>NW_026044061.1:2298347-2614540 GCF_937001465.1 Orcinus orca | reverse complement strand
AGTCAGGTACATTCTTAGGCGTTTAATATGGGGTGTTGAGTCCATTTCGTTGAGCAAGGAGTAGCTCTTGTCTATTCCATATTTGGCTTAAGGAACTTTATCTGTGCTCATTTCAATCTCTGGTTTTATGCAGCACCCCAACTCACCTTTCCCCTTAAGCAAGCATAAGTTGGTTTTCTACATTTGAGACCCTCTTCTGTTTTGTAATCCAGTTCCTGTGTAGCCAAGTTTACATTCCGTGTATTAGTGATATCTTATGATGTTTCTTTTTCTGTGTGACTTATTTCAGTTAGAATCATCATACCTGAATCCACTCATTATGCTGCTAAGGGCCTGATGACACAGATTTCATTGCTGAGTGATATTGCATTGTACGTAAGTACCACAACTTCTTTATCCATTTTTCACTTTCTGCGATATTGAACTTGTACCGTAAAAGAGGTTCTTGTAAACAGAGCCGTCCCAAACTTTGGGCTGGCTGTGTCTTTTTGATTTTAATTTCCCTAAGCTATAGGACCATAAGTGGAAGTGCCCTAGGCTCTGTTGCTTTGTTTTTTAGATGTTTCAGGAAACACCATACACTTCTCCAAGTGGCTGTTGGCAATTTACATCCCGCCCATCAGCATAACAAGGCTCCCAGTTCTCCATGGCCTGTCCTGCCTTTCTGGATTTTTCACTTTTTTCAGATGGCCCTTTTGACCGGGGGGAAGTGAGACTTCATTGTAGTGCAGATTTCCTTTGCAAGCTTGCTTGGTTGGCCAAAAAGGGCGTATGCGTTGTTTCCTGAATATATTCAGGAAAAAACGCATACGCCCTTTTTGGCCAAGTGCATCATTGTCGACGTTCTGCCTCTTTTCCTATGCTTTAAATGCAATTCCAGTCTACCTCCTGAAATCGGTTTCCTGCAATTCTGCCCCGCTTTCAAGTCCTCTTGGCAGCCTTACTTCAGTATATTTTTGGACGATAGCTGTCATTTATAACTCTGCAGGTTTGTGAATTACAGTGCCCCTGAGCTCCTTTCTTCAACTCGCTTTCTTGTGAGCTGGCCGCAACACCGCAGGATTGCTTCAGGCCCTAATCTGGTTCCGACACCGCACGCTGAGCCTTTGGTTAATTCCTCTTCCTGTTGGGAAATGAGAGTTAAATTTGCCCGTCCACACACCTCCAGCTAGTCTCTCATTGGTTCTCCTTATTCCTGTTCATCTTCCGCAGAAATTGCAAACTGGGCCAAACAGGAGGTTAAAGGCACTGACTCTCCAAGTTAGGAGAGTGTTAGTAAAGCGTCTGGAATGTTGCACCCGAGTACCAGGGGACGAGAACTGAGACATATTGGAACACTTCTCCCGATCACACGGTTGATCATACTCTGGGTTCCACATGCATGTTTTAGCTGGAGGAAGAACCCCTTAAACCTGGAGAGTTGAGACCCGTGGAATCGGTACCATGCAATATGACTTCAAAGGGTCTTCATTTGCTCACCGAAACTCTCCAATCGTATCACTGCTGCGTTTATGCCCCTGTACACACGCCTTATTCTCTTTCAGAGACATAGCAATCCATAGGTTTTAAGATAATTACTAGTCAGGTACATTCTTAGGCGTTTAATATGGGGTGTTGAGTCCATTTCGTTGAGCAAGGAGTAGCTCTTGTCTATTCCATATTTGGCTTAAGGAACTTTATCTGTGCTCATTTCAATCTCTGGTTTTATGCAGCACCCCAACTCACCTTTCCCCTTAAGCCAGCATAAGTTGGTTTTCTACATTTGAGACCCTGTTCTGTTTTGCAATCCAGTTCCTGTGTAGCCAAGTTTACATTCCATGTATTAGTGATAACTTATGATGTTTCGTTTTCTGTGTGACTTATTTCAGTTAGAATTATCATACCTGAATCCACTCATTATGCTGCTACGGGCCTGATGACATAGATTTCTTTGCTGAGTGATATTGCATTGTACGTAAGTACCACAACTTCTTTATCCATTTTCCAATTTCTGCGATATTGAACGTGTACCGTAAACGAGGTTCTTGTAAATAGAGCCGTCCCAAACTTTGGGGTGGCTGAGTCTCATTGATTTTAATTTCCCTAAGCTATAGGACCATATGTGGAAGTGCCCTAGGCTCTGTTGCTTTGTTTTTTAGATGTTTCAGGAATCACCATACACTTCTCCCGAGTGGCTGTTGGCAATTTACATCCCGCGCATCAGCATAACAAGGCTGCCAGTTCTCCATGGCCTGTCCTGCCTTTCTGGATTTTACACTTTTTTCAGATGACCCTTTTGACAAGGGGAAAGTGAGACTTCAATTTAGTGCAGATTTCCTTTGCAAGCATGCTTGGTTGGCCAAAAAGGGCGTATGTGTTTTTTCCTGAATATATTCAGGAAAAAACGCATATGCCCTTTTTGGCCAAGTGCATCATTGTCGATGTTCTGCCTCTTTTCCTATGCTTTAAATTCAATTCCAGTCTACCTCCTGAAATCAGTTTCCTGCAGTTCTGCCCCGCTTTCAGTTCCTCTTGGCAGCCTTACGTCAGTATATTTTTGGACGATAGATGTCATTTATAACTCTGCAGGTTTGTGAATTACAGTGCCCCGAACTCCTTTCTTCAACTCGCTTTCTTGTGAGCTGGCCGCAACAGTGCAGGATTACTTCAGGCCCTAATCTGCTTCCGGCATGGCACGCTGAGCCTTTGGTTAATTCCTCTTCCTGGTGGGAAATGAGAGTTAAATTTGCCCGTCCAGTCACCTCCAGCTAGTCTCTCATTGGTCCTCCCTATTCCTGTTCATCTTCCGCAGAAATTGCAAACTGGGCCAAACAGGTGGTTAAAGGCACTGACTATCCAAGTCAAGAGAGTGTTAGTAAAGCGTCTGGAATGTTGCTCCCGAGTACCAGGGGTCGAAAATTGAGACATATTTGAACACCTCTCCCGATCACACGGTTGATCATACTCTGGGTTCCACATGCATGTTTGAGCTGAAGGAAGAATCCCTTAAACCTGGAGAGTTGAGACCCGTGGAATGGGTACCATGCAATATGACTTCAAAGGGTCTTCATTTTCTCACCAAACCTCTCCAATCCTATCACTGCTGCGTTTATGCCCCTGTACACATGCTTGATTCGCTTTCGGAGACATAACAATCCATAGGTTTTAAGATATTTACTAGTCGGATACATTCTTATGCGTTTAGGATGGGGTGTTGAGCCCATTTCGTTGAGCAAGGAGTAGCTCTTGTCTATTACATGTTTGGCTTAAGGAACTTTATCTGTGCTCATTTCAATCTCTGGTTTTATGCAGCACCCCAACTCACCTTTCCCCTTAAGCCAGCATAAGTTGGTTTTCTAAATTTGTGACCCTGTTCTGTTTTGGAATTCAGTTCCTGTGTAGCCAAGTTTACATTCCGTGTATTAGTGATATCTTACAATGTTTCTTTTTCTTTGTGAATTATTTCAGTTAGAATCATCATACCTGAATCCACTCATTATGCTGCTACGGGCCTGATGACATAGATTTTATTGCTGAGTGATATTGCATTGTACGTAAATACCACAACTTCTTTATCCATTTTTCACTTTTTGCAATATTGAACTTGTACCGTAAACGAGGTTCTTGTAAACAGAGCCGTCCCAAACTTTGGGGCGGCTGTGTGTTTTTGATTTTATTTTCCCTAAGCTATAGGACCATAAGTGGAAGTGCCCTAGGCTCTGTTGCTTTGTTTTTTAGATGTTTCAGGAAACACCATACACTTCTCCCGAGTGGCTGTTGGCAATTTACATCCCGCGCATCAGCATAACAAGGCTGCCAGTTCCCCATGGCCTGTCCTGACTTTCTGGATTTTACACTTTTTTCAGATGGCCCTTTTGACAAGGGGAAAGTGACACTTCATTTTAGTGCAGATTTCCTTTGCAAGCATGCTTGGTTGGCCAAAAAGGGCGTATGTGTTTTTTCCTGAATATATTCAGGAAAATCGCATATGCCCTTTTTGGCCAAGTGCATCATTGTCGACGTTCTGCCTCTTTTCCTATGCTTTAAATTCAATTCCAGTCTACCTCCTGAAATCGGTTTCCTGCAATTCTGCCCCGCTTTCAAGTCCTCTTGGCAGCCTTACGTCAGTATATTTTTGGACGATAGCTGTCATTTATAACTCTGCAGGTTTGTGAATTACAGTGCCCCGAACTCCTTTCTTCAACTCGCTTTCTTGTGAGCTGGCCACAACACCACAGGATTGCTTCAGGCCCTAATCTGGTTCCGGTACGGCACACTGAGCCTTTGGTTAATTCCTCTTCCTGGTTGGAAATGAGAGTTAAATTTGCCCGTCCAGACACCTCCAGCTAGTCTCTCACTGGTTCTCCCTATTCCTGTTCATCTTCCGCAGAAATTGCAAACTGGGCCAAACACGAGGTTAAAGGCACTGACTCTCCAAGTCGGGAGAGTGTTAGTAAAGCTTCTGGAATGCTGCACCCGAGTACCAGGGGACGAGAACTGAGACATATTGGAACACGTCTCCCGATCACACGGTTGTTCATACTCAGGGTTCCACAAGCATGTTATAGCTGAAGGAAGAATCCCTTAAACCTTGAGAGTTGAGACCTGTGGAATGGGTACCATGCAATATGACTTCAAAGGGTCTTCATTTGCTCACTGAACCTCTCAAATCCTATCACTGTTGTGTTTATGCCCCTGTACACACGTTTGATTCTCTTTCGGAGATATAGCAATCCATAGCTTTTAAGATACTTACTAGTCAGGTACATTCTTAGGGGTTTAGTATGCGGTGTTGAGCCCATTTCGTTGAGCACGGAGTAGCTCTTGTCTATTGCATATTTGGCTTAAGGAACTTTATCTGTGCTCATTTCAATCTCTGGTTTTATGCAGCACCCCAACTCACCTTTCCCCTTAAGCAAGCATAAGTTGGTTTTCTAAATTTGAGACCCTGTTCTGTTTTGTAATTCAGTTCCTGTGTAGCCAAGTTTACATTCCATGTATTAGTGATAACTTATGATGTTTCTTTTTCTGTGTGACTTATTTCAGTTAGAATTATCATACCTGAATCCACTCATTATGCTGCTACGGGCCTGATGACATAGATTTCTTTGATGAGTGATATTGCATTGTACGTAAGTACCACAACTTCTTTATCCATTTTCCACTTTCTGCGATATTGAACGTGTACCGTAAACGAGGTTCTTGTAAATAGAGCCGTCCCAAACTTTGGGGTGGCTGTGTCTCTTTGATTTTAATTTCCCTAAGCTATAGGACCATATGTGGAACTGCCCTAGGCTCTGTTGCTTTGTTTTTTAGATGTTTCAGGAAACACCATACACTTCTCCCAAGTGGCTGTTGGCAATTTACATCCCGCGCATCAGCATAACAAGGCTGCCAGTTCTCCATGGCCTGTCCTGCCTTTCTGGATTTTACACTTTTTTCAGATGACCCTTTTGACAAGGGGAAAGTGACACTTCAATTTAGTGCAGATTTCCTTTGCAAGCGTGCTTGGTTGGCCAAAAAGGGCGTATGTGTTTTTTCCTGAATATATTCAGGAAAAAACGCATATGCCCTTTTTGGCCAAGTGCATCATTGTCGACGTTCTGCCTGTTTTCCTATGCTTTAAATTCAATTCCAGTCTACCTCCTGAAATCGGTTTCCTGCAGTTCTGCCCCGCTTTCAAGTCCTCTTGGCAGCCTTACGGCAGTATATTTTTGGACGATAGATGTCATTTATAACTCTGCAGGTTTGTGAATTACAGTGCCCCGAACTCCTTTCTTCAACTCGCTTTCTTGTGAGCTGGCCGCAACACCGCAGGATTGCTTCAGGCCCTAATCAGGTTCTGGCACGGCATGCTGAGCCTTTGGTTAATTCTTCTTCCTGGTGGGAAATGAGAGTTAAATTTGCCCGTCCAGACACCTCCAGCTAGTCTCTCACTGGTTCTCCCTATTCCTGTTCATCTTCCGCAGAAATTGCAAACTGGGCCAAACAGGAGGATAAAGGCACTGACTCTCCAAGTCGGGAGAGTGTTAGTAAAGCTTCTGGAATGCTGCACCCGAGTACCAGGGGACGAGAACTGAGACATATTGGAACACGTCTCCCGATCACACGGTTGTTCATACTCAGGGTTCCACAAGCATGTTATAGCTGAAGGAAGAATCCCTTAAACCTTGAGAGTTGAGACCTGTGGAATGGGTACCATGCAATATGACTTCAAAGTGTCTTCATTTGCTCACTAAACCTCTCCAATCCTATCACTGCTGTGTTTATGCCCCTGTACACACGTTTGATTCTCTTTCAGAGATATAGCAATCCATAGGTTTTAAGATACTTACTAGTCAGGTACATTCTTAGGCTTTTAGTATGCGGTGTTGAGCCCATTTCGTTGAGCAAGGAGTAGCTCTTGTCTATTGCATATTTGGCTTAAGGAACTTTATCTGTGCTCATTTCAATCTCTGGTTTTATGCAGCACCCCAACTCACCTTTCCCCTTAAGCAATCATAAGTTGGTTTTCTAAATTTGAGACACTGTTCTGTTTTGTAATTTAGTTCCTGTGTAGCCAAGTTTACATTCCGTGTATTAGTGATATCTTATGATGTTTCTTTTTCTGTGTGACTTATTTCAGTTAGAATCATCATACCTGAATCCACTCATTATGCTGCTACGGGCCTGAAGACACAGATTTCATTGCTGAGTGATATTGCATTGTACGTAAGTACCGCAACATCTTTATCCATTCTTCACTTTCTGTGACATTGAACTTGTACCATAAACGAGGTTCTTGTAAATAGAGCCGTCCCAAACTTTGGGGCGGCTGTGTCTTTTTGATTTTATTTTCCCTAAGCTATAGGACCATAAGTGGAAGTGCCCTAGGCTCTGTTGCTTTGTTTTTTAGATGTTTCAGGAAACACCATACACTTCTCCGAGTGGCTGTTGGCAATTTACATCCCGCCCATCAGCATAACATGGCTCCCAGTTCTACATGGCCTGTCCTGCCTTTCTGGATTTTACACTTTTTTCAGATGGCTCTTTTGATCCGGGGGAACTGAGACTTCATTGTAGTGCAGATTTCCTTTGCCAGCTTGCTTGGTTGGCCAAAAAGGGCGTATGCGTTTTTTCCTGAATATATTCAGGAAAAAAGGCATACACCCTTTTTGGCCAAGTGCATCATTGTCGACGTTCTGCCTCTTTTCCTATGCTTTAAATGCAATTCCAGTCACCTTCTGAAATGGGTTTAATGCAATTCTGCCCCACTTTCAAGTTCTCTTGGGAGCCATACTTCAGTATATTTTGGACGATAGCTGTCATTTATAACTCTGCAGGTTTGTGAATTACAGTGCCCCTGAGCTCCTTTCTTCAACTCGTTTTCTTGTGAGCTGGCCGCAACACCGCAGGATTGCTTCAGGCCCTAATCTGGTTCCGACACGGCACGCTGAGCCTTTGGTTAATTCCTCTTCCTGGTGGGAAATGAGAGTTAAATTTGCCCGTCCAGTCACCTCCAGCTAGTCTCTCATTGGTTCTCCCTATTCCTGTTCATCTTCCGCAGAAATTGCAAACTGGGCCAAACAGGAGGTTAAAGGCACTGACTCTCCAAGTCGGGAGAGTGTTAGTAAAGCGTCTGGAATGTTGCACCCGAGTACCAGGGGATGAAAACTGAGACATATTAGAACACGTCTCCCGTTCACACGGTTGATCATACTCTGGGTTCCACATGCATGTTTGAGCTGAAGGAAGAATCCCTTAAACCTAGAGAGTTGAGACCCGTGGAATGGGTACCATGCAATATGACTTCAAAGGGTCTTCATTTGCTCACCGAAACTCTCCAATCGTATCACTGCTGTGTTTATGCCCCTGTACACACACTTGATTGTCTTTCGGAGACATAGCAATCCATAGGTTTTAAGATACTTACTAGTCAGGTACATTCTTAGGCGTTTAATATAGGGGGTTGAGTCCATTTCGTTGAGCAAGGAGTAGCTCTTGTCTATTCCATATTTGGCTTAAGGAACTTTATCTGTGCTCATTTCAATCTCTGGTTTTATGCAGCACCCCAACTCACCTTTCCCCTTAAGCAATCATAAGTTAGTTTTCTAAATTTGAGACACTGTTCTGTTTTGTAATTTAGTTCCTGTGTAGCCAAGTTTACATTCCGTGTATTAGTGATATCTTATGATGTTTCTTTTTCTGTGTGACTTATTTCAGTTAGAATCATCATACCTGAATCCACTCATTATGCTGCTATGGGCCTGAAGACACATATTTCATTGCTGAGTGATATTGCATTGTACGTAAGTACCACATCTTTATCCATTCTTCACTTTCTGTGACATTGAACTTGTACCATAAACGAGGTTCTTGTAAATAGAGCCATCCTAAAATTTGGGGTGGCTGTGTCCTTTTGATTTTAATTTCCCTAAACTATAGGACCATAAGTGGAAGTGCCCCAGGCTCTGTTGCTTTGTTTTTTAGATGTTTCAGGAAACACCATACACTTCTCCTAGTGGCTGTTGGCAATTTACATCCCGCCGATCAGCATAACAAGGCTCCCAGTTCTCCATGGCCTGTCCTGCCTTTCTGGATTTTACACTTTTTTCAGATGGCCCTTTTGACCGGTTGGAATTGAGACTTCATTGTAGTGCAGATTTCCTTTGCAAGCTTGCTTGGTTGGCCAAAAAGTGCGTATGCGTTATTTCCTTAATATATTCAGGAAAAAACGCATACGCCCTTTTTGGCCAAGTGCATCATGGTCGACGTTCTGCCTCTTTTCCTATGCTTTAAATGCAATTCCAGTCTACCTCCTGAAATCGGTTTCCTGCAATTCTGCCCCGCTTTCAACTCCTCTGGGCAGCCTTACTTCAGTATATTTTTGGACGATAGCTGTCATTTATAACTCTGCAGGTTTGTGAATTACAGTGCCCCTGAGCTCCTTTCTTCAACTCGCTTTCTTGTGAGCTGGCCGCAACACCGCAGGATTGCTTCAGGCCCTAATCTGGTTCCGGCACGGCACGCTGAGCCTTTGGTTAATTCCTCTTCCTGGTGGGAAATGAGAATTAAATTTACCCATCCAGATACCTCCAGCTAGTCTCTCATTGGTCCTCCCTATTCCTGTTCATCTTCCGCAGAAACTGCAAACCGGGCCAAACAGGAGGTTAAAGGCACTGACTCTCCAAGTCAGGACAGTGTTAGTAAAGCGTCTGGAATGTTGCACCCGAGTACCAGGGGTCGAAAATTGAGACATATTTGAATACGTCTCCTGATCACACAGTTGATCATACTCTGGGTTCTACATGCATGTTTGAGCTGAAGGAAGAATCCCTTAAACCTGGAGAGTTGAGACCCTTGGAATGGGTACCATGCAATATGACTTCAAAGGGTCTTCATTTGCTCACCGAAACTCTCCAATCCTATCACTGCTGCGTTTATGCCCCTGTACACACGCTTGATTGTCTTTCGGAGACATAGCGATCCATAGGTTTTAAGATACTTACTAGTCAGTTACATTCTTAGGCGTTTAATATGGGGTGTTGTGTCCTCTTCGTTGAGCAAAGAGTAGCTCTTGTCTATTCCATATTTGGCTTAAGGAACTTTATCTGTGCTCATTTCAATCTCTGGTTTTATGCAGCACCCCAACTCACCTTGCCCCTTAAGCAAGCATAAGTTGGTTTTCTACATTTGAGACCCTCTTCTGTTTTGTAATCCAGTTCCTGTGTAGCCAAGTTTACATTCCGTGTATTAGTGATATCTTATGATGTTTCTTTTTCTGTGTGACTTATTTCAGTTAGAATCATCATACCTGAATCCACTCATTATGCTGCTAAGGGCCTGATGACACAGATTTCATTGCTGAGTGATATTGCATTGTACGTAAGTACCACAACTTCTTTATCCATTTTTCACTTTCTGCGATATTGAACTTGTACCGTAAAAGAGGTTCTTGTAAACAGAGCCGTCCCAAACTTTGGGGTGGCTGTGTCTTTTTGAATTTAATTTCCCTAAGCTATAGGACCATAAGTGGAAGTGCCCTAGGCTCTGTTGCTTTGTTTTTTAGATGTTTCAGGAAACACCATACACTTCTCCAAGTGGCTGTTGGCAATTTACATCCCGCCCATCAGCATAACAAGGCTCCCAGTTCTCCATGGTCTGTCCTGCCTTTCTGGATTTTTCACTTTTTTCAGATGGCCCTTTTGACCGGGGGGAAGTGAGACTTCATTGTAGTGCAGATTTCCTTTGCAAGCTTGCTTGGTTGGCCAAAAAGGGCGTATGCGTTTTTTCCTGAATATATTCAGGAAAAAACGCATACGCCCTTTTTGGCCAAGTGCATCATTGTCGACGTTCTGCCTCTTTTCCTATGCTTTAAATGCAATTCCAGTCTACCTCCTGAAATCGGTTTCCTGCAATTCTGCCCCGCTTTCAAGTCCTCTTGGCAGCCTTACTTCAGTATATTTTTGGACGATAGCTGTCATTTATAACTCTGCAGGTTTGTGAATTACAGTGCCCCTGAGCTCCTTTCTTCAACTCGCTTTCTTGTGAGCTGGCCGCAACACCGCAGGATTGCTTCAGGCCCTAATCTGGTTCCGACACCGCACGCTGAGGCTTTGGTTAATTCCTCTTCCTGTTGGGAAATGAGAGTTAAATTTGCCCGTCCACACACCTCCAGCTAGTCTCTCATTGGTTCTCCTTATTCCTGTTCATCTTCCGCAGAAATTGCAAACTGGGCCAAACAGGAGGTTAAAGGCACTGACTCTCCAAGTTAGGAGAGTGTTAGTAAAGCGTCTGGAATGTTGCACCCGAGTACCAGGGGACGAGAACTGAGACATATTGGAACACTTCTCCCGATCACACGGTTGATCATACTCTGGGTTCCACATGCATGTTTTAGCTGGAGGAAGAATCCCTTAAACCTGGAGAGTTGAGACCCGTGGAATCGGTACCATGCAATATGACTTCAAAGGGTCTTCATTTGCTCACCGAAACTCTCCAATCGTATCACTGCTGCGTTTATGCCCCTGTACACACGCCTTATTCTCTTTCAGAGACATAGCAATCCATAGGTTTTAAGATAATTACTAGTCAGGTACATTCTTAGGCGTTTAATATGGGTTGTTGAGTCCATTTCATTGAGCAAGGTGTAGCTCTTGTCTATTCCATATTTGGCTTAAGGAACTTTATCTGTGCTCATTTCAATCTCTGTTTTTATGCAGCACCCCAACTCACCTTTCCCCTTAAGCAAGCATAAGTTGGTTTTCTACATTTGAGACCCTGTTCTGTTTTGTAATCCAGTTCCTGTGTAGCCAAGTTTACATTCCGTGTATTAGTGATATCTTATGATGTTTCATTTTCTGTGTGACTTATTTCAGTTAGAATCATCATACCTGAATCCACTCATTATGCTGCTACGGGCCTGATGACATAGATTTCATTGTTGAGTGATATTGCATTGTACGTAAGTACCACAACTTCTTTATCCATTTTTCACTTTCTGTGATATTGAACTTGTACAGTAAACGAGGTTTTTGTAAACAGAGCCATCCGAAACTTTGGGGTGGCTGTGTCTTTTTGATTTTAATTTCCCTAAGCTATAGGACCATAAGTGGAAGTGCCCTAGGCTCTGTTGCTTTGTTTTTTAGATGTTTCAGGAAATACCATACACTTCTCCGAGTGGCTGTTGGCAATTTATATCCCGCCCATCAGCATAACAAGGCTCCCAGTTCTCCATGGCATTTCCTCCCTTTCTGGATTTTACATTTTTTTCAGATGGCCCTTTTGACCGGGGGGAAGTGTGACTTCATTGTAGTGCAGATTTCCTTTGCAAGTTTACTTGGTTGGCCAAAAAGGGCGTATGCGTTTTTTCCTGAATATATTCAGGAAAGAACGCATACGCCCTTTTTGTCCAAGTGCATCATTGTCGATGTTCTGCCTCTTTTCCTATGCTTTAAATGCAATTCCAGTCTACCTCCTGAAATCGGTTTCTTGCAATTCTGCCCCGCTTTCAAGTCCTCTTGGCAGCCTTACTTCAGTATATTTTTGGACGATAGCTGTCATTTATAACTCTGCAGGTTTGTGAATTACGGTGCCCCTGAGCTCCTTTCTTCAACTCGCTTTCTTGTGAGCTGGCCGCAACACCACAGGATTGCTTCAAGCCCTAGTCTGGTTCCGGCACAGCACGCTGAGCCTTTGGTGAATTCCTCTTCCTGGTGGGAAATGAGAGTTAAATTTGCCCGTCCAGACACCTCCAGCTAGTCTCTCATTGGTTCTCCCTATTCCTGTTCATCTTCCGCAGAAATTGCAAACTGGGCCAAACAGGAGGTTAAAGGCACTGACTCTCCAAGTCGGGAGAGTGTTACTAAAGCTTCTGAAATGTTGCACCGAAGTACTAGGGGATGAAACCTGAAACATATTTGAACACGTCTCCCGATCACACGGTTGATCATACTCTGGGTTCTACATGCATGTTTTAGCTGAAGGAAGAATCCCTTAAACCTGGAGAGTTGAAACCCGTGGAATGGGTACTATGCAATATGAATTCAAAGGGTCTTCATTTGCTCACCGAACCTCTCCAATCCTATCACTGCTGCGTTTATGCCCCTGTACACACGCTTGATTCTCTTTCGGAGACATAGCAATCCATAGGTTTAAGATACTTACTAGTCAGGTACATTCTTAGGCGTTTAATATGGGGTGTTGAGTCCATTTCGTTGAGCAAGGAGTAGCTCTTGTCTATTCCATATTTGGCTTAAGGAACTTTATCTGTGCTCATTTCAATCTCTGTTTTTATGCAGCACCCCAACTCACCTTTCCCCTTAAGCAAGCATAAGTTGGTTTTCTACATTTGAGACACTGTTCTGTTTTGTAATCCAGTTCCTGTGTAGCCAAGTTTACATTCCGTGTATTAGTGATGTCTTATGATATTTCTATTTCTGTGTGACTTATTTCAGTTAGAATCATCATACCTGAATCCACTCATTATGCTGCTATGGGCCTGATGACATAGATTTCATTGCTGAGTGATATTGCATTGTATGTAAGTACCACAACTTCTTTATCCATTTTTCACTTTCTGCGATATTGAACTTGTACCGTAAACGAGGTTCTTGTAAACAGAGCCGTCCCAAACTTTGGGGTGGCTGTGTCTTTTTGATTTTAATTTCCCTAATCTATAGGACCATAAGTGGAAGTGCCCTAGGCTCTGTTGCTTTGTTTTTTAGATGTTTCAGGAAACACCATACACTTCTCCCGAGTGGCTGTTGGCAATTTACATCCCGCCCATCAGCATAACAAGGCTCCCAGTTCTCCATGGACTGTCTTGCCTTTCTGGATTTTACACTTTTTTCAGATGGCCCTTTTGACCGGGGGGAAGTGAGACTTCATTGTAGTGCAGATTTCCTTTGCAAGCTTGCTTGGTTGGCCAAAAAGTGCGTATGCGTTTTTTCCTGAATATATTCAGGAAAAAACGCATATGCCCTTTTTAGCCAAGTGCATCATTGTCGACGTTCTGCCTCTTTTCCTATGCTTTAAATGCAATTCCAGTCTACCTCCTGATATCGGTTTCCTGCAATTCTGCCCCACTTTCAAGTCCTCTTGGCAGCCTTACTTCAGTATATTTTTGGATGATAGCTGTCATTTATAACTCTGCAGGTTTGTGAATTACAGTGCCCCTGAGCTCCTTTCTTCAACTCGCTTTCTTGTCACCTGGCCGCAACACCGCACGATTGTTTCAGGCCCTAATCTAGTTCCAGGAAGGCACGCTGAGCCTTTCGTTAATTCCCCTTCCTGGTGGGAAATGAGAGTTAAATTTGCCCGTCCAGACACCTCCAGCTAGTCTCTCATTGGTTCTCCCTATTCCTGTTCATCTTCCGCAGAAATTGCAAACTGGGCCAAACAGGAGGTTAAAGGCACTGACTCTCCAAGTCGGGAGAGTGTTAGTAAAGCATCTGGAATATTGCACCCAAGTACCAGGGGAGGAAAACTGAGACATATTGGAACACATCTCCCGATCACATGGTTGATCATACTCTGGGTTCCACATGCATGTTTTAGCTGAAGGAAGAATCCATTAAACCTGGAGAGTTGAGACCCGTGGAATGGGTACCATGCAGTATGACTTCAAAGGGTTTTCATTTGCTCACGAATCCTCTCCAATCCTATCACTGCTGCATTTATGCCCCTGTGCACACGCTTGATTCTCTTTTGGAGACATAGCAATCCATAGGTTTTAAGTTACTTACAAGTCAGGTACATTCTTAGGCCTTTAACATGGGGTGTTGAGTCCATTTCGTTAAGCAAGCAGTAGGTCTTGTCTATTACATATTTGGCTGAAGGAAATTTATCTGTGCTCATTTCAATCTCTGGTTTTATGCAGCACCCCAACTCACCTTTCCCCTTAAGCAAGCATAAGTTGGTTTTCTATATTGAGACCCTGTTCTGATTTCTAATCCACTTCCTGTGTAGCCAGGTTTACATTCCGTTTATTAGTGATATCTTATGATGTTTCATTTTCTGTGTGACTTATTTCACTTAGAATCATCATACCTGAATCCACTCATTATGCTGCTACGGGCCTGATGACATAGATTTCATTGCTGAGTGATATTGCATTGTACGTGAGTACCACAACTTCTTTATCCATTTTTCGCTTTCTGCGATATTGAACTTGTACCGTAAATGAGGTTTTTGTAAACAGATCTGTCCCAAAGTTTGGGGTGGCTGTGTCTTTTTGATTTTAATTTCCCTAAGCTATAGGACCATAAGTGGAAGTGCCCTAGGCTCTGTTGCTTTGTTTTTTAGATGTTTCAGGAAACACCATACACTTCTCCCATGTGGCTGTTGGAAATTTACATCCCGCCCGTCAGCATAACAAGGCTCCCAGTTCTCCATGGCCTGTCCTGCCTTTCTGGATTTTACACTTTTTTCAGATGGCCCTTTTGACCCGGGGGAAGTGAGACTTCATTGTAGTGCAGATTTCCTTTGCAAGCTTGCTTGGTTGGCCAAAAAGGGCGTATGCGTTTTTTCCTGAATATATTCAGGAAAAAATGCATATGGCCTTTTTGGCCAAGTGCATCATTGTCGACGTTCTGCCTCTTTTCCTATGCTTTAAATGCAATTCCAGTCTACCTCCTGAAATCGGTTTCCTGCAATTCTGCCCTGCTTTCAAGTCCTCTTGGCAGCCTTACTTCAGTATATTTTTGGATGATAGCTGTCATTTATAACTCTGCAGGTTTGTGAATTACAGTGCCCCTGAGCTCCTTTCTTCAACTCGCTTTCTTGTGAGCTGGCCGCAACACCGCAGGATTGCTTCAGGCCCTAATCTGGTTCCGGCACGGCACGCTGAGCCTTTGGTGAATTCCTCTTCCTGGTGGGAAATGAGAGTTAAATTTGCCCGTCCAGACACCTCCAGCTAGTCTCTCATTGGTTCTCCCTATTCCTGTTCATCTTCCAGAGAAATAGCAAACTGGGCCAAACAGGAGGTTAAAGGCACTGTATCTCCAAGTCGGGAGAGTGTTAATAAAGCGTCTGGAATGTTGCACCCGAGTACCGGGGGACGAGAACTGAGACATATTGGAACACGTCTCCCGATCACACGGTTGATCATACTCTGGGTTCCACATGCATGTTTTAGCTGAAGGAATAATCCCTTATACCTGGAGAGTTGAGACCCGTGGAATGGGTACCATGCAATATGACTTCAAAGGGTCTTCATTTGCTCACTGAACCTCTCCAATACTATCAGTGCTGCTTTTATGCCCCTGTACACACGCTTGATTCTCTTTCAGAGACATAGCAATCCATAGGTTTTAAGATAATTACTAGTCAGGTACATTCTTAGGCGTTTAATATGGGGTGTTGAGTCCATTTCGTTGAGCAAGGAGTAGCTCTTGTCTATTCCATATTTGGCTTAAGGAACTTTATCTGTGCTCATTTCAATCTCTGGTTTTATGCAGCACCCCAACTCACCTTTCCCCTTAAGCAAACATAAGTTGGTTTTCTAAATTTGAGACCCTGTTCTGTTTTGTAATCCAGTTCCTGTGTAGCCAAGTTTACATTCCGTGTATTAGTGATGTCTTATGATATTTCTATTTCTGTGTGACTTATTTCAGTTAGAATCATCATACCTGAATCCACTCATTATGTTGCTACGGGCCTGATGACATAGATTTCATTGCTGAGTGATATTGCATTGTACGTAAGTACCACAAATTCTTTATCCATTTTTCACTTTCTGCGATATTGAACTTGTACCGTAAAAGAGGTTCTTGTAAACAGAGCCGTCCCAAACTTTGGGGTGGCTGTGTCTTTTTGATTTTAATTTCCCTAAGCTATAGGACCATAAGTGGAAGTGCCCCAGGCTCTGTTGCTTTGTTTTTTAGATGTTTCAGGAAACACCATACACTTCTCCGAGTGTCTGTTGGCAATTTACATCCCGCCCATCAGCATAACAAGGCTGCCAGTTCTCCATGGCCTGTCCTGCCTTTCTGGATTTTACACTTTTTTCAGATGGCCCTTTTGACCGGGGGGAAGTGAGACTTCATTTTAGTGCAGATTTCCTTTGCAAGATTGCTTGGTTGGCCAAAAAGGGCGTATGCGTTTTTTCCTGAATATATTCAGGAAAAAACACATATGGCCTTTTTGGCCAAGTGCATCATGGTCGACGTTCTGCCTCTTTTCCTATGCTTTAAATGCAATTCCAGTCTACCTCCTGAAATCGGTTTCCTGCAATTCTGCCCCGCTTTCAAGTCCTCTTGGCAGCCTTACTTCAGTATATTTTTGGACGATAGCTGTCATTTATAACTCTGCACGTTTGTGAATTACAGTGCCCCTGAGCTCCTTTCTTCAACTCGCTTTCTTGTGAGCTGGCCGCAACACCGCAGGATTGCTTCAGGCCCTAATCTGGTTCCGGCACGGCACGCTGAGCCTTTGGTTAATTCCCCTTCCTGGTGGGAAATGAGAGTTAAATTTGCCCGTCCACACACCTCCAACTATTCTCTCATTGGTTCTCCCTATTCCTGTTCATCTTTCACAGAAATTGCAAACTGGGCCAAACAGGAGGTTAAAGGCACTGACTCTCCAAGTCGGGAGAGTGTTAGTAAAGCATCTGGAATGTTGCACCCGAGTACCAGGGACGAGAACTGAGACATATTGGAACACTTCTCCCGATCACATGGTTGATCATACTCTGGGTTCCACATGCATGTTTTAGCTGAAGGAAGAATCCCTTAAACCTGGAGAGTTGAGACCCGTGGAATGGGTACCATGCAAAATGACTTCAAAGGGTCTTCATTTGCTCACCGAACCTCTCCAATCCTATCACTGCTGCGTTTATGCCCCTGTGCACACGCTTGATTCTCTTTCGGAGACATAGCAATCCATAGGTTTTAAGTTACTTACAAGTCAGGTACATTCTTAGGCATTTAACATTGGGTGTTGTGTCCATTTCGTTAAGCAAGCAGTAGGTCTTGTCTATTACATATTTGGCTGAAGGAACTTTATCTGTGCTCATTTCAATCTCTGGTTTTATGCAGCACCCCAACTCACCTTTCCCCTTAAGCAAGCATAAGTTGGTTTTCTAAATTGAGACCCTGTTCTGTTTTGTAATCCAGTTCCTGTGTAGCCAAGTTTACATTCCGTGTATTAGTGATATCTTATGATGTTTCATATCCTGTGTGACTTATTTCACTTAGTATCATCATACCTGAATCCACTCATTATGCTGTTACGGGCCTGATGACATAGATTTCATTGCTGAGTGATATTGCATTGTACGTGAGTACCACAACTTCTTTATCCATTTTTCACTTTCTGCGATATTGAACTTGTACCATAAACGAGGTTTTTGTAAACAGATCTGTCCCAAAGTTTGGGGTGGCTATGTCTTTTTGATTTTAATTTCCCTAAGCTATAGGACCATAAGTGGAAGTGCCCTAGGCTCTGTTGCTTTGTTTTTTAGATGTTTCAGGAAACACCATACACTTCTCCCGTGTGGCTGTTGGAAATTTACATCCCGCCCGTCAGCATAACAAGGCTCCCAGTTCTCCATGGCCTGTCCTACCTTTCTGGATTTTACACTATATTCACATGGCCCTTTTGACCCGGGGGAAGTGAGACTTCATTTTAGTGCAGATTTCCTTTGCAAGCTTGCTTGGTTGGCCAAAAAGGGCGTATGCGTTTTTTCCTGAATATATTCAGGAAAAAACGCATATGGCCTTTTTGGCCAAGTGCATCATTGTCGACGTTCTGCCTCTTTTCCTATGCTTTAAATGCAATTCCAGTCTACCTCCTGAAATCGGTTTCCTGCAATTCTGCCCTGCTTTCAAGTCCTCTTGGCAGCCTTACTTCAGTATATTTTTGGATGATAGCTGTCATTTATAACTCTGCAGGTTTGTGAATTACAGTGCCCCTGAGCTCCTTTCTTCAACTCGCTTTCTTGTGAGCTGGCCGCAACACCGCAGGATTGCTTCAGGCCCTAATCTGGTTCCGGCACGGCACGCTGAGCCTTTGGTGAATTCCTCTTCCTGGTGGGAAATGAGAGTTAAATTTGCCCGTCCAGACACCTCCAGCTAGTCTCTCATTGGTTCTCCCTATTCCTGTTCATCTTCCAGAGAAATAGCAAACTGGGCCAAACAGGAGGTTAAAGGCACTGTATCTCCAAGTCGGGAGAGTGTTAATAAAGCGTCTGGAATGTTGCACCCGAGTACCGGGGGACGAGAACTGAGACATGTTGGAACACGTCTCCCGATCACACGGTTGATCATACTCTGGGTTCCACATGCATGTTTTAGCTGAAGGAATAATCCCTTAAACCTGGAGAGTTGAGACCCGTGGAATGGGTACCATGCAATATGACTTCAAAGGGTCTTCATTTGCTCACTGAACCTCTCCAATACTATCACTGCTGCTTTTATGCCCCTGTACACACGCTTGATTCTCTTTCGGAGACATAGCAATCCATAGGTTTTAAGATACTTACTAGTCAGGTACATTCTTAGGCGTTTAATATGGGTTGTTGAGTCCATTTCGTTGAGCAAGGAGTAGCTCTTGTCTATTCCATATTTGGCTTAAGGAACTTTATCTGTGCTCATTTCAATCTCTGGTTTTATGCAGCACCCCAACTCACCTTTCCCCTTAAGCAAGCATATGTTGGTTTTCTAAATTTGAGACCCTGTTCTGTTTTGTAATCCAGTTCCTGTGTAGCCAAGTTTACATTCCGTGTATTAGTGATATCTTATGATGTTTCATTTTCTGTGTGACTTATTTCAGTTAGAATCATCATACCTGAATCCACTCATTATGCTGCTACGGGCCTGATGACATAGATTTCATTGCTGAGTGATATTGCATTGTACTTAAGTACCACAACTTCTTTATCCATTTTTCGCTTTCTGCGATATTGAACTTGTACCATAAACGAGGTTCTTGTAAACAGAGCCGTCCCAAACTTTGCGGTGGCTGTGTCTTTTTGATTTTAATTTCCCTAAGCTATAGGACCATAAGTGGAAGTGCCCTAGGCTCTGTTGCTTTGTTTTTTAGATGTTTCAGGAAACACCATACACTTCTCCCGAGTGGCTGTTGGCAATTTACCTCCCGCCCATCAGCATAACAAGGCTCCCAGTTCTCCATGGCCTGTCCTGCCTTTCTGGATTTTACACTTTTTTCAGATGGCCCTTTTGACTGGGGGGAAGTGAGACTTCATTGTAGTGCAGATTTCCTTTGCAAGCTTGCTTGGTTGGCCAAAAAGTGCGTATGTGTTTTTTCCTGAATATATTCAGGAAAAAACGCATACGCCCTTTTTGGCCAAGTGCATCATTGTCGACGTTCTGCCTCTTTTCCTATGCTTTCAATGCAATTCCAGTCTACCTCTTGAAATCGGTTTCCTGCAATTCTGCCTCGCATTCAAGTCCTCTTGGCAGCCTTACTTCAGTATATTTTTGGACGATAGCTGTCATTTATAACTCTGCAGGTTTGTGAATTACAGTGCCCCTGAGCTCCTTTCTTCAACTCGCTTTCTTGTGAGCTGGCCGCAACACCGCAGGATTGCTTCAGGCCCTAATCTGGTTCCGGCACGGCACGCTGAGCCTTTGGTTAATTCCTCTTCCTGATGGGAAATGAGAGTTAAATTTGCCCGTCCAGACACCTCCAGCTAGTCTCTCATTGGCTTTCCCTATTCCTGTTCATCTTCCAGAGAAATAGCAAACTGGGCCAAACAGGAGGTTAAAGGCACTGTATCTCCAAGTCGGGAGAGTGTTAATAAGGCGTCTGGAATGTTGCACCCGAGTACCGGGGGACGAGAACTGAGACATATTGGAACACGTCTCCCGATCACACGGTTGATCATACTCTGGGTTCCACATGCATGTTTTAGCTGAAGGAATAATCCCTTATACCTGGAGAGTTGAGACCCGTGGAATGGGTACCATGCAATATGACTTCAAAGGGTCTTCATTTGCTCACTGAACCTCTCCAATACTATCAGTGCTGCTTTTATGCCCCTGTACACACGCTTGATTCTCTTTCAGAGACATAGCAATCCATAGGTTTTAAGATAATTACTAGTCAGGTACATTCTTAGGCGTTTAATATGGGTTGTTGAGTCCATTTCGTTGAGCAAGGAGTAGCTCTTGTCTATTCCATATTTGGCTTAAGGAACTTTATCTGTGCTCATTTCAATCTCTGGTTTTATGCAGCACCCCTACTCACCTTTCCCCTTAAGCAAGCATGTTGGTTTTCTAAATTTGAGACCCTGTTCTGTTTTGTAATCCAGTTCCTGTGTAGCCAGTTTACATTCCGTGTATTAGTGATGTCTTATGATATTTCTATTTCTGTGTGACTTATTTCAGTTAGAATCATCATACCTGAATCCACTCATTATGCTGCTACAGGCCTGATGACATAGATTTCATTGCTGAGTGATATTGTATTGTACGTAAGTACCACAACTTCTTTATCCATTTTTCACTTTCTGCGATATTGAACTTGTACCGTAAAAGAGGTTCTTGTAAACAGAGCCGTCCCAAACTTTGGGGTGGCTGTGTCTTTTTGATTTTAATTTCCCTAAGCTATAGGACCATAAGTGTAAGTGCCCTAGGCTCTGTTGCTTTGTTTTTTAGATGTTTCAGGAAACACCATACACTTCTCCCAAGTGGCTGTTGGCAATTTACATCCCACCCATCAGCATAACAAGGCTCCCAGTTCTCCATGGCCTGTCCTGCCTTTCTGGATTTTACACTTTTTTCAGATGGCCCTTTTGACCGGGGGGAAGTGAGACTTCATTGTAGTGCAGATTTCCTTTGCAAGTTTCCTTGGTTGGCCAAAAAGGGCGTATGCGTTTTTTCCTGAATATATTCAGGAAAAAACGCATACGCACTTTTTGGCCAAGTGCATCATTGTCGACGTTCTGCCTCTTTTCCTATGCTTTAAATGCAATTCCAGTCTACCTCCTGAAATCGGTTTCCTGCAATTCTGCCCCGCTTTCAAGTCCTCTTGGCCGCCTTACTTCAGTATATTTTTGGACGATAGCTGTCATTTATAACTCTGCAGGTTTGTGAATTACAGTGCCCCTGAGCTCCTTTCTTCAACTCACTTTCTTGTCAGCTGGCCGCAACACCGCACGATTGCTTCAGGCCCTAATCTGGTTCCAGCAAGGCACGCTGAGCCTTTCGTTAATTCCTCTTCCTGGTGGGAAATGAGAGTTAAATTTGCCCGTCCAGACACCTCCAGCTAGTCTCTCATTGGTTCTCCCTATTCCTGTTCATCTTCCGCAGAAATTGCAAACTGGGCCAAACAGGAGGTTAAAGGCACTGACTCTCCAAGTCGGGAGAGTTTTAGTAAAGCGTCTGGAATGTTGCACCCGAGTACCAGGGGAGGAAAACTGAGACATATTGGAACACATCTCCCGATCACATGGTTGATCATACTCTGGGTTCCACATGCATGTTTTAGCTGAAGGAATAATCCCTTAAAACTGGAGAGTTGAGACCCGTGGAATGGGTACCATGCAGTATGACTTCAAAGGGTTTTCATTTGCTCACGAATCCTCTCCAATCCTATCACTGCTGCATTTATGCCCCTATGCACACGCTTGATTCTCTTTCGGAGACATAGCAATCCATAGGTTTTAAGTTACTTACAAGTCAGGTACATTCTTAGGCATTTAACATGGTGTGTTGAGTCCATTTCGTTAAGCAAGCAGTAGGTCTTGTCTATTACATATTTGGCTGAAGGAACTTTATCTGTGCTCATTTCAATCTCTGGTTTTATGCAGCACCCCAACTCACCTTTCCCCTTAAGCAAGCATAAGTTGGTTTTCTAAATTGATACCCTGTTCTGATTTCTAATCCACTTCCTCTGTAGCCAGGTTTACATTCCGTGTATTAGTGATATCTTATGATGTTTCATTTCCTGTGTGACTTATTTCACTTAGAATCATCGTACCTGAATCCACTCATTATGCTGCTACGGGCCTGATGACATAGATTTCATTGCTGAGTGATATTGCATTGTACGTGAGTACCACAACTTCTTTATCCATTTTTCGCTTTCTGCGATATTGAACTTGTACCGTAAACGAGGTTTTTGTAAACAGATCTGTCCCAAAGTTTGGGGTGGCTGTGTCTTTTTGATTTTAATTTCCCTAAGCTATAGGACCATAAGTGGAAGTGCCCTAGGCTCTGTTGCTTTGTTTTTTAGATGTTTCAGGAAACACCATACACTTCTCCCTAGTGGCTGTTGGCAATTTACATCCCGCCCATCAGCATAACAAGGCTCCCAGTTCTCCATGGCCTGTCCTGCCTTTCTGGATTTTACACTTTTTTCAGATGGCCCTTTTGACCCGGGGGAAGTGAGACTTCATTGTAGTGCAGATTTCCTTTGCAAGCTTGCTTGGTTGGCCAAAAAGGGCGTATGCGTTTTTTCCTGAATATATTCAGGAAAAAACGCTAATGGCCTTTTTGGCCCAGTGCATCATTGTCGACGTTCTGCCTCTTTTCCTATGCTTTAAATGCAATTCCAGTCTACCTCCTGAAATCGGTTTCCTGCAATTCTGCCCTGCTTTCAAGTCCTCTTGGCAGCCTTACTTCAGTATATTTTTGGATGATAGCTGTCATTTATAACTCTGCAGGTTTGTGAATTACAGTGCCCCTGAGCTCCTTTCTTCAACTCGCTTTCTTGTGAGCTGGCCGCAACACCGCAGGATTGCTTCAGGCCCTAATCTGGTTCCGGCACGGCACGCTGAGCCTTTGGTGAATTCCTCTTCCTGGTGGGAAATGAGAGTTAAATTTGCCCGGTCACACACCTCCAGCTAGTCTCTCATTGGTTCTCCTTATTCCTGTTAATCTTCCGCAGAAATTGCAAACTGGGCCAAACAGGAGGTTAAAGGCACTGACTCTCCAATTTGGGAGAGTGTTAGTAAAGCATCTGGAATGTTGCACCCGAGTACAAGGGGACGAAAACTGAGACATATTTGAACACGTCTCCCGATCACACGGTTGATCATACTCTGGGTTCCACATGAATGTTTTAGCTGAAGGAAGAATCCCTTAAAACTGGAGAGTTGAGACCCATGGAATGGGTACCATGCAATATGACTTCAAAGGGTCTTCATTTTCTCACCGAACCTCTCCAATCTTATCACTGCTACGTTTATGCCCCTGTACACATGATTGATTCTCTTTCGGAGACATAGCAATCCATATGTTTTAAGATACTTACTAGTCAGGTACATTCTTAGGCGTTTAATATGGGGTGTTGAGTCCATTTCGTTGAGCAAGGAGTAGCTCTTGTCTATTCCATATTTGGCTTAAGGAACTTTATCTGTGCTCATTTCAATCTCTGGTTTTATGCAGCACCCCAACTCACCTTTCCCCTTAAGCAAACATAAGTTGGTTTTCTAAATTTGAGACCCTGTTCTGTTTTGTAATCCAGTTCCTGTGTAGCCAAGTTTACATTCCGTGTATTAGTGATGTCTTATGATATTTCTATTTCTGTGTGACTTATTTCAGTTAGAATCATCATACCTGAATCCATTCATTATGCTGCTACGGGCTTGATGACATAGATTTCATTGCTGAGTGATATTGCGTTGTACGTAAGTACCAAATCTTCTTTATCCATTTTTCACTTTCTGCGATATTGAACTTGTACCGTAAAAGAGGTTCTTGTAAACAGAGCCGTCCCAAACTTTGGGGTGGCTGTGTCTTTTTGATTTTAATTTCCCTAAGCTATAGGACCATAAGTGGAAGTGCCCTAGGCTCTGTTGCTTTGTTTTTTAGATGTTTCAGGAAACACCATACACTTCTCCCAGTGGCTGTTGGCAATTTACATCCCGCCCATCAGCATAACAAGGCTGCCAGTTCTCCATGGCCTGTCCTGCCTTTCTGGATTTTACACTTTTTTCAGATGGCCCTTTTGACCGGGGGGAAGTGAGACTTCATTGTAGTGCAGATTTCCTTTGCAAGCTTGCTTGGTTGGCCAAAAAGAGCGTATGCGTTTTTTCCTGAATATATTCAGGAAAAAACGCATATGGCCTTTTTGGCCAAGTGCATCATGGTCGACGTTCTGCCTCTTTTCCTATGCTTTCAATGCAATTCCAGTCTACCTCCTGAAATCGGTTTCCTGCAATTCTGCCCCGCTTTCAAGTCCTCTTGGCAGCCTTACTTCAGTATATTTTTGGACGATAGCTGTCATTTATAACTCTGCACGTTTCTGAATTACAGTGCCCCTGAGCTCCTTTCTTCAACTCGCTTTCTTGTGAGCTGGCCGCAACACCGCCGGATTGCTTCAGGCCCTAATCTGGTTCCGGCACGGCACGCTGAGACTTTGGTTAATTCCCCTTCCTGGTGGGAAATGAGAGTTAAATTTGCCCGTCCACACACCTCCAACTAGTCTCTCATTGGTTCTCCCTATTCCTGTTCATCTTTCGCAGAAATTGCAAACTGGGCCAAACAGGAGGTTAAAGGCACTGACTCTCCAAGTCGGGAGAGTGTTAGTAAAGCGTCTGGAATGTTGCACCCGAGTACCAGGGGACGAGAACTGAGACATATTGGAACACTTCTCCCGATCACATGGTTGATCATACTCTGGGTTCCACATGCATGTTTTAGCTGAAGGAAGAATCCCTTAAACCTGGAGAGTTGAGACCCGTGGAATGGGTACCATGCAATATGACTTCAAAGGGTCTTCATTTGCTCACTGAACCTCTCCAATCCTATCACTGCTGTGTTTATGCCCCTGTACACACGCTTGATTCTCTTTCAGAGAAATAGCAATCCATAGGTTTTAAGATACTTACTAGTCAGGTTCATTCTTATGCGTTTAATATGGGGTGTTGAGTCCATTTCGTTGAGCAAGGAGTAGCTCTTGTCTATTCCATATTTGGCTTAAGGAACTTTATCTGTGCTCATTTCAATCTCTGGTTTTATGCAGCACCCCAACTCACCTTTCCCCTGAAGCAAGCATAAGTTGGTTGTCTAAATTTGAGACCCTGTTCTGTTTTGTAATTCAGTTCCTGTGTAGCCAAGTTTACATTCCGTGTATTAGTGATATCTTATGATGTTTCTTTTTCTGTGTGACTTATTTCAGTTAGAATCATCATACCTGAATCCACTGATTATGCTGCTACAGGCCTGATGACATAGATTTCATTGCTGAGTGATATTGCATTGTACGTAAGTACCACAACTTCTTTATCCATTTTTCACTTTCTGCGATATTGAACTTGTCCCGTAAACGAGGTTCTTGTAAACAGAGCCGTCCCAAACTTTGGGGTGGCTGTGTCTTTTTGATTTTAATTTCCCTAAGCTATAGGACCATAAGTGGAAGTGCCCTAGGCTCTGTTGCTTTGTTTTTTAGATGTTTCAGGAAACACCATACACTTCTCCCAGTGGCTGTTGGCAATTTACATCCCACCCATCAGCATAACAAGGCTCCCAGTTCTACATGGCCTCTCCTGCCTTTCTGGATTTTACACTTTTTTCAGATGGCCCTTTTGACCGGGGGGAAGTGAGACTTCATTGTAGTGCAGAGTTCCTTTGCAAGCTTGCTTGGTTGGCCAAAAAGGGCGTATGCGTTTTTTCCTGAATATATTCAGTAAAAAACGCATACGCCCTTTTTGGCCAAGTGCATCATTGTCGACGTTCTGCCTCTTTTCCTATGCTTTAAATGCAATTCCAGTCTACCTCCTGAAATCGGTTTCCTGCAATTCTGCCCCGCTTTCAAGTCCTCTTGGCAGCCTTACTTCAGTATATTTTTGGACGATAGCTGTCATTTATAACTCTGCAGGTTTGTGAATTACAGTGCCCCTGAGCTCCTTTCTTCAACTCGCTTTCTTGTGAGCTGGCCGCAACACCGCAGGATTGCTTCAGGCCCTAATCTGGTTTCAGCACGGCACGCTGAGCCTTTGGTTAATTCCTCTTCCTGGTGGGAAATGAGAGTTAAATTTGCCCGTCCACACACCTCCAACTAGTCTCTCATTGGTTCTCCCTATTCCTGTTCATCTTCCGCAAAAATTGCAAACTGGGCCAAACAGGAGGTTAAAGGCACTGACTCTCCAAGTCGGGAGAGTGTTAGTAAAGCGTCTGGAATGTTGCACCCGAGTACCAGGGGACGAGAACTGAGACATATTGGAACACTTCTCCCGATCACACGGTTGATCATACTCTGGGTTCCACATGCATGTTTTAGCTGGAGGAAGAATCCCTTAAACCTGGAGAGTTGAGACCCGTGGAATGGGTACCATGCAATATGACTTCAAAGGGTCTTCATTTGCTGACCGAACCTCTCCAATCCTATCACTGCTGCATTTATGCCCCTGTACACACGCTTGATTCTCTTTCGGAGACATAGCAATCCATAGGTTTTAAGTTACTTACAAGTCAGGTACATTCTTAGGCATTTAACATGGGGTGTTGAGTCCATTTCGTTAAGCAAGCAGTAGGTCTTGTCTATTACATATTTGGCTGAAGGAACTTTATCTGTGCTCATTTCAATCTCTGGTTTTATGCAGCACCCCAACTCACCTTTCCCCTTAAGCAAGCATAAGTTGGTTTTCTAAATTGAGGCCCTGTTCTGATTTCTAATCCACTTCCTGTGTAGCCAGGTTTACATTCCGTGTATTAGTGATATCTTATGATGTTTCATTTCCTGTGTGACTTATTTCACTTAGAATCATCATACCTGAATCCACTCATTATGCTGCTACGGGCCTGATGACATAGATTTCATTGCTGAGTGATATTGCATTGTACGTGAGTACCACAACTTCTTTATCCATTTTTCGCTTTCTGCGATATTGAACTTGTACCGTAAACGAGGTTTTTGTAAACAGATCTGTCCCAAAGTTTGGGGTGGCTGTGTCTTTTTGATTTTAATTTCCCTAAGCTATAGGACCATAAGTGGAAGTGCCCTAGGCTCTGTTGCTTTGTTTTTTAGAAGTTTCAGGAAACACCATACACTTCTCCCGAGTGGCTGTTGGCAATTTACATCCCGCCCATCAGCATAACAAGGCTCCCAGTTCTCCATGGCCTGTCCTGCCTTTCTGGATTTTACACTTTTTTCAGATGGCCCTTTTGACCCGGGGGAAGTGAGACTTCATTGTAGTGCAGATTTCCTTTGCAAGCTTGCTTGGTTGGACAAAAAGGGCGTATGCGTTTTTTCCTGAATATATTCAGGAAAAACCGCATATGGCCTTTTTGGCCAAGTGCATCATTGTCGACGTTCTGCCTCTTTTCCTATGCTTTAAATGCAATTCCAGTCTACCTCCTGAAATCGGTTTCCTGCAATTCTGCCCTGCTTTCAAGTCCTCTTGGCAGCCTTACTTCAGTATATTTTTGGATGATAGCTGTCATTTATAACTCTGCAGGTTTGTGAATTACAGTGCCCCTGAGCTCCTTTCTTCAACTCGCTTTCTTGTGAGCTGGCCGCAACACCGCAGGATTGCTTCAGGCCCTAATCTGGTTCCGGCACGGCACGCTGAGCCTTTGGTGAATTCCTCTTCCTGGTGGGAAATGAGAGTTAAATTTGCCCGTCCAGACACCTCCAGCTAGTCTCTCATTGGTTCTCCCTATTCCTGTTCATCTTCCAGAGAAATAGCAAACTGGGCCAAACAGGAGGTTAAAGGCACTGTATCTCCAAGTCGGGAGAGTGTTAATAAAGCGTCTGGAATGTTGCACCCGAGTACCTGGGGACGAGAACTGAGACATATTGGAACACGTCTCCCGATCACACGGTTGATCATACTCTGGGTTCCACATGCATGTTTTAGCTGAAGGAAGAATCCCTTATACCTGGAGAGTTGAGACCCGTGGAATGGGTACCATGCAATATGACTTCAAAGGGTCTTCATTTGCTCACTGAACCTCTCCAATACTATCACTGCTGCTTTTATGCCCCTGTACACACGCTTGATTCTCTTTCAGAGACATAGCAATCCATAGGTTTTAAGATACTTACTAGTCAGGTACATTCTTAGGCGTTTAATATGGGTTGTGGAGTCCATTTCGTTGAGCAAGGAGTAGCTCTTGTCTATTCCATATTTGGCTTAAGGAACTTTATCTGTGCTCTCTTCAATCTCTGGTTTTATGCAGCACCCCAACTCACCTTTCCCCTTAAGCAAGCATAAGTTGGTTTTCTACATTTGAGACCCTGTTCTGTTTTGTAATTCAGTTCTTGTGTAGCCAAGTTTACATTCCGTGTATTAGTGATATCTTATGATGTTTCTTTTTCTGTGTGACTTATTTCAGTTAGAATCATCATACCTGAATCCACTCATTTTCTGCTACAGGCCTGATGACATAGATTTCATTGCTGTGTGATATTGTATTGTACGTAAGTACCACAAATTCTTTATCCATTTTTCACTTTCTGCGATATTGAACTTGTACTGTAAAAGAGGTTCTTGTAAACAGAGCCGTCCCAAACTTTGGGGTGGCTGTGTCTTTTTGATTTTAATTTCCCTAAGCTGCAGGACCATAAGTGGAAGTGCCCTAGGCTCTGTTGCTTTGTTTTTTAGATGTTTCAGGAAACACCATACACTTCTCCAAGTGGCTGTTGGCAATTTACATCCTGCCCATCAGCATAACAAGGCTCCCAGTTCTCCATGGCCTGTCCTGCCTTTCTGGATTTTACACTTTTTTCAGATGGCCCTTTTGACCGGGGGGAAGTGAGACTTCATTGTAGTGCAGATTTCCTTTGCAAACTTGCTTGGTTGGCCAAAAAGGGCGTATGCGTTTTTTCCTGAATATATTCAGGAAAAAACTCATACGCCCTTTTTGGCCAAATGCATCATTGTCGACGTTCTGCCTCTTTTCCTATGCTTTAAATGCAATTCCAGTCTACCTCCTGAAATTGGTTTCCTGCAATTCTGCCCCGCTTTCAAGTCCTCTTGGCAGCCTTACTTCAGTATACTTTTGGACGATAGCTGTCATTTGTAACTCTGCAGGTTTGTGAATTACAGTGCCCCTGAGCTCCTTTCTTCAACTCGCTTTCTTGTGAGCTGGCCGCAACACCGCAGGATTGCTTCAGGCCCTAATCTGGTTCCGGCACGGCACACTGAGCCTTTGGTTAATTCCTCTTCCTGGTGGGAAATGAGAGTTAAATTTGCCCGTCCACACACCTCCAACTAGTCTCTCATTGGTTCTCCCTATTCCTGTTCATCTTCCGCAGAAATTGCAAACTGGGCCAAACAGGAGGTTAAAGGCACTGACTCTCCAAGTCGGGAGAGTGTTAGAAAAGCATCTGGAATGTTGCACCCGAGTACCAGGGGACGAGAACTGAGATGTATTGGAACACTTCTCCCGATCACACAGTTGATCATACTCTGGGTTCCACATGCATGTTTTAGATGGGGGAAGAATAGCTTAAACCTGGAGAGTTGAGACCCGTGGAATGGGTACCATGCAATATGACTTCAAAGGGTCTTCATTGGCTCACCGAACCTCTCCAATCCTATCACTGCTGTGTTTATGCCCCTGTACACACGCTTGATTCTCTTTCAGAGAAATAGCAATCCATAGGTTTTAAGATACTTACTAGTCAGGTACATTCTTAGGCGTTTAATATGGGGTGTTGAGTCCATTTCATTGAGCAAGAAGTAGCTCTTGTCTATTCCATATTTGGCTTAAGGAACTTTATCTGTGCTCATTTCAATCTCTGGTTTTATGCAGCACCCCAACTCACCTTTCCCCTTAAGCAAGCATAAGTTGGTTTTCTACATTTGAGACCCTGTTCTGTTTTGTAATTCAGTTCCTGTGTAGCCAAGTTTACATTCCGTGTATTAGTGATATCTTATGATGTTTGTTTTTCTGTGTGACTTATTTCAGTTAGAATCATCATACCTGAATCCACTCATTTTCTGCTACAGGCCTGATGACATAGATTTCATTGCTGTGTGATATTGCATTGTACGTAAGTACCACAACTTCTTTATCCATTTTTCACTTTCTGCGATATTGAACTTGTACCGTAAACGAGGTTCTTGTAAACAGAGCCGTCCCAAACTTTGGGGTGGCTGTGTCTTTTTGATTTTAATTTCCCTAAGCTATAGGACCATAAGTGGAAGTGCCCTAGGCTCTGTTGCTTTGTTTTTTAGATGTTTCAGGAAACACCATACACTTCTCCCGAGTGGCTGTTGGCAATTTACATCCCGCCCATCAGCATAACAAGGCTCCCAGTTCTCCATGGCCTGTCCTGCCTTTCTGGATTTTACACTTTTTTCAGATGGCCCTTTTGACCCGGGGGAAGTGAGACTTCATTGTAGTGCAGATTTCCTTTGCAAGCTTGCTTGGTTGGCCAAAAAGGGCGTATGCGTTTTTTCCTGAATATATTCAGGAAAAAACGCATATGGCCTTTTTGGCCAAGTGCATCATTGTCGACGTTCTGCCTCTTTTCCTATGCTTTAAATACAATTCCAGTCTACCTCCTGAAATCGGTTTCCTGCAATTCTGCCCTGCTTTCAAGTCCTCTTGGCAGCCTTACTTCAGTATATTTTTGGATGATAGCTGTCATTTATAACTCTGCAGGTTTGTGAATTACAGTGCCCCTGAGCTCCTTTCTTCAACTCGCTTTCTTGTGAGCTGGCCGCAACACCGCAGGATTGCTTCAGGCCCTAATCTGGTTCTGGCACGGCACGCTGAGCCTTGGTGAATTCCTCTTCCTGGTGGGAAATGAGAGTTAAATTTGCCCGTCCAGACACCTCCAGCTAGTCTCTCATTTGTTCTCCCTATTCCTGTTCATCGTTCGCAGAAATTGCAAACTGGGCCAAACAGGAGGTTAAAGGAACTGACTGGCCAACTCGGGAGAGTGTTAGTAAAGCGTCTGGAATGTTGCACCCGAGTACCGGGGGACGAGAACTGAGACATATTGGAACACTTCTCCCGATCACATGGTTGATCATACTCTGGGTTCCACATGCATGTTTTAGCTGAAGGAAGAATCCCTTAAACCTGGAGAGTTGAGACCCGTGGAATGGGTACCATGCAATATGACTTCAAAGGGTCTTCATTTGCTCACTGAACCTCTCCAATCCTATCACTGCTGTGTTTATGCCCCTGTACACACGCTTGATTCTCTTTCAGAGAAATAGCAATCCATAGGTTTTAAGATACGTACTAGTCAGGTACATTCTTAGGCGTTTAATATGGGGTGTTGAGTCCATTTCGTTGAGCAAGGAGTAGCTCTTGTCTACTCCATATTTGGCTTAAGGAACTTTATCTGTGCTCTCTTCAATCTCTGGTTTTATGCAGCACCCCAACTCACCTTTCCCCTTAAGCAAGCATAAGTTGGTTTTCTACATTTGAGACCCTGTTCTGTTTTGTAATTCAGTTCTTGTGTAGCCAAGTTTACATTCCGTGTATTAGTGATATCTTATGATGTTTCTTTTTCTGTGTGACTTATTTCAGTTAGAATCATCATACCTGAATCCACTCATTTTCTGCTACAGGCCTGATGACATAGATTTCATTGCTGTGTGATATTGTATTGTACGTAAGTACCACAAATTCTTTATCCATTTTTCACTTTCTGCGATATTGAACTTGTACTGTAAAAGAGGTTCTTGTAAACAGAGCCGTCCCAAACTTTGGGGTGGCTGTGTCTTTTTGATTTTAATTTCCCTAAACTATAGGACCATAGGTGGAAGTGCCCTAGGCTCTGTTGCTTTGTTTTTTAGATGTTTCAGGAAACACCATACACTTCTCCAAGTGGCTGTTGGCAATTTACATCCTGCCCATCAGCATAACAAGGCTCCCAGTTCTCCATGGCCTGTCCTGCCTTTCTGGATTTTACACTTTTTTCAGATGGCCCTTTTGACCGGGGGGAAGTGAGACTTCATTGTAGTGCAGATTTCCTTTGCAAACTTGCTTGGTTGGCCAAAAAGGGCATATGCGTTTTTTCCTGAATATATTCAGGAAAAAACACATACGCCCTTTTTGGCCAAATGCATCATTGTCGACGTTCTGCCTCTTTTCCTATGCTTTAAATGCAATTCCAGTCTACCTCCTGAAATTGGTTTCCTGCAATTCTGCCCCGCTTTCAAGTCCTCTTGGCAGCCTTACTTCAGTATACTTTTGGACGATAGCTGTCATTTGTAACTCTGCAGGTTTGTGAATTACAGTGCCCCTGAGCTCCTTTCTTCAACTCGCTTTCTTGTGAGCTGGCCGCAACACCGCAGGATTGCTTCAGGCCCTAATCTGGTTCCGGCACGGCACACTGAGCCTTTGGTTAATTCCTCTTCCTGGTGGGAAATGAGAGTTAAATTTGCCCGTCCACACACCTCCAACTAGTCTCTCATTGGTTCTCCCTATTCCTGTTCATCTTCCGCAGAAATTGCAAACTGGGCCAAACAGGAGGTTAAAGGCACTGACTCTCCAAGTCGGGAGAGTGTTAGAAAAGCATCTGGAATGTTGCACCCGAGTACCAGGGGACGAGAACTGAGATGTATTGGAACACTTCTCCCGATCACACAGTTGATCATACTCTGGGTTCCACATGCATGTTTTAGATGGGGGAAGAATAGCTTAAACCTGGAGAGTTGAGACCCGTGGAATGGGTACCATGCAATATGACTTCAAAGGGTCTTCATTGGCTCACCGAACCTCTCCAATCCTATCACTGCTGTGTTTATGCCCCTGTACACACGCTTGATTCTCTTTCAGAGAAATAGCAATCCATAGGTTTTAAGATACTTACTAGTCAGGTACATTCTTAGGCGTTTAATATGGGGTGTTGAGTCCATTTCATTGAGCAAGAAGTAGCTCTTGTCTATTCCATATTTGGCTTAAGGAACTTTATCTGTGCTCATTTCAATCTCTGGTTTTATGCAGCACCCCAACTCACCTTTCCCCTTAAGCAAGCATAAGTTGGTTTTCTACATTTGAGACCCTGTTCTGTTTTGTAATTCAGTTCCTGTGTAGCCAAGTTTACATTCCGTGTATTAGTGATATCTTATGATGTTTGTTTTTCTGTGTGACTTATTTCAGTTAGAATCATCATACCTGAATCCACTCATTTTCTGCTACAGGCCTGATGACATAGATTTCATTGCTGTGTGATATTGCATTGTACGTAAGTACCACAACTTCTTTATCCATTTTTCACTTTCTGCGATATTGAACTTGTACCGTAAACGAGGTTCTTGTAAACAGAGCCGTCCCAAACTTTGGGGTGGCTGTGTCTTTTTGATATTAATTTCCCTAAGCTATAGGACCATAAGTGGAAGTGCCCTAGGCTCTGTTGCTTTGTTTTTTAGATGTTTCAGGAAACACCATACACTTCTCCCCAGTGGCTGTTGGCAATTTACATCCCGCCCATCAGCATAACAATGCTCCCAGTTCTCCATGGCCTGTCCTACCTTTCTGGATTTTACACTTTTTTCAGATGGCCCTTTTGACCGGGGGGAAGTGAGACTTCATTGTAGTGCAGATTTCCTTTGCAAGCTTGCTTGGGTGGCCAAAAAGGGCGTATGCGTTTTTTCCTGAATATATTCAGGAAAAAACGCATACGCCCTTTTTGGCCAAGTGCATCATTGTCGACGTTCTGCCTCTTTTCCTATGCTTTCAATGCAATTCCAGTCTACCTCCTGAAATTGGTTTCCTGCAATTCTGCCCCGCTTTCAAGTCCTCTTGGCAGCCTTACTTCAGTATATTTTTGGACGATAGCTGTCATTTATAACTCTGCAGGTTTGTGAATTACAGTGCCCCTGAGCTCCTTTCTTCAACTCGCTTTCTTGTGAGCTGGCCGCAACACCGCAGGATTGCTTCAGGCCCTAATCTGGTTCCGGCACGGCACGCTGAGCCTTTGGTTAATTCCTCTTCCTGGTGGGAAATCAGAGTTAAATTTGCCCGTCCAGACACCTCCAACTAGTCTCTCATTGGTTCTCCCTATTCCTGTTCATCTTCCGCAAAAATTGCAAACTGGGCCAAACAGGAGGTTAAAGGCACTGACTCTCCAAGTCGGGAGAGTGTTAGTAAAGCGTCTGGAATGTTGCACCCGAGTACCAGGGGACGAGAACTGAGACATATTGGAACACTTCTCCCGATCACACGGTTGATCATACTCTGGGTTCCACATGCATGTTTTAGCTGAAGGAAGAATCCCTTAAACCTGGAGAGTTGAGACCCGTGGAATGGGTACCATGAAATATGACTTCAAAGGGTCTTCATTTGCTGACCGAACCTCTCCAATCCTATCACTGCTGCGTTTATGCCCCTGTACACACGGTTGATTCTCTTTCGGAGAAATAGCAATCCATAGGTTTTAAGATACTTACTAGTCAGGTACATTCTTAGGCGTTTAATATGGGGTGTTGAGTCCATTTCGTTGAGCAAGGAGTAGCTCTTGTCTATTCCATATTTGGCTTAAGGAACTTTATTTGTGCTCATTTCAATCTCTGGTTTTATGCAGCACCCCAACTCACCTTTCCCCTTAAGCAAGCATAAGTTGGTTTTCTACATTTGAGACCCTGTTCTGTTTTGTAATTCAGTTCCTGTGTAGCCAAGTTTATATTCCGTGTATTAGTGATATCTTATGATGTTTCTTTTTCTGTGTGACTTATTTCAGTTAGAATCATCATACCTGAATCCACTCATTTTCTGCTACAGGCCTGATGACATAGAGTTCATTGCTGAGTGATATTGCATTGTACGTATGTACCACAACTTCTTTATCCATTTTTCACTTTCTGCGATATTGAACTAGTACCGTAAATGAGGTTCTTGTAAACAGAGCCATCCCAAACTTTGGGGTGGCTGTGTCTTTTTGATTTTAATTTCCCTAAGCTATAGGACCATAAGTTGAAGCGCCCTAGGCTCTGTTGCTTTGTTTTTTAGATGTTTCAGGAAACACCATACACTTCTTCCGAGTGGCTGTTGGCAATTTACATCCCGCCCATCAGCATAACAAGGCTCCCAGTTCTCCATGGCCTGTCCTGCCTTTTTGGATTTTACACTTTTTTCAGATGGCCCTTTTGACTGGGGGGAAGTGAGACTTCATTGTAGTGCAGATTTCCTTTGCAAGCTTGCTTGGTTGGCCAAAAAGTGCGTATGCGTTTTTTCCTGAATATATTCAGGAAAAAACGCATACCCCCTTTTTGGCCAAGTGCATCATTGTCGATATTCTGCCTCTTTTCCTATGCTTTCAGTGCAAATCCAGTCTACCTCCTGAAATCGGTTTCCTGTAATTCTGCCCCGCTTTCAAGTCCTCTTGGCAGCCTTACTTCAGTATATTTTTGGACGATAGCTGTCATTTATAACTCTGCAGGTTTGTGAATTACAGTGCCCCTGAGCTCCTTTCTTCAACTCGCTTTCTTGTGAGCTGGCCGCAACACTGCAGGATTGCTTCAGGCCCTAATCTGGTTCCGACACCGCACGCTGAGCCTTTGGTGAATTCCTCTTCCTGGTGGGAAATGAGAGTTAAATTTGCCCGTCCACACACCTCCAGCTAGTCTCTCATTGGTTCTCCTTATTCCTGTTCATCTTCCGCAGAAATTGCAAACTGGGCCAAACAGGAGGTTAAAGGCACTGACTCTCCAATTTGGGAGAGTGTTAGTAAAGCGTCTGAAATATTGCACCCGAGTACCAGGGGAAGAAAACTGAGATATATTTGAACACGTCTCCCGATCACATGGTTGATCATACTCTGGGTTCCACATGCATGTTTTAGCTGAAGGAAGAATCCCTTAAACCTGGAGAGTTGAGACCCTTGGAATGGGTACCATGCAATATGACTTCAAAGGGTCTTCATTTGCTCACCGAACCTCTCCAATCCTATCACTGCTGCGTTTATGCCCGTGTACACATGCTTGATTCTCTTTCGGAGACATAGCAATCCATAGGTTTTAAGATACTTACTAGTCAGGTACATTCTTAGGCGTTTAATATGGGGTGTTGAGTCCATTTCGTTGAGCAAGGAGTAGCTCTTGTCTATTCCATATTTGGCTTAAGGAACTTTATCTGTGCTCATTTCAATCTCTGGTTTTATGCAGCACCCCAACTCACCTTTCCCCTTAAGCAAGCATAAGTTGGTTTTCTACATTTGAGACCCTCTTCTGTTTTGTAATCCAGTTCCTGTGTAGCCAAGTTTACATTCCGTGTATTAGTGATATCTTATGATGTTTCTTTTTCTGTGTGACTTATTTCAGTTAGAATCATCATACCTGAATCCACTCATTATGCTGCTAAGGGCCTGATGACACAGATTTCATTGCTGAGTGATATTGCATTGTACGTAAGTACCACAACTTCTTTATCCATTTTTCACTTTCTGCGATATTGAACTTGTACCGTAAAAGAGGTTCTTGTAAACAGAGCCGTCCCAAACTTTGGGCTGGCTGTGTCTTTTTGATTTTAATTTCCCTAAGCTATAGGACCATAAGTGGAAGTGCCCTAGGCTCTGTTGCTTTGTTTTTTAGATGTTTCAGGAAACACCATACACTTCTCCAAGTGGCTGTTGGCAATTTACATCCCGCCCATCAGCATAACAAGGCTCCCAGTTCTCCATGGCCTGTCCTGCCTTTCTGGATTTTTCACTTTTTTCAGATGGCCCTTTTGACCGGGGGGAAGTGAGACTTCATTGTAGTGCAGATTTCCTTTGCAAGCTTGCTTGGTTGGCCAAAAAGGGCGTATGCGTTGTTTCCTGAATATATTCAGGAAAAAACGCATACGCCCTTTTTGGCCAAGTGCATCATTGTCGACCTTCTGCCTCTTTTCCTATGCTTTAAATGCAATTCCAGTCTACCTCCTGAAATCGGTTTCCTGCAATTCTGCCCCGCTTTCAAGTCCTCTTGGCAGCCTTACTTCAGTATATTTTTGGATGATAGCTGTCATTTATAACTCTGCAGGTTTGTGAATTACAGTGCCCCTGAGCTCCTTTCTTCAACTCGCTTTCTTGTGAGCTGGCCGCAACACCGCAGGATTGCTTCAGGCCCTAATCTGGTTCCGGCACGGCACGCTGAGCCTTTGGTTAATTCCTCTTCCTGGTGGGAAATGAGAGTTAAATTTTCCCGTCCAGACACCTCCAGCTAGTCTCTCATTGGTTCTCCCTATTCCTGTTCATCTTCCGCAGAAATTGCAAACTGGGCCAAACAGGAGGTTAAAGGCACTGACTCTCCAAGTCGGGAGAGTGTTAGTAAAGCATCTGGAATGTTGCACCCGAGTACCAGGGGACGAGAACTGAGACATATTTCAACACGTCTCCCGATCACACGGTTGATCATACTCTGGGTTCCACATGCATGTTTTAGCTGAAGGAAGAATCCCTTAAACCTGGAGAGTTGAGACCCGTGGAATGGGTACCATGCAATATGACTTCAAAGGGTCTTCATTTGCTCACCAAAACTCTCCAATCCTATCACTGCTGCGTTTTTGCCCCTGTACTCACGATTGATTCACTTTCAGAGACATAGCAATCCATAGGTTTTAAGATACTTACTAGTCAGGTACATTATTAGGCGTTTAATATGGGGTTTTGAGTCCATTTCGTTGAGCAAGGAGTAGCTCTTGTCTATTCCATATTTGGCTTAAGGAACTTTATCTGTGCTCATTTCAATCTCTGGTTTTATGCAGCACCCCAACTCACCTTTCCCCTTAAGCAAGCATAAGTTGGTTTTCTAAATTTGGGACCATGTTCTGTTTTGAAATTCAGTTCCTGTGTAGCCAAGTTTACATTCCGTGTATTAGTGATATCTTATGATGTTTCTTTTTCTGTGTGACTTATTTCAGTTAGAATCATCATACCTGAATCCACTCATCATGCTGCTATGGGCCTGATGACATAGATGTCATTGCTGAGTGATATTGCATTGTACGTAAGTACCACAACTTCTTTATCCATTTTTCGCTTTATGCGATATTGAACTTGTACCGTAAACGAGTTTCTTGTAAACAGAGCCATCCCAAACTTTGGGGTGGCTGTGTCTTTTTGATTTTAATTTCCCTAAGCTATAGGACCATAAGTGGAAGTGCCCTAGGCTCTGTTGCTTTGTTTTTTAGATGTTTCAGGAAACACCATACACTTCTCCCGAGTGGCTGTTGGCAATTTACATCCCGCCCATCAGCATAACAAGGCTCCCAGTTCTCCATGGCCTGTCCTGCCTTTCTGGATTTTACACTTTTTTCAGATGGCCCTGTTGACGGGGGGGAAGTGAGACTTCATTGTAGTGCAGATTTCCTTTGCAAGCTTGCTTGGTTGGCCAAAAAGGGCGTATGCATTGTTTCCTGAATATATTCAGGAAAAAACGCATACGCCCTTTTTGGCCAAGTGCATCATTGTCGACCTTCTGCCTCTTTTCCTATGCTTTAAATGCAATTCCAGTCTACCTCCTGAAATCGGTTTCCTGCAATTCTGCCCCGCTTTCAAGTCCTCTTGGCAGCCTTACTTCAGTATATTTTTGGATGATAGCTGTCATTTATAACTCTGCAGGTTTGTGAATTACAGTGCCCCTGAGCTCCTTTCTTCAACTCGCTTTCTTGTGAGCTGGCCGCAACACCGCAGGATTGCTTCAGGCCCTAATCTGGTTCCGGCATGGCACGCTGAGCCTTTGGTGAATTCCTCTTCCTGGTGGGAAATGAGAGTTAAATTTGCCCGTCCAGACACCTCCAGCTAGTCTCTCATTGGTTCTCCCTATTCCTGTTCATCTTCCGCGGAATATGCAAACTGGGCCAAACAGGAGGTTAAAGGCACTGACTCTCTAAGTCGGGAGAGTGTTAGTAAAGCATCTGGAATGTTGCACCCGAGTACCAGGGGACGAGAACTGAGACATATTTCAACACGTCTCCCGATCACACGGTTGATCATACTCTGGGTTCCACATGCATGTTTTAGCTGAAGGAAGAATCCCTTAAACCTGGAGAGTTGAGACCCGTGGAATGGGTACCATGCAATATGACTTCAAAGGGTCTTCATTTGCTCACCAAAACTCTCCAATCCTATCACTGCTGCGTTTTTGCCCCTGTACTCACGATTGATTCACTTTCAGAGACATAGCAATCCATAGGTTTTAAGATACTTACTAGTCAGGTACATTATTAGGCGTTTAATATGGGGTTTTGAGTCCATTTCGTTGAGCAAGGAGTAGCTCTTGTCTATTACATATTTGGCTTAAGGAACTTTATCTGTGCTCATTTCAATCTCTGGTTTTATGCAGCACCCCAACTCACCTTTCCCCTTAAGCAAGCATAAGTTGGTTTTCTAAATTTGGGACCATGTTCTGTTTTGAAATTCAGTTCCTGTGTAGCCAAGTTTACATTCCGTGTATTAGTGATATCTTATGATGTTTCTTTTTCTGTGTGACTTATTTCAGTTAGAATCATCATACCTGAATCCACTCATCATGCTGCTATGGGCCTGATGACATAGATGTCATTGCTGAGTGATATTGCATTGTACGTAATTACCACAACTTCTTTATCCATTTTTCGCTTTATGCGATATTGAACTTGTACCGTAAACGAGTTTCTTGTAAACAGAGCCATCCCAAACTTTGGGGTGGCTGTGTCTTTTTGATTTTAATTTCCCTAAGCTATAGGACCATAAGTGGAAGTGCCCTAGGCTCTGTTGCTTTGTTTTTTAGAAGTTTCAGGAAACACCATACACTTCTCCCGAGTGGCTGTTGGCAATTTACATCCCGCCCATCAGCATAACAAGGCTCCCAGTTCTCCATGGCCTGTCCTGCCTTTCTGGATTTTACACTTTTTTCAGATGGCCCTTTTGACGGGGGGGAAGTGAGACTTCATTGTAGTGCAGATTTCCTTTGCAAGCTTGCTTGGTTGGCCAAAAAGGGCGTATGCGTTGTTTCCTGAATATATTCAGGAAAAAACGCATACGCCCTTTTTGGCCAAGTGCATCATTGTCGACCTTCTGCCTCTTTTCCTATGCTTTAAATGCAATTCCAGTCAACCTCCTGAAATCGGTTTCCTGCAATTCTGCCCGGCTTTCAAGTCCTCTTGGCAGCCTTACTTCAGTATATTTTTGGATGATAGCTGTCATTTATAACTCTGCAGGTTTGTGAATTACAGTGCCCCTGAGCTCCTTTCTTCAACTCGCTTTCTTGTGAGCTGGCCGCAACACCGCAGGATTGCTTCAGGCCCTAATCTGGTTCCGACACCGCACACTGAGCCTTTGGTTAATTCTTCTTCCTGGTGGGAAATGAGAGTTAAATTTGCCCGTCCACACACCTCCAGCTAGTCTCTCATTGGTTCTCCTTATTCCTGTTCATCTTCCGCAGAAATTGCAAACTGGGCCAAACAGGAGGTTAAAGGCACTGACTCTCCAAGTTAGGAGAGTGTTAGTAAAGCATCTGGAATGTTGCACCCGAGTACAAGGGGACGAAAACTGAGACATATTTGAACACATCTCCCGATCACACGGTTGATCATACTCTGGGTTCCACATGAATGTTTTAGCTGAAGGAAGAATCCCTTAAACCTGGAGAGTTGAGACCCATGGAATGGGTACCATGCAATATGACTTCAAAGGGTCTTCATTTGCTCACCGAACCTCTCCAATCCTATCACTGCTACGTTTATGCCCCTGTACACATGCTTGATTCTCTTTCGGAAACATAGCAATCCATAGGTTTTAAGATACTTACTAGTCAGGTACATTCTTAGGCGTTTAATATGGGGTGTTGAGTCCATTTCGTTGAGCAAGGAGTAGCTCTTGTCTATTCCATATTTGGCTTAAGGAACTTTATCTGTGCTCATTTCAATCTCTGGTTTTATGCAGCACCCCCACTCACCTTTCCCCTTAAGCAAGCATGTTGGTTTTCTAAATTTGAGACCCTGTTCTGTTTTGTAATCCAGTTCCTGTGTAGCCAAGTTTACATTCCGTGTATTAGTGATGTCTTATGATATTTGTATTTCTGTGTGACTTATTTCAGTTAGAATCATCATACCTGAATCCACTCATTATGCTGCTACGGGCCTGATGACATAGATTTCTTTGATGAGTGATATTGCATTGTACGTAAGTACCACAACTTCTTTATCCATTTTCCACTTTCTGCGATATTGAACGTGTACCGTAAACGAGGTTCTTGTAAATAGAGCCGTCCCAAACTTTGGGGTGGCTGTGTCTCTTTGATTTTAATTTCCCTAAGCTATAGGACCATATGTGGAACTGCCCTAGGCTCTGTTGCTTTGTTTTTTAGATGTTTCAGGAAACACCATACACTTCTCCCAAGTGGCTGTTGGCAATTTACATCCCGCGCATCAGCATAACAAGGCTGCCAGTTCTCCATGGCCTGTCCTGCCTTTCTGGATTTTACACTTTTTTCAGATGACCCTTTTGACAAGGGGAAAGTGACACTTCAATTTAGTGCAGATTTCCTTTGCAAGCGTGCTTGGTTGGCCAAAAAGGGCGTATGTGTTTTTTCCTGAATATATTCAGGAAAAAACGCATATGCCCTTTTTGGCCAAGTGCATCATTGTCGACGTTCTGCCTGTTTTCCTATGCTTTAAATTCAATTCCAGTCTACCTCCTGAAATCGGTTTCCTGCAGTTCTGCCCCGCTTTCAAGTCCTCTTGGCAGCCTTACGGCAGTATATTTTTGGACGATAGATGTCATTTATAACTCTGCAGGTTTGTGAATTACAGTGCCCCGAACTCCTTTCTTCAACTCGCTTTCTTGTGAGCTGGCCGCAACACCGCAGGATTGCTTCAGGCCCTAATCAGGTTCTGGCACGGCATGCTGAGCCTTTGGTTAATTCTTCTTCCTGGTGGGAAATGAGAGTTAAATTTGCCCGTCCAGACACCTCCAGCTAGTCTCTCACTGGTTCTCCCTATTCCTGTTCATCTTCCGCAGAAATTGCAAACTGGGCCAAACAGGAGGATAAAGGCACTGACTCTCCAAGTCGGGAGAGTGTTAGTAAAGCTTCTGGAATGCTGCACCCGAGTACCAGGGGACGAGAACTGAGACATATTGGAACACGTCTCCCGATCACACGGTTGTTCATACTCAGGGTTCCACAAGCATGTTATAGCTGAAGGAAGAATCCCTTAAACCTTGAGAGTTGAGACCTGTGGAATGGGTACCATGCAATATGACTTCAAAGTGTCTTCATTTGCTCACTAAACCTCTCCAATCCTATCACTGCTGTGTTTATGCCCCTGTACACACGTTTGATTCTCTTTCAGAGATATAGCAATCCATAGGTTTTAAGATACTTACTAGTCAGGTACATTCTTAGGCTTTTAGTATGCGGTGTTGAGCCCATTTCGTTGAGCAAGGAGTAGCTCTTGTCTATTGCATATTTGGCTTAAGGAACTTTATCTGTGCTCATTTCAATCTCTGGTTTTATGCAGCACCCCAACTCACCTTTCCCCTTAAGCAATCATAAGTTGGTTTTCTAAATTTGAGACACTGTTCTGTTTTGTAATTTAGTTCCTGTGTAGCCAAGTTTACATTCCGTGTATTAGTGATATCTTATGATGTTTCTTTTTCTGTGTGACTTATTTCAGTTAGAATCATCATACCTGAATCCACTCATTATGCTGCTACGGGCCTGAAGACACAGATTTCATTGCTGAGTGATATTGCATTGTACGTAAGTACCGCAACATCTTTATCCATTCTTCACTTTCTGTGACATTGAACTTGTACCATAAACGAGGTTCTTGTAAATAGAGCCGTCCCAAACTTTGGGGCGGCTGTGTCTTTTTGATTTTATTTTCCCTAAGCTATAGGACCATAAGTGGAAGTGCCCTAGGCTCTGTTGCTTTGTTTTTTAGATGTTTCAGGAAACACCATACACTTCTCCGAGTGGCTGTTGGCAATTTACATCCCGCCCATCAGCATAACAAGGCTCCCAGTTCTACATGGCCTGTCCTGCCTTTCTGGATTTTACACTTTTTTCAGATGGCTCTTTTGATCCGGGGGAACTGAGACTTCATTGTAGTGCAGATTTCCTTTGCCAGCTTGCTTGGTTGGCCAAAAAGGGCGTATGCGTTTTTTCCTGAATATATTCAGGAAAAAAGGCATACACCCTTTTTGGCCAAGTGCATCATTGTCGACGTTCTGCCTCTTTTCCTATGCTTTAAATGCAATTCCAGTCACCTTCTGAAATGGGTTTAATGCAATTCTGCCCCACTTTCAAGTTCTCTTGGGAGCCATACTTCAGTATATTTTGGACGATAGCTGTCATTTATAACTCTGCAGGTTTGTGAATTACAGTGCCCCTGAGCTCCTTTCTTCAACTCGTTTTCTTGTGAGCTGGCCGCAACACCGCAGGATTGCTTCAGGCCCTAATCTGGTTCCGACACGGCACGCTGAGCCTTTGGTTAATTCCTCTTCCTGGTGGGAAATGAGAGTTAAATTTGCCCGTCCAGTCACCTCCAGCTAGTCTCTCATTGGTTCTCCCTATTCCTGTTCATCTTCCGCAGAAATTGCAAACTGGGCCAAACAGGAGGTTAAAGGCACTGACTCTCCAAGTCGGGAGAGTGTTAGTAAAGCGTCTGGAATGTTGCACCCGAGTACCAGGGGATGAAAACTGAGACATATTAGAACACGTCTCCCGTTCACACGGTTGATCATACTCTGGGTTCCACATGCATGTTTGAGCTGAAGGAAGAATCCCTTAAACCTAGAGAGTTGAGACCCGTGGAATGGGTACCATGCAATATGACTTCAAAGGGTCTTCATTTGCTCACCGAAACTCTCCAATCGTATCACTGCTGTGTTTATGCCCCTGTACACACACTTGATTGTCTTTCGGAGACATAGCAATCCATAGGTTTTAAGATACTTACTAGTCAGGTACATTCTTAGGCGTTTAATATAGGGGGTTGAGTCCATTTCGTTGAGCAAGGAGTAGCTCTTGTCTATTCCATATTTGGCTTAAGGAACTTTATCTGTGCTCATTTCAATCTCTGGTTTTATGCAGCACCCCAACTCACCTTTCCCCTTAAGCAATCATAAGTTAGTTTTCTAAATTTGAGACACTGTTCTGTTTTGTAATTTAGTTCCTGTGTAGCCAAGTTTACATTCCGTGTATTAGTGATATCTTATGATGTTTCTTTTTCTGTGTGACTTATTTCAGTTAGAATCATCATACCTGAATCCACTCATTATGCTGCTATGGGCCTGAAGACACATATTTCATTGCTGAGTGATATTGCATTGTACGTAAGTACCACATCTTTATCCATTCTTCACTTTCTGTGACATTGAACTTGTACCATAAACGAGGTTCTTGTAAATAGAGCCATCCTAAAATTTGGGGTGGCTGTGTCCTTTTGATTTTAATTTCCCTAAACTATAGGACCATAAGTGGAAGTGCCCCAGGCTCTGTTGCTTTGTTTTTTAGATGTTTCAGGAAACACCATACACTTCTCCTAGTGGCTGTTGGCAATTTACATCCCGCCGATCAGCATAACAAGGCTCCCAGTTCTCCATGGCCTGTCCTGCCTTTCTGGATTTTACACTTTTTTCAGATGGCCCTTTTGACCGGTTGGAATTGAGACTTCATTGTAGTGCAGATTTCCTTTGCAAGCTTGCTTGGTTGGCCAAAAAGTGCGTATGCGTTATTTCCTTAATATATTCAGGAAAAAACGCATACGCCCTTTTTGGCCAAGTGCATCATGGTCGACGTTCTGCCTCTTTTCCTATGCTTTAAATGCAATTCCAGTCTACCTCCTGAAATCGGTTTCCTGCAATTCTGCCCCGCTTTCAAGTCCTCTGGGCAGCCTTACTTCAGTATATTTTTGGACGATAGCTGTCATTTATAACTCTGCAGGTTTGTGAATTACAGTGCCCCTGAGCTCCTTTCTTCAACTCGCTTTCTTGTGAGCTGGCCGCAACACCGCAGGATTGCTTCAGGCCCTAATCTGGTTCCGGCACGGCACGCTGAGCCTTTGGTTAATTCCTCTTCCTGGTGGGAAATGAGAATTAAATTTACCCATCCAGATACCTCCAGCTAGTCTCTCATTGGTCCTCCCTATTCCTGTTCATCTTCCGCAGAAACTGCAAACCGGGCCAAACAGGAGGTTAAAGGCACTGACTCTCCAAGTCAGGACAGTGTTAGTAAAGCGTCTGGAATGTTGCACCCGAGTACCCGGGGTCGAAAATTGAGACATATTTGAATACGTCTCCTGATCACACAGTTGATCATACTCTGGGTTCTACATGCATGTTTGAGCTGAAGGAAGAATCCCTTAAACCTGGAGAGTTGAGACCCTTGGAATGGGTACCATGCAATATGACTTCAAAGGGTCTTCATTTGCTCACCGAAACTCTCCAATCCTATCACTGCTGCGTTTATGCCCCTGTACACACGCTTGATTGTCTTTCGGAGACATAGCGATCCATAGGTTTTAAGATACTTACTAGTCAGTTACATTCTTAGGCGTTTAATATGGGGTGTTGTGTCCTCTTCGTTGAGCAAAGAGTAGCTCTTGTCTATTCCATATTTGGCTTAAGGAACTTTATCTGTGCTCATTTCAATCTCTGGTTTTATGCAGCACCCCAACTCACCTTTCCCCTTAAGCAAGCATAAGTTGGTTTTCTACATTTGAGACCCTCTTCTGTTTTGTAATCCAGTTCCTGTGTAGCCAAGTTTACATTCCGTGTATTAGTGATATCTTATGATGTTTCTTTTTCTGTGTGACTTATTTCAGTTAGAATCATCATACCTGAATCCACTCATTATGCTGCTAAGGGCCTGATGACACAGATTTCATTGCTGAGTGATATTGCATTGTACGTAAGTACCACAACTTCTTTATCCATTTTTCACTTTCTGCGATATTGAACTTGTACCGTAAAAGAGGTTCTTGTAAACAGAGCCGTCCCAAACTTTGGGGTGGCTGTGTCTTTTTGAATTTAATTTCCCTAAGCTATAGGACCATAAGTGGAAGTGCCCTAGGCTCTGTTGCTTTGTTTTTTAGATGTTTCAGGAAACACCATACACTTCTCCAAGTGGCTGTTGGCAATTTACATCCCGCCCATCAGCATAACAAGGCTCCCAGTTCTCCATGGTCTGTCCTGCCTTTCTGGATTTTTCACTTTTTTCAGATGGACCTTTTGACCGGGGGGAAGTGAGACTTCATTGTAGTGCAGATTTCCTTTGCAAGCTTGCTTGGTTGGCCAAAAAGGGCGTATGCGTTTTTTCCTGAATATATTCAGGAAAAAACGCATACGCCCTTTTTGGCCAAGTGCATCATTGTCGACGTTCTGCCTCTTTTCCTATGCTTTAAATGCAATTCCAGTCTACCTCCTGAAATCGGTTTCCTGCAATTCTGCCCCGCTTTCAAGTCCTCTTGGCAGCCTTACTTCAGTATATTTTTGGACGATAGCTGTCATTTATAACTCTGCAGGTTTGTGAATTACAGTGCCCCTGAGCTCCTTTCTTCAACTCGCTTTCTTGTGAGCTGGCCGCAACACCGCAGGATTGCTTCAGGCCCTAATCTGGTTCCGACACCGCACGCTGAGGCTTTGGTTAATTCCTCTTCCTGTTGGGAAATGAGAGTTAAATTTGCCCGTCCACACACCTCCAGCTAGTCTCTCATTGGTTCTCCTTATTCCTGTTCATCTTCCGCAGAAATTGCAAACTGGGCCAAACAGGAGGTTAAAGGCACTGACTCTCCAAGTTAGGAGAGTGTTAGTAAAGCGTCTGGAATGTTGCACCCGAGTACCAGGGGACGAAAACTGAGACATATTGGAACACTTCTCCCGATCACACGGTTGATCATACTCTGGGTTCCACATGCATGTTTTAGCTGGAGGAAGAATCCCTTAAACCTGGAGAGTTGAGACCCGTGGAATCGGTACCATGCAATATGACTTCAAAGGGTCTTCATTTGCTCACCGAAACTCTCCAATCGTATCACTGCTGCGTTTATGCCCCTGTACACACGCCTTATTCTCTTTCAGAGACATAGCAATCCATAGGTTTTAAGATAATTACTAGTCAGGTACATTCTTAGGCGTTTAATATGGGGTGTTGAGTCCATTTCGTTGAGCAAGGAGTAGCTCTTGTCTATTCCATATTTGGCTTAAGGAACTTTATCTGTGCTCATTTCAATCTCTGGTTTTATGCAGCACCCCAACTCACCTTTCCCCTTAAGCCAGCATAAGTTGGTTTTCTACATTTGAGACCCTGTTCTGTTTTGCAATCCAGTTCCTGTGTAGCCAAGTTTACATTCCATGTATTAGTGATAACTTATGATGTTTCGTTTTCTGTGTGACTTATTTCAGTTAGAATTATCATACCTGAATCCACTCATTATGCTGCTACGGGCCTGATGACATAGATTTCTTTGCTGAGTGATATTGCATTGTACGTAAGTACCACAACTTCTTTATCCATTTTCCAATTTCTGCGATATTGAACGTGTACCGTAAACGAGGTTCTTGTAAATAGAGCCGTCCCAAACTTTGGGGTGGCTGAGTCTCATTGATTTTAATTTCCCTAAGCTATAGGACCATATGTGGAAGTGCCCTAGGCTCTGTTGCTTTGTTTTTTAGATGTTTCAGGAATCACCATACACTTCTCCCGAGTGGCTGTTGGCAATTTACATCCCGCGCATCAGCATAACAAGGCTGCCAGTTCTCCATGGCCTGTCCTGCCTTTCTGGATTTTACACTTTTTTCAGATGACCCTTTTGACAAGGGGAAAGTGAGACTTCAATTTAGTGCAGATTTCCTTTGCAAGCATGCTTGGTTGGCCAAAAAGGGCGTATGTGTTTTTTCCTGAATATATTCAGGAAAAAACGCATATGCCCTTTTTGGCCAAGTGCATCATTGTCGATGTTCTGCCTCTTTTCCTATGCTTTAAATTCAATTCCAGTCTACCTCCTGAAATCAGTTTCCTGCAGTTCTGCCCCGCTTTCAGTTCCTCTTGGCAGCCTTACGTCAGTATATTTTTGGACGATAGATGTCATTTATAACTCTGCAGGTTTGTGAATTACAGTGCCCCGAACTCCTTTCTTCAACTCGCTTTCTTGTGAGCTGGCCGCAACAGTGCAGGATTACTTCAGGCCCTAATCTGCTTCCGGCATGGCACGCTGAGCCTTTGGTTAATTCCTCTTCCTGGTGGGAAATGAGAGTTAAATTTGCCCGTCCAGTCACCTCCAGCTAGTCTCTCATTGGTCCTCCCTATTCCTGTTCATCTTCCGCAGAAATTGCAAACTGGGCCAAACAGGTGGTTAAAGGCACTGACTATCCAAGTCAAGAGAGTGTTAGTAAAGCGTCTGGAATGTTGCTCCCGAGTACCAGGGGTCGAAAATTGAGACATATTTGAACACCTCTCCCAATCACACGGTTGATCATACTCTGGGTTCCACATGCATGTTTGAGCTGAAGGAAGAATCCCTTAAACCTGGAGAGTTGAGACCCGTGGAATGGGTACCATGCAATATGACTTCAAAGGGTCTTCATTTTCTCACCAAACCTCTCCAATCCTATCACTGCTGCGTTTATGCCCCTGTACACATGCTTGATTCGCTTTCGGAGACATAACAATCCATAGGTTTTAAGATATTTACTAGTCGGATACATTCTTATGCGTTTAGGATGGGGTGTTGAGCCCATTTCGTTGAGCAAGGAGTAGCTCTTGTCTATTACATGTTTGGCTTAAGGAACTTTATCTGTGCTCATTTCAATCTCTGGTTTTATGCAGCACCCCAACTCACCTTTCCCCTTAAGCCAGCATAAGTTGGTTTTCTAAATTTGTGACCCTGTTCTGTTTTGGAATTCAGTTCCTGTGTAGCCAAGTTTACATTCCGTGTATTAGTGATATCTTACGATGTTTCTTTTTCTGTGTGACTTATTTCAGTTAGAATCATCATACCTGAATCCACTCATTATGCTGCTACGGGCCTGATGACATAGATTTTATTGCTGAGTGATATTGCATTGTACGTAAATACCACAACTTCTTTATCCATTTTTCACTTTTTGCAATATTGAACTTGTACCGTAAACGAGGTTCTTGTAAACAGAGCCGTCCCAAACTTTGGGGCGGCTGTGTGTTTTTGATTTTATTTTCCCTAAGCTATAGGACCATAAGTGGAAGTGCCCTAGGCTCTGTTGCTTTGTTTTTTAGATGTTTCAGGAAACACCATACACTTCTCCCGAGTGGCTGTTGGCAATTTACATCCCGCGCATCAGCATAACAAGGCTGCCAGTTCCCCATGGCCTGTCCTGACTTTCTGGATTTTACACTTTTTTCAGATGGCCCTTTTGACAAGGGGAAAGTGACACTTCATTTTAGTGCAGATTTCCTTTGCAAGCATGCTTGGTTGGCCAAAAAGGGCGTATGTGTTTTTTCCTGAATATATTCAGGAAAAAACGCATATGCCCTTTTTGGCCAAGTGCATCATTGTCGACGTTCTGCCTCTTTTCCTATGCTTTAAATTCAATTCCAGTCTACCTCCTGAAATCGGTTTCCTGCAATTCTGCCCCGCTTTCAAGTCCTCTTGGCAGCCTTACGTCAGTATATTTTTGGACGATAGCTGTCATTTATAACTCTGCAGGTTTGTGAATTACAGTGCCCCGAACTCCTTTCTTCAACTCGCTTTCTTGTGAGCTGGCCACAACACCACAGGATTGCTTCAGGCCCTAATCTGGTTCCGGTACGGCACGCTGAGCCTTTGGTTAATTCCTCTTCCTGGTTGGAAATGAGAGTTAAATTTGCCCGTCCAGACACCTCCAGCTAGTCTCTCACTGCTTCTCCCTATTCCTGTTCATCTTCCGCAGAAATTGCAAACTGGGCCAAACACGAGGTTAAAGGCACTGACTCTCCAAGTCGGGAGAGTGTTAGTAAAGCTTCTGGAATGCTGCACCCGAGTACCAGGGGACGAGAACTGAGACATATTGGAACACGTCTCCCGATCACACGGTTGTTCATACTCAGGGTTCCACAAGCATGTTATAGCTGAAGGAAGAATCCCTTAAACCTTGAGAGTTGAGACCTGTGGAATGGGTACCATGCAATATGACTTCAAAGGGTCTTCATTTGCTCACTGAACCTCTCAAATCCTATCACTGTTGTGTTTATGCCCCTGTACACACGTTTGATTCTCTTTCGGAGATATAGCAATCCATAGCTTTTAAGATACTTACTAGTCAGGTACATTCTTAGGGGTTTAGTATGCGGTGTTGAGCCCATTTCGTTGAGCACGGAGTAGCTCTTGTCTATTGCATATTTGGCTTAAGGAACTTTATCTGTGCTCATTTCAATCTCTGGTTTTATGCAGCACCCCAACTCACCTTTCCCCTTAAGCAAGCATAAGTTGGTTTTCTAAATTTGAGACCCTGTTCTGTTTTGTAATTCAGTTCCTGTGTAGCCAAGTTTACATTCCATGTATTAGTGATAACTTATGATGTTTCTTTTTCTGTGTGACTTATTTCAGTTAGAATTATCATACCTGAATCCACTCATTATGCTGCTACGGGCCTGATGACATAGATTTCTTTGTTGAGTGATATTGCATTGTACGTAAGTACCACAACTTCTTTATCCATTTTCCACTTTCTGCGATATTGAACGTGTACCGTAAACGAGGTTCTTGTAAATAGAGCCGTCCCAAACTTTGGGGTGGCTGTGTCTCTTTGATTTTAATTTCCCTAAGCTATAGGACCATATGTGGAACTGCCCTAGGCTCTGTTGCTTTGTTTTTTAGATGTTTCAGGAAACACCATACACTTCTCCCAAGTGGCTGTTGGCAATTTACATCCCGCGCATCAGCATAACAAGGCTGCCAGTTCTCCATGGCCTGTCCTGCCTTTCTGGATTTTACACTTTTTTCAGATGACCCTTTTGACAAGGGGAAAGTGACACTTCAATTTAGTGCAGATTTCCTTTGCAAGCGTGCTTGGTTGGCCAAAAAGGGCGTATGTGTTTTTTCCTGAATATATTCAGGAAAAAACGCATATGCCCTTTTTGGCCAAGTGCATCATTGTCGACGTTCTGCCTCTTTTCCTATGCTTTAAATTCAATTCCAGTCTACCTCCTGAAATCGGTTTCCTGCAGTTCTGCCCCGCTTTCAAGTCCTCTTGGCAGCCTTACGGCAGTATATTTTTGGACGATAGATGTCATTTATAACTCTGCAGGTTTGTGAATTACAGTGCCCCGAACTCCTTTCTTCAACTCGCTTTCTTGTGAGCTGGCCGCAACACCGCAGGATTGCTTCAGGCCCTAATCAGGTTCTGGCACGGCATGCTGAGCCTTTGGTTAATTCTTCTTCCTGGTGGGAAATGAGAGTTAAATTTGCCCGTCCAGACACCTCCAGCTAGTCTCTCACTGGTTCTCCCTATTCCTGTTCATCTTCCGCAGAAATTGCAAACTGGGCCAAACAGGAGGATAAAGGCACTGACTCTCCAAGTCGGGAGAGTGTTAGTAAAGCTTCTGGAATGCTGCACCCGAGTACCAGGGGACGAGAACTGAGACATATTGGAACACGTCTCCCGATCACACGGTTGTTCATACTCAGGGTTCCACAAGCATGTTATAGCTGAAGGAAGAATCCCTTAAACCTTGAGAGTTGAGACCTGTGGAATGGGTACCATGCAATATGACTTCAAAGTGTCTTCATTTGCTCACTAAACCTCTCCAATCCTATCACTGCTGTGTTTATGCCCCTGTACACACGTTTGATTCTCTTTCGGAGATATAGCAATCCATAGGTTTTAAGATACTTACTAGTCAGGTACATTCTTAGGCTTTTAGTATGCGGTGTTGAGCCCATTTCGTTGAGCAAGGAGTAGCTCTTGTCTATTGCATATTTGGCTTAAGGAACTTTATCTGTGCTCATTTCAATCTCTGGTTTTATGCAGCACCCCAACTCACCTTTCCCCTTAAGCAATCATAAGTTGGTTTTCTAAATTTGAGACACTGTTCTGTTTTGTAATTTAGTTCCTGTGTAGCCAAGTTTACATTCCATGTATTAGTGATATCTTATGATGTTTCTTTTTCTGTGTGACTTATTTCAGTTAGAATCATCATACCTGAATCCACTCATTATGCTGCTACGGACCTGAAGACACAGATTTCATTGCTGAGTGATATTGCATTGTACGTAAGTACCGCAACATCTTTATCCATTCTTCACTTTCTGTGACATTGAACTTGTACCATAAACGAGGTTCTTGTAAATAGAGCCGTCCCAAACTTTGGGGCGGCTGTGTCTTTTTGATTTTATTTTCCCTAAGCTATAGGACCATAAGTGGAAGTGCCCTAGGCTCTGTTGCTTTGTTTTTTAGATGTTTCAGGAAACACCATACACTTCTCCGAGTGGCTGTTGGCAATTTACATCCCGCCCATCAGCATAACAAGGCTCCCAGTTCTACATGGCCTGTCCTGCCTTTCTGGATTTTACACTTTTTTCAGATGGCTCTTTTGATCCGGGGGAACTGAGACTTCATTGTAGTGCAGATTTCCTTTGCCAGCTTGCTTGGTTGGCCAAAAAGGGCGTATGCGTTTTTTCCTGAATATATTCAGGAAAAAAGGCATACACCCTTTTTGGCCAAGTGCATCATTGTCGACGTTCTGCCTCTTTTCCTATGCTTTAAATGCAATTCCAGTCACCTTCTGAAATGGGTTTAATGCAATTCTGCCCCACTTTCAAGTTCTCTTGGGAGCCATACTTCAGTATATTTTGGATGATAGCTGTCATTTATAACTCTGCAGGTTTGTGAATTACAGTGCCCCTGAGCTCCTTTCTTCAACTCGTTTTCTTGTGAGCTGGCCGCAACACCGCAGGATTGCTTCAGGCCCTAATCTGGTTCCGACACGGCACGCTGAGCCTTTGGTTAATTCCTCTTCCTGGTGGGAAATGAGAGTTAAATTTGCCCGTCCAGTCACCTCCAGCTAGTCTCTCATTGGTTCTCCCTATTCCTGTTCATCTTCCGCAGAAATTGCAAACTGGGCCAAACAGGAGGTTAAAGGCACTGACTCTCCAAGTCGGGAGAGTGTTAGTAAAGCGTCTGGAATGTTGCACCCGAGTACCAGGGGATGAAAACTGAGACATATTAGAACACGTCTCCCGTTCACACGGTTGATCATACTCTGGGTTCCACATGCATGTTTGAGCTGAAGGAAGAATCCCTTAAACCTAGAGAGTTGAGACCCGTGGAATGGGTACCATGCAATATGACTTCAAAGGGTCTTCATTTGCTCACCGGAACTCTCCAATCGTATCACTGCTGTGTTTATGCCCCTGTACACACACTTGATTGTCTTTCGGAGACATAGCAATCCATAGGTTTTAAGATACTTACTAGTCAGGTACATTCTTAGGCGTTTAATATAGGGGGTTGGGTCCATTTCGTTGAGCAAGGAGTAGCTCTTGTCTATTCCATATTTGGCTTAAGGAACTTTATCTGTGCTCATTTCAATCTCTGGTTTTATGCAGCACCCCAACTCACCTTTCCCCTTAAGCAATCATAAGTTAGTTTTCTAAATTTGAGACACTGTTCTGTTTTGTAATTTAGTTCCTGTGTAGCCAAGTTTACATTCCGTGTATTAGTGATATCTTATGATGTTTCTTTTTCTGTGTGACTTATTTCAGTTAGAATCATCATACCTGAATCCACTCATTATGCTGCTATGGGCCTGAAGACACATATTTCATTGCTGAGTGATATTGCATTGTACGTAAGTACCACATCTTTATCCATTCTTCACTTTCTGTGACATTGAACTTGTACCATAAACGAGGTTCTTGTAAATAGAGCCATCCTAAAATTTGGGGTGGCTGTGTCCTTTTGATTTTAATTTCCCTAAACTATAGGACCATAAGTGGAAGTGCCCCAGGCTCTGTTGCTTTGTTTTTTAGATGTTTCAGGAAACACCATACACTTCTCCTAGTGGCTGTTGGCAATTTACATCCCGCCGATCAGCATAACAAGGCTCCCAGTTCTCCATGGCCTGTCCTGCCTTTCTGGATTTTACACTTTTTTCAGATGGCCCTTTTGACCGGTTGGAATTGAGACTTCATTGTAGTGCAGATTTCCTTTGCAAGCTTGCTTGGTTGGCCAAAAAGTGCATATGCGTTATTTCCTTAATATATTCAGGAAAAAACGCATACGCCCTTTTTGGCCAAGTGCATCATGGTCGACGTTCTGCCTCTTTTCCTATGCTTTAAATGCAATTCCAGTCTACCTCCTGAAATCGGTTTCCTGCAATTCTGCCCCGCTTTCAAGTCCTCTGGGCAGCCTTACTTCAGTATATTTTTGGACGATAGCTGTCATTTATAACTCTGCAGGTTTGTGAATTACAGTGCCCCTGAGCTCCTTTCTTCAACTCGCTTTCTTGTGAGCTGGCCGCAACACCGCAGGATTGCTTCAGGCACTAATCTGGTTCCGGCACGGCACGCTGAGCCTTTGGTTAATTCCTCTTCCTGGTGGGAAATGAGAATTAAATTTACCCATCCAGATACCTCCAGCTAGTCTCTCATTGGTCCTCCCTATTCCTGTTCATCTTCCGCAGAAACTGCAAACCGGGCCAAACAGGAGGTTAAAGGCACTGACTCTCCAAGTCAGGACAGTGTTAGTAAAGCGTCTGGAATGTTGCACCCGAGTACCAGGGGTCGAAAATTGAGACATATTTGAATACGTCTCCTGATCACACAGTTGATCATACTCTGGGTTCTACATGCATGTTTGAGCTGAAGGAAGAATCCCTTAAACCTGGAGAGTTGAGACCCTTGGAATGGGTACCATGCAATATGACTTCAAAGGGTCTTCATTTGCTCACCGAAACTCTCCAATCCTATCACTGCTGCGTTTATGCCCCTGTACACATGCTTGATTGTCTTTCGGAGACATAGCGATCCATAGGTTTTAAGATACTTACTAGTCAGTTACATTCTTAGGCGTTTAATATGGGGTGTTGTGTCCTCTTCGTTGAGCAAAGAGTAGCTCTTGTCTATTCCATATTTGGCTTAAGGAACTTTATCTGTGCTCATTTCAATCTCTGGTTTTATGCAGCACCCAAACTCACCTTTCCCCTTAAGCAAGCATAAGTTGGTTTTCTAAATTTGAGACCCTGTTCTGTTTTGGAATTCAGTTCCTGTGTAGCCAAGTTTACATTCCGTGTATTAGTGATATCTTATGATGTTTCTTTTTCTGTGTGACTTATTTCAGTTAGAATCATCATACCTGAATCCACTCATTATGCTGCTACGGGCCTGATGACATAGATTTCTTTGCTGAGTGATATTGCATTGTACGTAAGTACCACAACTTCTTTATCCAGTTTTCACTTTCTGCAATATTGAACTTGTAACATAAACGAGGTTCTTGTAACCAGAGCCATCCCAAACTTTGGGGTGGCTGTGTCTTTTTGATTTTAATTTCCTTAAGCTATAGGACCATAAGTGGAAGTGCCCTAGGCTCTGTTGCTTGGTTTCTGAGATGTTTCAGGAAACACCATACACTTCTCCCGAGTGGCTGTTGGCAATTTACATCCCATCCATCAGCATAACAAGGCTCCGAGTTCTCCATGGCCTGTCCTGCCTTTCTGGATTTTACACTTTTTTCAGATGGCCCTTTTGACCGGGGGGAAGTGAGACTTCATTGTAGTGCAGATTTCCTTTGCAAGCTTGCTTGGTTGGCCAAAAAGTGCGTATGCGTTTTTTCCTGAATATATTCAGGAAAAAATGCATACGCCCTTTTTGGCCAAGTGCATCATTGTCGACGTTCTGCCTCTTCTCCTATGCTTTAAATGCAATTCCAGTCTACCTCCTGAAATCGGTTTCCTGCAATTCTGCCCCGCTTTCAAGTCCTCTTGGCAGCCTTACTTCAGTATATTTTTGGACGATAGCTGTCATTTATAACTCTGCAGGTTTGTGAATTACAGTGCCCCTGAGCTCCTTTCTTCAACTCGCTTTCTTGTGAGTGGTCGCAACACCGCACGATCGCTTCAGGCCCTAATCTTGTTCCGGCACGACACGCTGAGCCTTTGGTTAATTCCACTTCCTGGTGGGAAATGAGAGTTAAATTTGCCCGTCCAGTCACCTCCAGCTAGTCTCTCATTGGTTCTCCCTATTCCTGTTCATCTTCCGCAGAAATTGCAAACTGGGCCAAACAGGAGGTTAAAGGCACTGACTCTCCAAGTCGGGAGAGTGTTAGTAAAGCGTCTGGAATGTTGCACCCGAGTACCAGGGGTCGAAAACTGAGACATATTTGAACACGTCTCACGATCACACGGTTGATCATACTCTGGCATCCACATGCATGTTTTAGCTGAAGGAAGAATCCCTTAAACCTGGAGAGTTGAGACCCGTGGAATGGGTACCATGCAATATGACTTCAAAGGGTCTTCATTTGCTCACCGAACCTCTCCAATCCTATCACTGCTGCGTTTATGCCCCTGTACACACGCTTGATTCTCTTTCAGAGACATAGCAATCCATAGGTTTTAAGATACTTACTGTCAGGTACATTCTTAGGCGTCTAATATGGGGTGTTGAGTCCATTTCGTTGAGCAAGGAGTAGCTCTTGTCTATTCCATATTTGGCTTAAGGAACTTTATCTGTGCTCATTAAAATCTCTGGTTTTATGCAGCACCCCAACTCAGCTTTCCCCTTAAGCAAGCATGTTGGTTTTCTAAATTTGAGACCCTCTTCTGTTTTGTAATCCAGTTCCTGTGTAGCCAAGTTTACATTCCGTGTATTAGTGATATCTTATGATGTTTCTTTTTGTGTGTGACTTATTTCAGTTAGAATCATCATACCTGAATCCACTCATTATGCTGCTACGGGCCTGATGACATAGATTTCATTGCTGAGTGATATTACATTGTATGTAAGTACTACAACTTCTTTATCCATTTTTCACTTTCTGCGATATTGAACTTGTACCATAAACGAGGTTCTTGTAAACAGAGCCGTCCCAAACTTTGGGGTGGCTGTGTCTTTTTGATTTTAATTTCCCTAAGCTATAGGACCATAAGTGGAAGTGCCCTAGGCTCTGTTGCTTTGTTTTTTAGATGTTTCAGGAAACACCATACACTTCTCCCCAGTGGCTGTTGGCAATTTACATCCCGCCCATCAGCATAACAAGGCTCCCAGTTCTCCATGGCCTGTCCTGCCTTTCTGGATTTTACACTTTTTTCAGATGGCCCTTTTGACCGGGGGAAGTGAGACTTCATTGTAGTGCAGATTTCCTTTGCAAGCTTGCTTGGTTGGCCAAAAAGCGCGTATGCGTTTTTTCCTGAATATATTCAGGAAAAAACGCATACGCGCTTTTTGGCCAAGTGCATCATTGTGGACGTTTTGCCTGTTTTCCTATGCTTTAAATGCAATTCCAGTCTACCTCCTGAAATCGGTTTCCTGCAATTCTGCCCCGCTTTCAAGTCCTCTTGGCAGCCTTACTTCAGTATATTTTTGGACGATAGCTGTCATTTATAACTCTACAGGTTTGTGAATTACAGTGCCCCTGAGCTCCTTTCTTCAACTCGCTTTCTTGTGAGCTGGCCACAACACCGCAGGATTGCTTCAGGCCCTAATCTGGTTCCGGCACGGCACGCTGAGCCTTTGGTTAATTCCTCTTCCTGGTGGGAAATGAGAGTTAAATTTGCCCGTCCAGACACCTCCAGCTAGTCTCTCATTGGTTCTCCCTATTCCTGTTCATCTTCCGCAGAAATTGCAAACTGGGCCAAACAGGAGGTTAAAGGCACTGACTCTCCAAGTCGGGAGAGTGTTAGTAAAGCGTCTGGAATGTTGCACCCGAGTACCAGGGGACGAAAACTGAGACATATTTGAACACGTCTCCCGATCACACAGTTGATCATACTCTGGGTTCCACATGCATGTTTTAGCTGAAGGAAGAATCCCTTAATCCTGGAGAGTTGAGACCCGTGGAATGGGTACCATGCAATATGACTTCAAAGGGTCTTCATTTGCTCACCGAACCTCTCCAATCCTATCACTGCTGCGTTTATGCCCCTGTACACATGCTTGATTCTCTTTCGGAGACATAGCAATCCATAGGTTTTAAGATACTTACTAGTCAGGTACATTCTTAGGCATTTAATATGGGGTGTTGAGTCCATTTCGTTGAGCAAGGAGTAGCTCTTGTCTATTCCATATTTGGCTTAAGGAACTTTATCTGTGCTCATTTCAATCTCTGGTTTTATGCAGCACCCCAACTCACCTTTCCCCTTAAGCAAGCATAAGTTGGTTTTCTACATTTGAGACCCTCTTCTGTTTTGTAATCCAGTTCCTGTGTAGCCAAGTTTACATTCCGTGTATTAGTGATATCTTACGATGTTTCTTTTTCTGTGTGACTTATTTCAGTTAGAATCATCATACCTGAATCCACTCATTATGCTGTTACGGGCCTGATGACATAGATTTCATGCTGAGTGATATTGCATTGTACGTAAGTACCACAACGTCTTTATCCATTTTTCGCTTTCTGCGATATTGAACTTGTACCGTAAACGAGGTTCTTGTAAACAGAGCCGTCCCAAACTTTGGGGTGGCTGTGTCTTTTTGATTTTAATTTCCCTAAGCTATAGGACCATAAGTGGAAGTTCCCTAGGCTCTGTTGCTTTGTTTTTTAGATGTTTCAGGAAACACCATACACTTCTCCCAAGTGGCTGTTGGCAATTTACATCCCGCCCATCAGCATAACAAGGCTCCCAGTTCTCCATGGCCTGTCCTGCCTTTCTGGATTTTACACTTTTTTCAGATGGCACTTGTGACCGGGTGGAAGTGAGACTTCATTGTAGTGCAGATTTCCTTTGCAAGCTTGCTTGGTTGGCCAAAAAGTGCGTATGCGTTTTTTCCTGAATATATTCAGGAAAAAACGCATACGCCCTTTTTGGCCAAGTGCATCATTGTGGACGTTTTGCCTCTTTTCCTATGCTTTAAATGCAATTCCAGTCTACCTCCTGAAATCGGTTTCCTTCAATTCTGCCCCGCTTTCAAGTCCTCTTGGCAGCCTTACTTCAGTATATTTTTTGACGATAGCTGTCATTTATAACTCTGCAGGTTTGTGAATTACAGTGCCCCTGAGCTCCTTTCTTCAACTCGCTTTCTTGTGAGCTGGCCGTAACACCGCAGGATTGCTTCAGGCCCTAATCTGGTTCCGGCACGGCACGATGAGCCTTTGGTTAATTCCTCTTCCTGGTGGGAAATGAGAGTTAAATTTGTCCGTCCAGACACCTCCAGCTAGTCTCTCATTGGTTCTCCCTATTCCTGTTCATCTTCCGCAGAAATTGCAAACTGGGCCAAACAGGAGGTTAAAGGCACTGACTCTCCAAGTCGGGAGAGTGTTAGTAAAGCATCTGGAATGTTGCACCCGAGTACCAGGGGACGAGAACTGAGACATATTTGAACACGTCTCACGATCACACGGTTGATCATACTCTGGGTTCCACATGCATGTTTTAGCTGAAGGAAGAATCCCTTAAACCTGGAGAGTTGAGACCCGTGGAATGGGTACCATGCAATATGACTTCAAAGGGTCTTCATTTGCTCACCGAACCTCTCCACTCCTATCACTGCTGCGTTTACGCCCCTGTACACACGCTTGATTCTCTTTCGGAGACATAGCCATCCATAGGTTTTAAGATACTTACTAGTCAGGTACATTCTTAGGCGTTTAATAGGGGGTGTTGAGTCCATTTCATTGAGCAAGGAGTAGCTCTTGTCTATTCCATATTTGGCTTAAGGAACTTTATCTGTGCTCATTTCAATCTCTGGTTTTATGCAGCACCCCAACTCACCTTTCCCCTTAAGCCAGCATAAGTTGGTTTTCTACATTTGAGACCCTCTTCTGTTTTGTAATCCAGTTCCTGTGTAGCCAAGTTTACATTCCGTGTATTAGTGATATCTTATGATGTTTCTTTTTCTGCGTGACTTATTTCAGTTAGAATCATCATACCTGAATCCACTCATTATGCTGCTACGGGCCTGATGACATAGATTTCATTGCTGAGTGATATTGCATTGTACGTAAGTACCACAACTTGTTTATCCATTTTTCACTTTCTGCGATATTGAACTTGTACCGTAAATGAGGTTCTTGTAAACAGAGCCGTCCCAAACTTTGGGGTGGCTGTGTCTTTTTGATTTTAATTTTCCTAAGCTATAGGACCATAAGTGGAAGTGCCCTAGGCTCTGTTGCTTTGTTTTTTAGATGTTTCAGGAAACACCAGACACTTCTCCCGAGTGGCTGTTGGCAAATTACAGCCCGCCCAGCAGCATAACAAGTCTCCCAGTTCTCCATGGCCTGTCCTGCCTTTCTGGATTTTACACTTTTTTCAGATGACCCTTTTGACCGGGGGGAAGTGAGACTTCATTGTAGTGCAGATTTCCTTTGCAAGCTTGCTTGGTTGGCCAAAAAGCGCGTAGGCGTTTTTTCCTGAATATATTCAGGAAAAAACGCATACGCCCTTTTTGGCCAAGTGCATCATTGTGGACGTTCTGCCTCTTTTCCTATGCTTTAAATGCAATTCCAGTATACCTCCTGAAATCGGTTTCCTTAAATTCTGCCCCGCTTTCAAGTCCTCTTGGCAGCCTTACTTCAGTATATTTTTGGACAATAGCTGTCATTTATAACTCTGCAGGTTTGTGAATTACAGTGCCCCTGAGCTCCTTTCTTCAACTCGCTTTCTTGTGAGCTGGCTGCAACACCGCAGGATTGCTTCAGGCCCTAATCTGGTTCCGGCACGGCACGCTGAGCCTTTGGTTAATTCCTCTTCCTGGTGGGAAATGAGAGTTAAATTTGCCCATGCAGACACCTCCAGCTAGGCTCTCATTGGTTCTCCCTATTCCTGTTCATCTTCCGCAGAAATTGCAAACTGGGCCAAACAGGAGGTTAAAGGCACTGACTCTCCAAGTCGGGAGAGTGTTAGTAAAGCGTCTGGAATGTTGCACCCGAGTACCAGGGGATGAGAACTGAGACATATTTGAACACGTCTCACGATCACACGGTTGATCATACTCTGTGTTCCACATGCATGTTTTAGCTGAAGGAAGAATCCCTTAATCCTGGAGAGTTGAGACCCGTGGAATGGGTACCATGCAATATGACTTCAAAGGGTCTTCATTTGCTTACCGAACCTCTCCAATCCTATCACTGCTTCGTTTATGTCCCTGTACACACGCTTGATTCTCTTTCAGAGACATAGCATTCCATAGGTTTTAAGATACTTACTAGTCAGGTACATTCTTAGGCGTTTAATAGGGGGTGTTGAGTCCATTTCGTTGAGCAAGGAGTAGCTCTTGTCTATTCCATATTTGGCTTAAGGAACTTTATCTGTGCTCATTTCAATCTCTGGTTTTATGCAGCACCCCAACTCACCTTTCCCCTTAAGCCAGCATAAGTTGGTTTTCTACATTTGACACCCTCTTCTGTTTTGTAATCCAGTTCCTGTGTAGCCAAGTTTACATTCCGTGTATTAGTGATATCTTATGATGTTTCTTTTTCTGTGTGACTTATTTCAGTTAGAATCATCATACCTGAATCCACTCATTATGCTGCTACGGGCCTGATGACATAGATTTCATTGCTGAGTGATATTGCATTGTACGTAAGTACCACAACTTCTTTATCCATTTTTCACTTTCTGCGATATTGAACTTGTACCGTAAACGAGGTTCTTGTAAACAGAGCCGTCCCAAACTTTGGGGTGGCTGTGTCTTTTTGATTTTAATTTCCATAAGCTATAGGACCATAAGTGGAAGTGCCCTAGGCTCTGTTGCTTTGTTTTTTCGATGTTTCAGGAAACACCATACACTTCTCCCAAGTGGCTGTTGGCAATTTACATCCCGCCCATCAGCATAACAAGGCTCCCAGTTCTCCATGGCCTGTCCTGCCTTTCTGGATTTTACACTTTTCTCAGATGGCCCTTTTGACCGGGGGAAGGGAGACTTCATTGTAGTGCAGATTTCCTTTGCAAGCTTGCTTGGTTGGCCAAAAAGCGCGTATGCGTTTTTTCCTGAATATATTCAGGAAAAAACGCATACGCGCTTTTTGGCCAAGTGCATCATTGTCGACGTTCTGCCTCTTTTCCTATGCTTTAAATGCAATTCCAGTCTACCTCCTGAAATCGGTTTCCTGCAATTCTGCCCCGCTTTCAATTCCTCTGGGCAGCCTTACTTCAGTATATTTTTGGACGATAGCTGTCATTTATAACTCTGCAGGTTTGTGAATTACAGTGTCCCTGAGCTCCTTTCTTCAACTCGTTTTCTTGTGAGCTGGCCGCATCACCGCAGGATTGCTTCAGGCCCTAATCTCGTCCCGGCACGGCACGCTGAGCCTTTGGTTAATTCCTCTTCCTGGTGGGAAATGAGAGTTAAATTTGCCCGTCCAGACACCTCCAGCTAGTCTCTCTTTGGTTCTCCCTATTCCTGTTCATCTTCCGCAGAAATTGCAAACTGGGCCAAACAGGAGGTTAAAGGCACTGACTCTCCAAGTCGGGAGAGTGTTAGTAAAGCATCTGGAATGTTGCACCCGAGTACCAGGGGACGAAAACTGAGACATATTTGAACACGTCTCCCGATCACACAGGTGGTCATACTCTGGGTTCCACATGCATGTTTTAGCTGAAGGAAGAATCCCTTAAACCTGGAGAGTTGAGACCCGTGGAATGGGTACCATGCAATATGACTTCAAAGGGTTTCATTTGCTCTTCGAACCTTTCCAATCCTATCACTGCTGCGTTCATGCCCCTGTACACACGCTTGATTCTCTTTCGGAGACATAGCAGTCCATAGGTTTTAAGATACTTACTAGTCAGGTACATTCTTAGGCGTTTAATATGGGGTGTTGAGTCCATTTCGTTGAGCAAGGAGTAGCTCTTGTCTATTCCATATTTGGCTTAAGGAAGTTTATCTGTGCTCATTTCAATCTCTGGTTTTATGCAGCACCCCAACTCACCTTTCCCCTTAAGCAAGCATATGTTGGTTTTCTAAATTTGAGACCCTGTTCTGTTTTGTAATCCACTTCCTGTGTAGCCAAGTTTACATTCCGTGTATTAGTGATATCTTATGATGTTTCATTTTCTGTGTGACTTATTTCAGTTAGAATCATCATACCTGAATCCACTCATTATGCTGCTATGGGACTGATGACAGAGATTTCATTGCTGAGTGATATTGCATTGTACGTAAGTACCACAATTTCTTTATCCATTTTTCGCTTTCTGCGATATTGAACTTGTACCGTAAACAAGTTTCTTGTAAACAGAGCCGTCCCAAACTTTGGGGTGGCTGTGTCTTTTTGATTTTAATTTCCCTAAGCTATAGGACCATAAGTGGAAGTGCCCTAGGCTCTGTTGCTTTGTTTTTTAGATGTTTCCGGAAACACTATACACTTCTCCCGAGTAGCTGTGGCAATTTACATCCTGCCCATCAGCATAACAAGGCTCCCAGTTCTCCATGGCCTGTCCTGCCTTTCTGGATTTTACACTTTTTTCAGATGGCCCTTTTTACCGGGGAGAGGTGAGACTTCATTGTAGTGCAGATTTCCTTTGCAAGCTTGCTTGGTTGCCCAAAAAGGGCGTATGCGTTTTTTCCTGAATATATTCAGGAAAAAACGCATACGCACTTTTTGGCCAAGTGCATCATTGTGGACGTTCTGCCTCTTTTCCTATGCTTTAAATGCAATTCCAGTCTACCTCCTGAAATCGGTTTCCTTCAATTCTGCCCCGCTTTCAAGTCCTCTTGGCAGCCTTACTTCAGTATATTTTTGGACGATAGCTGTCATTTATAACTCTGCAGGTTTGTGAATTACAGTGCCCCTGAGCTCCTTTCTTCAACTCGCTTTCTTGTGAGCTGGCCGCAACACCGCAGGATTGCTTCAGGCCCTAATCTGGTTCCGACACCGCACACTGAGCCTTTGGTTAATTCTTCTTCCTGGTGGGAAATGAGAGTTAAATTTGCCCGTCCACACACCTCCAGCTAGTCTCTCATTGGTTCTCCTTATTCCTGTTCATCTTCCGCAGAAATTGCAAACTGGGCCAAACAGGAGGTTAAAGGCACTGACTCTCCAAGTTAGGAGAGTGTTAGTAAAGCATCTGGAATGTTGCACCCGAGTACAAGGGGACGAAAACTGAGACATATTTGAACACATCTCCCGATCACACGGTTGATCATACTCTGGGTTCCACATGAATGTTTTAGCTGAAGGAAGAATCCCTTAAACCTGGAGAGTTGAGACCCATGGAATGGGTACCATGCAATATGACTTCAAAGGGTCTTCATTTGCTCACCGAACCTCTCCAATCCTATCACTGCTACGTTTATGCCCCTGTACACATGCTTGATTCTCTTTCGGAAACATAGCAATCCATAGGTTTTAAGATACTTACTAGTCAGGTACATTCTTAGGCGTTTAATATGGGGTGTTGAGTCCATTTCGTTGAGCAAGGAGTAGCTCTTGTCTATTCCATATTTGGCTTAAGGAACTTTATCTGTGCTCATTTCAATCTCTGGTTTTATGCAGCACCCCCACTCACCTTTCCCCTTAAGCAAGCATGTTGGTTTTCTAAATTTGAGACCCTGTTCTGTTTTGTAATCCAGTTCCTGTGTAGCCAAGTTTACATTCCGTGTATTAGTGATGTCTTATGATATTTGTATTTCTGTGTGACTTATTTCAGTTAGAATCATCATACCTGAATCCACTCATCATGCTGCTATGGGCCTGATGACATAGATTTCATTGCTGAGTGATATTGTATTGTACGTAAGTACCACAACTTCTTTATCCATTTTTCACTTTCTGCGATATTGAACTTGTACCGTAAAAGAGGTTCTTGTAAACAGAGCCGTCCCAAACTTTGCGGTGGCTGTGTCTTTTTGATTTTAATTTCCCTAAGCTATAGGACCATAAGTGGAAGTGCCCTAGGCTCTGTTGCTTTGTTTTTTAGATGTTTCAGGAAACACCATACACTTCTCCCAGTGGCTGTTGAAAATTTACATCCCGCCCATCAGCATAACAAGGCTCCCAGTTCTCCATGGCCTGTCCTGCCTTTCTGGATTTTACACTTTTTTCAGATGGCCCTTTTGACCGGGGGGAAGTGAGACTTCATTGTAGTGCAGATTTCCTTTGCAAGCTTGCTTGGTTGGCCAAAAAGGCCGTATGCGTTTTTTCCTGAATATATTCAGGAAAAAACGCATACGGCCTTTTTGGCCAAGTGCATCATGGTCGACGTTCTGCCTCTTTTCCTATGCTTTCAATGCAATTCCAGTCTACCTCCTGAAATCGGTTTCCTGCAATTCTGCCCCGCTTTCAAGTCCTCTTGGCAGCCTTACTTCAGTATATTTTTGGACGATAGCTGTCATTTATAACTCTGCACGTTTCTGAATTACAGTGCCCCTGAGCTCCTTTCTTCAACTCGCTTTCTTGTGAGCTGGCCGCAACACCGCAGGATTGCTTCAGGCCCTAATCTGGTTCCGGCACGGCACGCTGAGCCTTTGGTTAATTCCCCTTCCTGGTGGGAAATGAGAGTTAAATTTGCCCGTCCAGACACCTCCAACTAGTCTCTCATTGGTTCTCCCTATTCCTGTTCATCTTTCGCAGAAATTGCAAACTGGGCCAAACAGGAGGTTAAAGGCACTGACTCTCCAAGTCGGGAGAGTGTTAGTAAAGCGTCTGGAATATTGCACCCGAGTACCAGGGGAAGAAAACTGAGATATATTTGAACACGTCTCCCGATCACATGGTTGATCATACTCTGGGTTCCACATGCATGTTTTAGCTGAAGGAAGAATCCCTTAAACCTGGAGAGTTGAGACCCGTGGAATCGGTACCATGCAATATGACTTCAAAGGGTCTTCATTTGCTCACCGAAACTCTCCAATCGTATCACTGCTGCGTTTATGCCCCTGTACACACGCCTTATTCTCTTTCAGAGACATAGCAATCCATAGGTTTTAAGATAATTACTAGTCAGGTACATTCTTAGGCGTTTAATATGGGGTGTTGAGTCCATTTCGTTGAGCAAGGAGTAGCTCTTGTCTATTCCATATTTGGCTTAAGGAACTTTATCTGTGCTCATTTCAATCTCTGGTTTTATGCAGCACCCCAACTCACCTTTCCCCTTAAGCCAGCATAAGTTGGTTTTCTACATTTGAGACCCTGTTCTGTTTTGCAATCCAGTTCCTGTGTAGCCAAGTTTACATTCCATGTATTAGTGATAACTTATGATGTTTCGTTTTCTGTGTGACTTATTTCAGTTAGAATTATCATACCTGAATCCACTCATTATGCTGCTACGGGCCTGATGACATAGATTTCTTTGCTGAGTGATATTGCATTGTACGTAAGTACCACAACTTCTTTATCCATTTTCCAATTTCTGCGATATTGAACGTGTACCGTAAACGAGGTTCTTGTAAATAGAGCCGTCCCAAACTTTGGGGTGGCTGAGTCTCATTGATTTTAATTTCCCTAAGCTATAGGACCATATGTTGAAGTGCCCTAGGCTCTGTTGCTTTGTTTTTTAGATGTTTCAGGAATCACCATACACTTCTCCCGAGTGGCTCTTGGCAATTTACATCCCGCGCATCAGCATAACAAGGCTGCCAGTTCTCCATGGCCTGTCCTGCCTTTCTGGATTTTACACTTTTTTCAGATGACCCTTTTGACAAGGGGAAAGTGAGACTTCAATTTAGTGCAGATTTCCTTTGCAAGCATGCTTGGTTGGCCAAAAAGGGCGTATGTGTTTTTTCCTGAATATATTCAGGAAAAAACGCATATGCCCTTTTTGGCCAAGTGCATCATTGTCGATGTTCTGCCTCTTTTCCTATGCTTTAAATTCAATTCCAGTCTACCTCCTGAAATCAGTTTCCTGCAGTTCTGCCCCGCTTTCAGTTCCTCTTGGCAGCCTTACGTCAGTATATTTTTGGACGATAGATGTCATTTATAACTCTGCAGGTTTGTGAATTACAGTGCCCCGAACTCCTTTCTTCAACTCGCTTTCTTGTGAGCTGGCCGCAACAGTGCAGGATTACTTCAGGCCCTAATCTGCTTCCGGCATGGCACGCTGAGCCTTTGGTTAATTCCTCTTCCTGGTGGGAAATGAGAGTTAAATTTGCCCGTCCAGACACCTCCAGCTAGTCTCTCATTGGTCCTCCCTATTCCTGTTCATCTTCCGCAGAAATTGCAAACTGGGCCAAACAGGTGGTTAAAGGCACTGACTATCCAAGTCAAGAGAGTGTTAGTAAAGCGTCTGGAATGTTGCTCCCGAGTACCAGGGGTCGAAAATTGAGACATATTTGAACACCTCTCCCGATCACACGGTTGATCATACTCTGGGTTCCACATGCATGTTTGAGCTGAAGGAAGAATCCCTTAAACCTGGAGAGTTGAGACCCGTGGAATGGGTACCATGCAATATGACTTCAAAGGGTCTTCATTTTCTCACCAAACCTCTCCAATCCTATCACTGCTGCGTTTATGCCCCTGTACACATGCTTGATTCGCTTTCGGAGACATAACAATCCATAGGTTTTAAGATATTTACTAGTCGGATACATTCTTATGCGTTTAGGATGGGGTGTTGAGCCCATTTCGTTGAGCAAGGAGTAGCTCTTGTCTATTACATGTTTGGCTTAAGGAACTTTATCTGTGCTCATTTCAATCTCTGGTTTTATGCAGCACCCCAACTCACCTTTCCCCTTAAGCCAGCATAAGTTGGTTTTCTAAATTTGTGACCCTGTTCTGTTTTGGAATTCAGTTCCTGTGTAGCCAAGTTTACATTCCGTGTATTAGTGATATCTTACAATGTTTCTTTTTCTTTGTGAATTATTTCAGTTAGAATCATCATACCTGAATCCACTCATTATGCTGCTACGGGCCTGATGACATAGATTTTATTGCTGAGTGATATTGCATTGTACGTAAATACCACAACTTCTTTATCCATTTTTCACTTTTTGCAATATTGAACTTGTACCGTAAACGAGGTTCTTGTAAACAGAGCCGTCCCAAACTTTGGGGCGGCTGTGTGTTTTTGATTTTATTTTCCCTAAGCTATAGGACCATAAGTGGAAGTGCCCTAGGCTCTGTTGCTTTGTTTTTTAGATGTTTCAGGAAACACCATACACTTCTCCCGAGTGGCTGTTGGCAATTTACATCCCGCGCATCAGCATAACAAGGCTGCCAGTTCCCCATGGCCTGTCCTGACTTTCTGGATTTTACACTTTTTTCAGATGGCCCTTTTGACAAGGGGAAAGTGACACTTCATTTTAGTGCAGATTTCCTTTGCAAGCATGCTTGGTTGGCCAAAAAGGGCGTATGTGTTTTTTCCTGAATATATTCAGGAAAAAACGCATATGCCCTTTTTGGCCAAGTGCATCATTGTCGACGTTCTGCCTCTTTTCCTATGCTTTAAATTCAATTCCAGTCTACCTCCTGAAATCGGTTTCCTGCAATTCTGCCCCGCTTTCAAGTCCTCTTGGCAGCCTTACGTCAGTATATTTTTGGACGATAGCTGTCATTTATAACTCTGCAGGTTTGTGAATTACAGTGCCCCGAACTCCTTTCTTCAACTCGCTTTCTTGTGAGCTGGCCACAACACCACAGGATTGCTTCAGGCCCTAATCTGGTTCCGGTACGGCACACTGAGCCTTTGGTTAATTCCTCTTCCTGGTTGGAAATGAGAGTTAAATTTGCCCGTCCAGACACCTCCAGCTAGTCTCTCACTGGTTCTCCCTATTCCTGTTCATCTTCCGCAGAAATTGCAAACTGGGCCAAACACGAGGTTAAAGGCACTGACTCTCCAAGTCGGGAGAGTGTTAGTAAAGCTTCTGGAATGCTGCACCCGAGTACCAGGGGACGAGAACTGAGACATATTGGAACACGTCTCCCGATCACACGGTTGTTCATACTCAGGGTTCCACAAGCATGTTATAGCTGAAGGAAGAATCCCTTAAACCTTGAGAGTTGAGACCTGTGGAATGGGTACCATGCAATATGACTTCAAAGGGTCTTCATTTGCTCACTGAACCTCTCAAATCCTATCACTGTTGTGTTTATGCCCCTGTACACACGTTTGATTCTCTTTCGGAGATATAGCAATCCATAGCTTTTAAGATACTTACTAGTCAGGTACATTCTTAGGGGTTTAGTATGCGGTGTTGAGCCCATTTCGTTGAGCACGGAGTAGCTCTTGTCTATTGCATATTTGGCTTAAGGAACTTTATCTGTGCTCATTTCAATCTCTGGTTTTATGCAGCACCCCAACTCACCTTTCCCCTTAAGCAAGCATAAGTTGGTTTTCTAAATTTGAGACCCTGTTCTGTTTTGTAATTCAGTTCCTGTGTAGCCAAGTTTACATTCCATGTATTAGTGATAACTTATGATGTTTCTTTTTCTGTGTGACTTATTTCAGTTAGAATTATCATACCTGAATCCACTCATTATGCTGCTACGGGCCTGATGACATAGATTTCTTTGATGAGTGATATTGCATTGTACGTAAGTACCACAACTTCTTTATCCATTTTCCACTTTCTGCGATATTGAACGTGTACCGTAAACGAGGTTCTTGTAAATAGAGCCGTCCCAAACTTTGGGGTGGCTGTGTCTCTTTGATTTTAATTTCCCTAAGCTATAGGACCATATGTGGAACTGCCCTAGGCTCTGTTGCTTTGTTTTTTAGATGTTTCAGGAAACACCATACACTTCTCCCAAGTGGCTGTTGGCAATTTACATCCCGCGCATCAGCATAACAAGGCTGCCAGTTCTCCATGGCCTGTCCTGCCTTTCTGGATTTTACACTTTTTTCAGATGACCCTTTTGACAAGGGGAAAGTGACACTTCAATTTAGTGCAGATTTCCTTTGCAAGCGTGCTTGGTTGGCCAAAAAGGGCGTATGTGTTTTTTCCTGAATATATTCAGGAAAAAACGCATATGCCCTTTTTGGCCAAGTGCATCATTGTCGACGTTCTGCCTGTTTTCCTATGCTTTAAATTCAATTCCAGTCTACCTCCTGAAATCGGTTTCCTGCAGTTCTGCCCCGCTTTCAAGTCCTCTTGGCAGCCTTACGGCAGTATATTTTTGGACGATAGATGTCATTTATAACTCTGCAGGTTTGTGAATTACAGTGCCCCGAACTCCTTTCTTCAACTCGCTTTCTTGTGAGCTGGCCGCAACACCGCAGGATTGCTTCAGGCCCTAATCAGGTTCTGGCACGGCATGCTGAGCCTTTGGTTAATTCTTCTTCCTGGTGGGAAATGAGAGTTAAATTTGCCCGTCCAGACACCTCCAGCTAGTCTCTCACTGGTTCTCCCTATTCCTGTTCATCTTCCGCAGAAATTGCAAACTGGGCCAAACAGGAGGATAAAGGCACTGACTCTCCAAGTCGGGAGAGTGTTAGTAAAGCTTCTGGAATGCTGCACCCGAGTACCAGGGGACGAGAACTGAGACATATTGGAACACGTCTCCCGATCACACGGTTGTTCATACTCAGGGTTCCACAAGCATGTTATAGCTGAAGGAAGAATCCCTTAAACCTTGAGAGTTGAGACCTGTGGAATGGGTACCATGCAATATGACTTCAAAGTGTCTTCATTTGCTCACTAAACCTCTCCAATCCTATCACTGCTGTGTTTATGCCCCTGTACACACGTTTGATTCTCTTTCAGAGATATAGCAATCCATAGGTTTTAAGATACTTACTAGTCAGGTACATTCTTAGGCTTTTAGTATGCGGTGTTGAGCCCATTTCGTTGAGCAAGGAGTAGCTCTTGTCTATTGCATATTTGGCTTAAGGAACTTTATCTGTGCTCATTTCAATCTCTGGTTTTATGCAGCACCCCAACTCACCTTTCCCCTTAAGCAATCATAAGTTGGTTTTCTAAATTTGAGACACTGTTCTGTTTTGTAATTTAGTTCCTGTGTAGCCAAGTTTACATTCCGTGTATTAGTGATATCTTATGATGTTTCTTTTTCTGTGTGACTTATTTCAGTTAGAATCATCATACCTGAATCCACTCATTATGCTGCTACGGGCCTGAAGACACAGATTTCATTGCTGAGTGATATTGCATTGTACGTAAGTACCGCAACATCTTTATCCATTCTTCACTTTCTGTGACATTGAACTTGTACCATAAACGAGGTTCTTGTAAATAGAGCCGTCCCAAACTTTGGGGCGGCTGTGTCTTTTTGATTTTATTTTCCCTAAGCTATAGGACCATAAGTGGAAGTGCCCTAGGCTCTGTTGCTTTGTTTTTTAGATGTTTCAGGAAACACCATACACTTCTCCCAGTGGCTGTTGGCAATTTACATCCCGCCCATCAGCATAACAAGGCTCCCAGTTCTACATGGCCTGTCCTGCCTTTCTGGATTTTACACTTTTTTCAGATGGCTCTTTTGATCCGGGGGAACTGAGACTTCATTGTAGTGCAGATTTCCTTTGCCAGCTTGCTTGGTTGGCCAAAAAGGGCGTATGCGTTTTTTCCTGAATATATTCAGGAAAAAAGGCATACACCCTTTTTGGCCAAGTGCATCATTGTCGACGTTCTGCCTCTTTTCCTATGCTTTAAATGCAATTCCAGTCACCTTCTGAAATGGGTTTAATGCAATTCTGCCCCACTTTCAAGTTCTCTTGGGAGCCATACTTCAGTATATTTTGGACGATAGCTGTCATTTATAACTCTGCAGGTTTGTGAATTACAGTGCCCCTGAGCTCCTTTCTTCAACTCGTTTTCTTGTGAGCTGGCCGCAACACCGCAGGATTGCTTCAGGCCCTAATCTGGTTCCGACACGGCACGCTGAGCCTTTGGTTAATTCCTCTTCCTGGTGGGAAATGAGAGTTAAATTTGCCCGTCCAGTCACCTCCAGCTAGTCTCTCATTGGTTCTCCCTATTCCTGTTCATCTTCCGCAGAAATTGCAAACTGGGCCAAACAGGAGGTTAAAGGCACTGACTCTCCAAGTCGGGAGAGTGTTAGTAAAGCGTCTGGAATGTTGCACCCGAGTACCAGGGGATGAAAACTGAGACATATTAGAACACGTCTCCCGTTCACACGGTTGATCATACTCTGGGTTCCACATGCATGTTTGAGCTGAAGGAAGAATCCCTTAAACCTAGAGAGTTGAGACCCGTGGAATGGGTACCATGCAATATGACTTCAAAGGGTCTTCATTTGCTCACCGAAACTCTCCAATCGTATCACTGCTGTGTTTATGCCCCTGTACACACACTTGATTGTCTTTCGGAGACATAGCAATCCATAGGTTTTAAGATACTTACTAGTCAGGTACATTCTTAGGCGTTTAATATAGGGGGTTGAGTCCATTTCGTTGAGCAAGGAGTAGCTCTTGTCTATTCCATATTTGGCTTAAGGAACTTTATCTGTGCTCATTTCAATCTCTGGTTTTATGCAGCACCCCAACTCACCTTTCCCCTTAAGCAATCATAAGTTAGTTTTCTAAATTTGAGACACTGTTCTGTTTTGTAATTTAGTTCCTGTGTAGCCAAGTTTACATTCCGTGTATTAGTGATATCTTATGATGTTTCTTTTTCTGTGTGACTTATTTCAGTTAGAATCATCATACCTGAATCCACTCATTATGCTGCTATGGGCCTGAAGACACATATTTCATTGCTGAGTGATATTGCATTGTACGTAAGTACCACATCTTTATCCATTCTTCACTTTCTGTGACATTGAACTTGTACCATAAACGAGGTTCTTGTAAATAGAGCCATCCTAAAATTTGGGGTGGCTGTGTCCTTTTGATTTTAATTTCCCTAAACTATAGGACCATAAGTGGAAGTGCCCCAGGCTCTGTTGCTTTGTTTTTTAGATGTTTCAGGAAACACCATACACTTCTCCTAGTGGCTGTTGGCAATTTACATCCCGCCGATCAGCATAACAAGGCTCCCAGTTCTCCATGGCCTGTCCTGCCTTTCTGGATTTTACACTTTTTTCAGATGGCCCTTTTGACCGGTTGGAATTGAGACTTCATTGTAGTGCAGATTTCCTTTGCAAGCTTGCTTGGTTGGCCAAAAAGTGCGTATGCGTTATTTCCTTAATATATTCAGGAAAAAACGCATACGCCCTTTTTGGCCAAGTGCATCATGGTCGACGTTCTGCCTCTTTTCCTATGCTTTAAATGCAATTCCAGTCTACCTCCTGAAATCGGTTTCCTGCAATTCTGCCCCGCTTTCAACTCCTCTGGGCAGCCTTACTTCAGTATATTTTTGGACGATAGCTGTCATTTATAACTCTGCAGGTTTGTGAATTACAGTGCCCCTGAGCTCCTTTCTTCAACTCGCTTTCTTGTGAGCTGGCCGCAACACCGCAGGATTGCTTCAGGCCCTAATCTGGTTCCGGCACGGCACGCTGAGCCTTTGGTTAATTCCTCTTCCTGGTGGGAAATGAGAATTAAATTTACCCATCCAGATACCTCCAGCTAGTCTCTCATTGGTCCTCCCTATTCCTGTTCATCTTCCGCAGAAACTGCAAACCGGGCCAAACAGGAGGTTAAAGGCACTGACTCTCCAAGTCAGGACAGTGTTAGTAAAGCGTCTGGAATGTTGCACCCGAGTACCAGGGGTCGAAAATTGAGACATATTTGAATACGTCTCCTGATCACACAGTTGATCATACTCTGGGTTCTACATGCATGTTTGAGCTGAAGGAAGAATCCCTTAAACCTGGAGAGTTGAGACCCTTGGAATGGGTACCATGCAATATGACTTCAAAGGGTCTTCATTTGCTCACCGAAACTCTCCAATCCTATCACTGCTGCGTTTATGCCCCTGTACACACGCTTGATTGTCTTTCGGAGACATAGCGATCCATAGGTTTTAAGATACTTACTAGTCAGTTACATTCTTAGGCGTTTAATATGGGGTGTTGTGTCCTCTTCGTTGAGCAAAGAGTAGCTCTTGTCTATTCCATATTTGGCTTAAGGAACTTTATCTGTGCTCATTTCAATCTCTGGTTTTATGCAGCACCCCAACTCACCTTTCCCCTTAAGCAAGCATAAGTTGGTTTTCTACATTTGAGACCCTCTTCTGTTTTGTAATCCAGTTCCTGTGTAGCCAAGTTTACATTCCGTGTATTAGTGATATCTTATGATGTTTCTTTTTCTGTGTGACTTATTTCAGTTAGAATCATCATACCTGAATCCACTCATTATGCTGCTAAGGGCCTGATGACACAGATTTCATTGCTGAGTGATATTGCATTGTACGTAAGTACCACAACTTCTTTATCCATTTTTCACTTTCTGCGATATTGAACTTGTACCGTAAAAGAGGTTCTTGTAAACAGAGCCGTCCCAAACTTTGGGGTGGCTGTGTCTTTTTGAATTTAATTTCCCTAAGCTATAGGACCATAAGTGGAAGTGCCCTAGGCTCTGTTGCTTTGTTTTTTAGATGTTTCAGGAAACACCATACACTTCTCCAAGTGGCTGTTGGCAATTTACATCCCGCCCATCAGCATAACAAGGCTCCCAGTTCTCCATGGTCTGTCCTGCCTTTCTGGATTTTTCACTTTTTTCAGATGGACCTTTTGACCGGGGGGAAGTGAGACTTCATTGTAGTGCAGATTTCTTTTGCAAGCTTGCTTGGTTGGCCAAAAAGGGCGTATGCGTTTTTTCCTGAATATATTCAGGAAAAAACGCATACGCCCTTTTTGGCCAAGTGCATCATTGTCGACGTTCTGCCTCTTTTCCTATGCTTTAAATGCAATTCCAGTCTACCTCCTGAAATCGGTTTCCTGCAATTCTGCCCCGCTTTCAAGTCCTCTTGGCAGCCTTACTTCAGTATATTTTTGGACGATAGCTGTCATTTATAACTCTGCAGGTTTGTGAATTACAGTGCCCCTGAGCTCCTTTCTTCAACTCGCTTTCTTGTGAGCTGGCCGCAACACCGCAGGATTGCTTCAGGCCCTAATCTGGTTCCGACACCGCACGCTGAGGCTTTGGTTAATTCCTCTTCCTGTTGGGAAATGAGAGTTAAATTTGCCCGTCCACACACCTCCAGCTAGTCTCTCATTGGTTCTCCTTATTCCTGTTCATCTTCCGCAGAAATTGCAAACTGGGCCAAACAGGAGGTTAAAGGCACTGACTCTCCAAGTTAGGAGAGTGTTAGTAAAGCGTCTGGAATGTTGCACCCGAGTACCAGGGGACGAGAACTGAGACATATTGGAACACTTCTCCCGATCACACGGTTGATCATACTCTGGGTTCCACATGCATGTTTTAGCTGGAGGAAGAATCCCTTAAACCTGGAGAGTTGAGACCCGTGGAATCGGTACCATGCAATATGACTTCAAAGGGTCTTCATTTGCTCACCGAAACTCTCCAATCGTATCACTGCTGCGTTTATGCCCCTGTACACACGCCTTATTCTCTTTCAGAGACATAGCAATCCATAGGTTTTAAGATAATTACTAGTCAGGTACATTCTTAGGCGTTTAATATGGGGTGTTGAGTCCATTTCGTTGAGCAAGGAGTAGCTCTTGTCTATTCCATATTTGGCTTAAGGAACTTTATCTGTGCTCATTTCAATCTCTGGTTTTATGCAGCACCCCAACTCACCTTTCTCCTTAAGCCAGCATAAGTTGGTTTTCTACATTTGAGACCCTGTTCTGTTTTGCAATCCAGTTCCTGTGTAGCCAAGTTTACATTCCATGTATTAGTGATAACTTATGATGTTTCGTTTTCTGTGTGAGTTATTTCAGTTAGAATTATCATACCTGAATCCACTCATTATGCTGCTACGGGCCTGATGACATAGATTTCTTTGCTGAGTGATATTGCATTGTACGTAAGTACCACAACTTCTTTATCCATTTTCCAATTTCTGCGATATTGAACGTGTACCGTAAACGAGGTTCTTGTAAATAGAGCCGTCCCAAACTTTGGGGTGGCTGAGTCTCATTGATTTTAATTTCCCTAAGCTATAGGACCATATGTGGAAGTGCCCTAGGCTCTGTTGCTTTGTTTTTTAGATGTTTCAGGAATCACCATACACTTCTCCCGAGTGGCTGTTGGCAATTTACATCCCGCGCATCAGCATAACAAGGCTGCCAGTTCTCCATGGCCTGTCCTGCCTTTCTGGATTTTACACTTTTTTCAGATGACCCTTTTGACAAGGGGAAAGTGAGACTTCAATTTAGTGCAGATTTCCTTTGCAAGCATGCTTGGTTGGCCAAAAAGGGCGTATGTGTTTTTTCCTGAATATATTCAGGAAAAAACGCATATGCCCTTTTTGGCCAAGTGCATCATTGTCGATGTTCTGCCTCTTTTCCTATGCTTTAAATTCAATTCCAGTCTACCTCCTGAAATCAGTTTCCTGCAGTTCTGCCCCGCTTTCAGTTCCTCTTGGCAGCCTTACGTCAGTATATTTTTGGACGATAGATGTCATTTATAACTCTGCAGGTTTGTGAATTACAGTGCCCCGAACTCCTTTCTTCAACTCGCTTTCTTGTGAGCTGGCCGCAACAGTGCAGGATTACTTCAGGCCCTAATCTGCTTCCGGCATGGCACGCTGAGCCTTTGGTTAATTCCTCTTCCTGGTGGGAAATGAGAGTTAAATTTGCCCGTCCAGTCACCTCCAGCTAGTCTCTCATTGGTCCTCCCTATTCCTGTTCATCTTCCGCAGAAATTGCAAACTGGGCCAAACAGGTGGTTAAAGGCACTGACTATCCAAGTCAAGAGAGTGTTAGTAAAGCGTCTGGAATGTTGCTCCCGAGTACCAGGGGTCGAAAATTGAGACATATTTGAACACCTCTCCCAATCACACGGTTGATCATACTCTGGGTTCCACATGCATGTTTGAGCTGAAGGAAGAATCCCTTAAACCTGGAGAGTTGAGACCCGTGGAATGGGTACCATGCAATATGACTTCAAAGGGTCTTCATTTTCTCACCAAACCTCTCCAATCCTATCACTGCTGCGTTTATGCCCCTGTACACATGCTTGATTCGCTTTCGGAGACATAACAATCCATAGGTTTTAAGATATTTACTAGTCGGATACATTCTTATGCGTTTAGGATGGGGTGTTGAGCCCATTTCGTTGAGCAAGGAGTAGCTCTTGTCTATTACATGTTTGGCTTAAGGAACTTTATCTGTGCTCATTTCAATCTCTGGTTTTATGCAGCACCCCAACTCACCTTTCCCCTTAAGCCAGCATAAGTTGGTTTTCTAAATTTGTGACCCTGTTCTCTTTTGGAATTCAGTTCCTGTGTAGCCAAGTTTACATTCCGTGTATTAGTGATATCTTACGATGTTTCTTTTTCTGTGTGACTTATTTCAGTTAGAATCATCATACCTGAATCCACTCATTATGCTGCTACGGGCCTGATGACATAGATTTTATTGCTGAGTGATATTGCATTGTACGTAAATACCACAACTTCTTTATCCATTTTTCACTTTTTGCAATATTGAACTTGTACCGTAAACGAGGTTCTTGTAAACAGAGCCGTCCCAAACTTTGGGGCGGCTGTGTGTTTTTGATTTTATTTTCCCTAAGCTATAGGACCATAAGTGGAAGTGCCCTAGGCTCTGTTGCTTTGTTTTTTAGATGTTTCAGGAAACACCATACACTTCTCCCGAGTGGCTGTTGGCAATTTACATCCCGCGCATCAGCATAACAAGGCTGCCAGTTCCCCATGGCCTGTCCTGACTTTCTGGATTTTACACTTTTTTCAGATGGCCCTTTTGACAAGGGGAAAGTGACACTTCATTTTAGTGCAGATTTCCTTTGCAAGCATGCTTGGTTGGCCAAAAAGGGCGTATGTGTTTTTTCCTGAATATATTCAGGAAAAAACGCATATGCCCTTTTTGGCCAAGTGCATCATTGTCGACGTTCTGCCTCTTTTCCTATGCTTTAAATTCAATTCCAGTCTACCTCCTGAAATCGGTTTCCTGCAATTCTGCCCCGCTTTCAAGTCCTCTTGGCAGCCTTACGTCAGTATATTTTTGGACGATAGCTGTCATTTATAACTCTGCAGGTTTGTGAATTACAGTGCCCCGAACTCCTTTCTTCAACTCGCTTTCTTGTGAGCTGGCCACAACACCACAGGATTGCTTCAGGCCCTAATCTGGTTCCGGTACGGCACGCTGAGCCTTTGGTTAATTCCTCTTCCTGGTTGGAAATGAGAGTTAAATTTGCCCGTCCAGACACCTCCAGCTAGTCTCTCACTGGTTCTCCCTATTCCTGTTCATCTTCCGCAGAAATTGCAAACTGGGCCAAACACGAGGTTAAAGGCACTGACTCTCCAAGTCGGGAGAGTGTTAGTAAAGCTTCTGGAATGCTGCACCCGAGTACCAGGGGACGAGAACTGAGACATATTGGAACACGTCTCCCGATCACACGGTTGTTCATACTCAGGGTTCCACAAGCATGTTATAGCTGAAGGAAGAATCCCTTAAACCTTGAGAGTTGAGACCTGTGGAATGGGTACCATGCAATATGACTTCAAAGGGTCTTCATTTGCTCACTGAACCTCTCAAATCCTATCACTGTTGTGTTTATGCCCCTGTACACACGTTTGATTCTCTTTCGGAGATATAGCAATCCATAGCTTTTAAGATACTTACTAGTCAGGTACATTCTTAGGGGTTTAGTATGCGGTGTTCAGCCCATTTCGTTGAGCACGGAGTAGCTCTTGTCTATTGCATATTTGGCTTAAGGAACTTTATCTGTGCTCATTTCAATCTCTGGTTTTATGCAGCACCCCAACTCACCTTTCCCCTTAAGCAAGCATAAGTTGGTTTTCTAAATTTGAGACCCTGTTCTGTTTTGTAATTCAGTTCCTGTGTAGCCAAGTTTACATTCCATGTATTAGTGATAACTTATGATGTTTCTTTTTCTGTGTGACTTATTTCAGTTAGAATTATCATACCTGAATCCACTCATTATGCTGCTACGGGCCTGATGACATAGATTTCTTTGTTGAGTGATATTGCATTGTACGTAAGTACCACAACTTCTTTATCCATTTTCCACTTTCTGCGATATTGAACGTGTACCGTAAACGAGGTTCTTGTAAATAGAGCCGTCCCAAACTTTGGGGTGGCTGTGTCTCTTTGATTTTAATTTCCCTAAGCTATAGGACCATATGTGGAACTGCCCTAGGCTCTGTTGCTTTGTTTTTTAGATGTTTCAGGAAACACCATACACTTCTCCCAAGTGGCTGTTGGCAATTTACATCCCGCGCATCAGCATAACAAGGCTGCCAGTTCTCCATGGCCTGTCCTGCCTTTCTGGATTTTACACTTTTTTCAGATGACCCTTTTGACAAGGGGAAAGTGACACTTCAATTTAGTGCAGATTTCCTTTGCAAGCGTGCTTGGTTGGCCAAAAAGGGCGTATGTGTTTTTTCCTGAATATATTCAGGAAAAAACGCATATGCCCTTTTTGGCCAAGTGCATCATTGTCGACGTTCTGCCTCTTTTCCTATGCTTTAAATTCAATTCCAGTCTACCTCCTGAAATCGGTTTCCTGCAGTTCTGCCCCGCTTTCAAGTCCTCTTGGCAGCCTTACGGCAGTATATTTTTGGACGATAGATGTCATTTATAACTCTGCAGGTTTGTGAATTACAGTGCCCCGAACTCCTTTCTTCAACTCGCTTTCTTGTGAGCTGGTCGCAACACCGCAGGATTGCTTCAGGCCCTAATCAGGTTCTGGCACGGCATGCTGAGCCTTTGGTTAATTCTTCTTCCTGGTGGGAAATGAGAGTTAAATTTGCCCGTCCAGACACCTCCAGCTAGTCTCTCACTGGTTCTCCCTATTCCTGTTCATCTTCCGCAGAAATTGCAAACTGGGCCAAACAGGAGGATAAAGGCACTGACTCTCCAAGTCGGGAGAGTGTTAGTAAAGCTTCTGGAATGCTGCACCCGAGTACCAGGGGACGAGAACTGAGACATATTGGAACACGTCTCCCGATCACACGGTTGTTCATACTCAGGGTTCCACAAGCATGTTATAGCTGAAGGAAGAATCCCTTAAACCTTGAGAGTTGAGACCTGTGGAATGGGTACCATGCAATATGACTTCAAAGTGTCTTCATTTGCTCACTAAACCTCTCCAATCCTATCACTGCTGTGTTTATGCCCCTGTACACACGTTTGATTCTCTTTCGGAGATATAGCAATCCATAGGTTTTAAGATACTTACTAGTCAGGTACATTCTTAGGCTTTTAGTATGCGGTGTTGAGCCCATTTCGTTGAGCAAGGAGTAGCTCTTGTCTATTGCATATTTGGCTTAAGGAACTTTATCTGTGCTCATTTCAATCTCTGGTTTTATGCAGCACCCCAACTCACCTTTCCCCTTAAGCAATCATAAGTTGGTTTTCTAAATTTGAGACACTGTTCTGTTTTGTAATTTAGTTCCTGTGTAGCCAAGTTTACATTCCATGTATTAGTGATATCTTATGATGTTTCTTTTTCTGTGTGACTTATTTCAGTTAGAATCATCATACCTGAATCCACTCATTATGCTGCTACGGACCTGAAGACACAGATTTCATTGCTGAGTGATATTGCATTGTACGTAAGTACCGCAACATCTTTATCCATTCTTCACTTTCTGTGACATTGAACTTGTACCATAAACGAGGTTCTTGTAAATAGAGCCGTCCCAAACTTTGGGGCGGCTGTGTCTTTTTGATTTTATTTTCCCTAAGCTATAGGACCATAAGTGGAAGTGCCCTAGGCTCTGTTGCTTTGTTTTTTAGATGTTTCAGGAAACACCATACACTTCTCCGAGTGGCTGTTGGCAATTTACATCCCGCCCATCAGCATAACAAGGCTCCCAGTTCTACATGGCCTGTCCTGCCTTTCTGGATTTTACACTTTTTTCAGATGGCTCTTTTGATCCGGGGGAACTGAGACTTCATTGTAGTGCAGATTTCCTTTGCCAGCTTGCTTGGTTGGCCAAAAAGGGCGTATGCGTTTTTTCCTGAATATATTCAGGAAAAAAGGCATACACCCTTTTTGGCCAAGTGCATCATTGTCGACGTTCTGCCTCTTTTCCTATGCTTTAAATGCAATTCCAGTCACCTTCTGAAATGGGTTTAATGCAATTCTGCCCCACTTTCAAGTTCTCTTGGGAGCCATACTTCAGTATATTTTGGATGATAGCTGTCATTTATAACTCTGCAGGTTTGTGAATTACAGTGCCCCTGAGCTCCTTTCTTCAACTCGTTTTCTTGTGAGCTGGCCGCAACACCGCAGGATTGCTTCAGGCCCTAATCTGGTTCCGACACGGCACGCTGAGCCTTTGGTTAATTCCTCTTCCTGGTGGGAAATGAGAGTTAAATTTGCCCGTCCAGTCACCTCCAGCTAGTCTCTCATTGGTTCTCCCTATTCCTGTTCATCTTCCGCAGAAATTGCAAACTGGGCCAAACAGGAGGTTAAAGGCACTGACTCTCCAAGTCGGGAGAGTGTTAGTAAAGCGTCTGGAATGTTGCACCCGAGTACCAGGGGATGAAAACTGAGACATATTAGAACACGTCTCCCGTTCACACGGTTGATCATACTCTGGGTTCCACATGCATGTTTGAGCTGAAGGAAGAATCCCTTAAACCTAGAGAGTTGAGACCCGTGGAATGGGTACCATGCAATATGACTTCAAAGGGTCTTCATTTGCTCACCGGAACTCTCCAATCGTATCACTGCTGTGTTTATGCCCCTGTACACACACTTGATTGTCTTTCGGAGACATAGCAATCCATAGGTTTTAAGATACTTACTAGTCAGGTACATTCTTAGGCGTTTAATATAGGGGGTTGGGTCCATTTCGTTGAGCAAGGAGTAGCTCTTGTCTATTCCATATTTGGCTTAAGGAACTTTATCTGTGCTCATTTCAATCTCTGGTTTTATGCAGCACCCCAACTCACCTTTCCCCTTAAGCAATCATAAGTTAGTTTTCTAAATTTGAGACACTGTTCTGTTTTGTAATTTAGTTCCTGTGTAGCCAAGTTTACATTCCGTGTATTAGTGATATCTTATGATGTTTCTTTTTCTGTGTGACTTATTTCAGTTAGAATCATCATACCTGAATCCACTCATTATGCTGCTATGGGCCTGAAGACACATATTTCATTGCTGAGTGATATTGCATTGTACGTAAGTACCACATCTTTATCCATTCTTCACTTTCTGTGACATTGAACTTGTACCATAAACGAGGTTCTTGTAAATAGAGCCATCCTAAAATTTGGGGTGGCTGTGTCCTTTTGATTTTAATTTCCCTAAACTATAGGACCATAAGTGGAAGTGCCCCAGGCTCTGTTGCTTTGTTTTTTAGATGTTTCAGGAAACACCATACACTTCTCCTAGTGGCTGTTGGCAATTTACATCCCGCCGATCAGCATAACAAGGCTCAGTTCTCCATGGCCTGTCCTGCCTTTCTGGATTTTACACTTTTTTCAGATGGCCCTTTTGACCGGTTGGAATTGAGACTTCATTGTAGTGCAGATTTCCTTTGCAAGCTTGCTTGGTTGGCCAAAAAGTGCATATGCGTTATTTCCTTAATATATTCAGGAAAAAACGCATACGCCCTTTTTGGCCAAGTGCATCATGGTCGACGTTCTGCCTCTTTTCCTATGCTTTAAATGCAATTCCAGTCTACCTCCTGAAATCGGTTTCCTGCAATTCTGCCCCGCTTTCAAGTCCTCTGGGCAGCCTTACTTCAGTATATTTTTGGACGATAGCTGTCATTTATAACTCTGCAGGTTTGTGAATTACAGTGCCCCTGAGCTCCTTTCTTCAACTCGCTTTCTTGTGAGCTGGCCGCAACACCGCAGGATTGCTTCAGGCCCTAATCTGGTTCCGGCACGGCACGCTGAGCCTTTGGTTAATTCCTCTTCCTGGTGGGAAATGAGAATTAAATTTACCCATCCAGATACCTCCAGCTAGTCTCTCATTGGTCCTCCCTATTCCTGTTCATCTTCCGCAGAAACTGCAAACCGGGCCAAACAGGAGGTTAAAGGCACTGACTCTCCAAGTCAGGACAGTGTTAGTAAAGCGTCTGGAATGTTGCACCCGAGTACCAGGGGTCGAAAATTGAGACATATTTGAATACGTCTCCTGATCACACAGTTGATCATACTCTGGGTTCTACATGCATGTTTGAGCTGAAGGAAGAATCCCTTAAACCTGGAGAGTTGAGACCCTTGGAATGGGTACCATGCAATATGACTTCAAAGGGTCTTCATTTGCTCACCGAAACTCTCCAATCCTATCACTGCTGCGTTTATGTCCCTGTACACATGCTTGATTGTCTTTCGGAGACATAGCGATCCATAGGTTTTAAGATACTTACTAGTCAGTTACATTCTTAGGCGTTTAATATGGGGTGTTGTGTCCTCTTCGTTGAGCAAAGAGTAGCTCTTGTCTATTCCATATTTGGCTTAAGGAACTTTATCTGTGCTCATTTCAATCTCTGGTTTTATGCAGCACCCAAACTCACCTTTCCCCTTAAGCAAGCATAAGTTGGTTTTCTAAATTTGAGACCCTGTTCTGTTTTGGAATTCAGTTCCTGTGTAGCCAAGTTTACATTCCGTGTATTAGTGATATCTTATGATGTTTCTTTTTCTGTGTGACTTATTTCAGTTAGAATCATCATACCTGAATCCACTCATTATGCTGCTACGGGCCTGATGACATAGATTTCTTTGCTGAGTGATATTGCATTGTACGTAAGTACCACAACTTCTTTATCCAGTTTTCACTTTCTGCAATATTGAACTTGTAACATAAACGAGGTTCTTGTAAACAGAGCCATCCCAAACTTTGGGGTGGCTGTGTCTTTTTGATTTTAATTTCCTTAAGCTATAGGACCATAAGTGGAAGTGCCCTAGGCTCTGTTGCTTGGTTTCTGAGATGTTTCAGGAAACACCATACACTTCTCCCGAGTGGCTGTTGGCAATTTACATCCCATCCATCAGCATAACAAGGCTCCCAGTTCTCCATGGCCTGTCCTGCCTTTCTGGATTTTACACTTTTTTCAGATGGCCCTTTTGACCGGGGGGAAGTGAGACTTCATTGTAGTGCAGATTTCCTTTGCAAGCTTGCTTGGTTGGCCAAAAAGTGCGTATGCGTTTTTTCCTGAATATATTCAGGAAAAAACGCATACGCCCTTTTTGGCCAAGTGCATCATTGTCGACGTTCTGCCTCTTCTCCTATGCTTTAAATGCAATTCCAGTCTACCTCCTGAAATCGGTTTCCTGCAATTCTGCCCCGCTTTCAAGTCCTCTTGGCAGCCTTACTTCAGTATATTTTTGGACGATAGCTGTCATTTATAACTCTGCAGGTTTGTGAATTACAGTGCCCCTGAGCTCCTTTCTTCAACTCGCTTTCTTGTGAGTGGTCGCAACACCGCACGATCGCTTCAGGCCCTAATCTTGTTCCGGCACGACACGCTGAGCCTTTGGTTAATTCCACTTCCTGGTGGGAAATGAGAGTTAAATTTGCCCGTCCAGTCACCTCCAGCTAGTCTCTCATTGGTTCTCCCTATTCCTGTTCATCTTCCGCAGAAATTGCAAACTGGGCCAAACAGGAGGTTAAAGGCACTGACTCTCCAAGTCGGGAGAGTGTTAGTAAAGCGTCTGGAATGTTGCACCCGAGTACCAGGGGTCGAAAACTGAGACATATTTGAACACGTCTCACGATCACACGGTTGATCATACTCTGGCATCCACATGCATGTTTTAGCTGAAGGAAGAATCCCTTAAACCTGGAGAGTTGAGACCCGTGGAATGGGTACCATGCAATAAGACTTCAAAGGGTCTTCATTTGCTCACCGAACCTCTCCAATCCTATCACTGCTGCGTTTATGCCCCTGTACACACGCTTGATTCTCTTTCAGAGACATAGCAATCCATAGGTTTTAAGATACTTACTGTCAGGTACATTCTTAGGCGTCTAATATGGGGTGTTGAGTCCATTTCGTTGAGCAAGGAGTAGCTCTTGTCTATTCCATATTTGGCTTAAGGAACTTTATCTGTGCTCATTAAAATCTCTGGTTTTATGCAGCACCCCAACTCAGCTTTCCCCTTAAGCAAGCATGTTGGTTTTCTAAATTTGAGACCCTCTTCTGTTTTGTAATCCAGTTCCTGTGTAGCCAAGTTTACATTCCGTGTATTAGTGATATCTTATGATGTTTCTTTTTGTGTGTGACTTATTTCAGTTAGAATCATCATACCTGAATCCACTCATTATGCTGCTACGGGCCTGATGACATAGATTTCATTGCTGAGTGATATTACATTGTATGTAAGTACTACAACTTCTTTATCCATTTTTCACTTTCTGCGATATTGAACTTGTACCATAAACGAGGTTCTTGTAAACAGAGCCGTCCCAAACTTTGGGGTGGCTGTGTCTTTTTGATTTTAATTTCCCTAAGCTATAGGACCATAAGTGGAAGTGCCCTAGGCTCTGTTGCTTTGTTTTTTAGATGTTTCAGGAAACACCATACACTTCTCCCCAGTGGCTGTTGGCAATTTACATCCCGCCCATCAGCATAACAAGGCTCCCAGTTCTCCATGGCCTGTCCTGCCTTTCTGGATTTTACACTTTTTTCAGATGGCCCTTTTGACCGGGGGAAGTGAGACTTCATTGTAGTGCAGATTTCCTTTGCAAGCTTGCTTGGTTGGCCAAAAAGCGCGTATGCGTTTTTTCCTGAATATATTCAGGAAAAAACGCATACGCGCTTTTTGGCCAAGTGCATCATTGTGGACGTTTTGCCTGTTTTCCTATGCTTTAAATGCAATTCCAGTCTACCTCCTGAAATCGGTTTCCTGCAATTCTGCCCCGCTTTCAAGTCCTCTTGGCAGCCTTACTTCAGTATATTTTTGGACGATAGCTGTCATTTATAACTCTACAGGTTTGTGAATTACAGTGCCCCTGAGCTCCTTTCTTCAACTCGCTTTCTTGTGAGCTGGCCACAACACCGCAGGATTGCTTCAGGCCCTAATCTGGTTCCGGCACGGCACGCTGAGCCTTTGGTTAATTCCTCTTCCTGGTGGGAAATGAGAGTTAAATTTGCCCGTCCAGACACCTCCAGCTAGTCTCTCATTGGTTCTCCCTATTCCTGTTCATCTTCCGCAGAAATTGCAAACTGGGCCAAACAGGAGGTTAAAGGCACTGACTCTCCAAGTCGGGAGAGTGTTAGTAAAGCGTCTGGAATGTTGCACCCGAGTACCAGGGGACGAAAACTGAGACATATTTTAACACGTCTCCCGATCACACAGTTGATCATACTCTGGGTTCCACATGCATGTTTTAGCTGAAGGAAGAATCCCTTAATCCTGGAGAGTTGAGACCCGTGGAATGGGTACCATGCAATATGACTTCAAAGGGTCTTCATTTGCTCACCGAACCTCTCCAATCCTATCACTGCTGCGTTTATGCCCCTGTACACATGCTTGATTCTCTTTCGGAGACATAGCAATCCATAGGTTTTAAGATACTTACTAGTCAGGTACATTCTTAGGCGTTTAATATGGGGTGTTGAGTCCATTTCGTTGAGCAAGGAGTAGCTCTTGTCTATTCCATATTTGGCTTAAGGAACTTTATCTGTGCTCATTTCAATCTCTGGTTTTATGCAGCACCCCAACTCACCTTTCCCCTTAAGCAAGCATAAGTTGGTTTTCTACATTTGAGACCCTCTTCTGTTTTGTAATCCAGTTCCTGTGTAGCCAAGTTTACATTCCGTGTATTAGTGATATCTTACGATGTTTCTTTTTCTGTGTGACTTATTTCAGTTAGAATCATCATACCTGAATCCACTCATTATGCTGTTACGGGCCTGATGACATAGATTTCATGCTGAGTGATATTGCATTGTACGTAAGTACCACAACGTCTTTATCCATTTTTCGCTTTCTGCGATATTGAACTTGTACCGTAAACGAGGTTCTTGTAAACAGAGCCGTCCCAAACTTTGGGGTGGCTGTGTCTTTTTGATTTTAATTTCCCTAAGCTATAGGACCATAAGTGGAAGTTCCCTAGGCTCTGTTGCTTTGTTTTTTAGATGTTTCAGGAAACACCATACACTTCTCCCAAGTGGCTGTTGGCAATTTACATCCCGCCCATCAGCATAACAAGGCTCCCAGTTCTCCATGGCCTGTCCTGCCTTTCTGGATTTTACACTTTTTTCAGATGGCACTTGTGACCGGGTGGAAGTGAGACTTCATTGTAGTGCAGATTTCCTTTGCAAGCTTGCTTGGTTGGCCAAAAAGTGCGTATGCGTTTTTTCCTGAATATATTCAGGAAAAAACGCATACGCCCTTTTTGGCCAAGTGCATCATTGTGGACGTTTTGCCTCTTTTCCTATGCTTTAAATGCAATTCCAGTCTACCTCCTGAAATCGGTTTCCTTCAATTCTGCCCCGCTTTCAAGTCCTCTTGGCAGCCTTACTTCAGTATATTTTTTGACGATAGCTGTCATTTATAACTCTGCAGGTTTGTGAATTACAGTGCCCCTGAGCTCCTTTCTTCAACTCGCTTTCTTGTGAGCTGGCCGTAACACCGCAGGATTGCTTCAGGCCCTAATCTGGTTCCGGCACGGCACGATGAGCCTTTGGTTAATTCCTCTTCCTGGTGGGAAATGAGAGTTAAATTTGTCCGTCCAGACACCTCCAGCTAGTCTCTCATTGGTTCTCCCTATTCCTGTTCATCTTCCGCAGAAATTGCAAACTGGGCCAAACAGGAGGTTAAAGGCACTGACTCTCCAAGTCGGGAGAGTGTTAGTAAAGCATCTGGAATGTTGCACCCGAGTACCAGGGGACGAGAACTGAGACATATTTGAACACGTCTCACGATCACACGGTTGATCATACTCTGGGTTCCACATGCATGTTTTAGCTGAAGGAAGAATCCCTTAAACCTGGAGAGTTGAGACCCGTGGAATGGGTACCATGCAATATGACTTCAAAGGGTCTTCATTTGCTCACCGAACCTCTCCACTCCTATCACTGCTGCGTTTACGCCCCTGTACACACGCTTGATTCTCTTTCGGAGACATAGCCATCCATAGGTTTTAAGATACTTACTAGTCAGGTACATTCTTAGGCGTTTAATAGGGGGTGTTGAGTCCATTTCATTGAGCAAGGAGTAGCTCTTGTCTATTCCATATTTGGCTTAAGGAACTTTATCTGTGCTCATTTCAATCTCTGGTTTTATGCAGCACCCCAACTCACCTTTCCCCTTAAGCCAGCATAAGTTGGTTTTCTACATTTGAGACCCTCTTCTGTTTTGTAATCCAGTTCCTGTGTAGCCAAGTTTACATTCCGTGTATTAGTGATATCTTATGATGTTTCTTTTTCTGCGTGACTTATTTCAGTTAGAATCATCATACCTGAATCCACTCATTATGCTGCTACGGGCCTGATGACATAGATTTCATTGCTGAGTGATATTGCATTGTACGTAAGTACCACAACTTGTTTATCCATTTTTCACTTTCTGCGATATTGAACTTGTACCGTAAATGAGGTTCTTGTAAACAGAGCCGTCCCAAACTTTGGGGTGGCTGTGTCTTTTTGATTTTAATTTTCCTAAGCTATAGGACCATAAGTGCAAGTGCCCTAGGCTCTGTTGCTTTGTTTTTTAGATGTTTCAGGAAACACCAGACACTTCTCCCGAGTGGCTGTTGGCAAATTACAGCCCGCCCAGCAGCATAACAAGTCTCCCAGTTCTCCATGGCCTGTCCTGCCTTTCTGGATTTTACACTTTTTTCAGATGACCCTTTTGACCGGGGGGAAGTGAGACTTCATTGTAGTGCAGATTTCCTTTGCAAGCTTGCTTGGTTGGCCAAAAAGCGCGTAGGCGTTTTTTCCTGAATATATTCAGGAAAAAACGCATACGCCCTTTTTGGCCAAGTGCATCATTGTGGACGTTCTGCCTCTTTTCCTATGCTTTAAATGCAATTCCAGTATACCTCCTGAAATCGGTTTCCTTAAATTCTGCCCCGCTTTCAAGTCCTCTTGGCAGCCTTACTTCAGTATATTTTTGGACAATAGCTGTCATTTATAACTCTGCAGGTTTGTGAATTACAGTGCCCCTGAGCTCCTTTCTTCAACTCGCTTTCTTGTGAGCTGGCTGCAACACCGCAGGATTGCTTCAGGCCCTAATCTGGTTCCGGCACGGCACGCTGAGCCTTTGGTTAATTCCTCTTCCTGGTGGGAAATGAGAGTTAAATTTGCCCATGCAGACACCTCCAGCTAGGCTCTCATTGGTTCTCCCTATTCCTGTTCATCTTCCGCAGAAATTGCAAACTGGGCCAAACAGGAGGTTAAAGGCACTGACTCTCCAAGTCGGGAGAGTGTTAGTAAAGCGTCTGGAATGTTGCACCCGAGTACCAGGGGATGAGAACTGAGACATATTTGAACACGTCTCACGATCACACGGTTGATCATACTCTGGGTTCCACATGCATGTTTTAGCTGAAGGAAGAATCCCTTAATCCTGGAGAGTTGAGACCCGTGGAATGGGTACCATGCAATATGACTTCAAAGGGTCTTCATTTGCTTACCGAACCTCTCCAATCCTATCACTGCTTCGTTTATGTCCCTGTACACACGCTTGATTCTCTTTCAGAGACATAGCATTCCATAGGTTTTAAGATACTTACTAGTCAGGTACATTCTTAGGCGTTTAATAGGGGGTGTTGAGTCCATTTCGTTGAGCAAGGAGTAGCTCTTGTCTATTCCATATTTGGCTTAAGGAACTTTATCTGTGCTCATTTCAATCTCTGGTTTTATGCAGCACCCCAACTCACCTTTCCCCTTAAGCCAGCATAAGTTGGTTTTCTACATTTGACACCCTCTTCTGTTTTGTAATCCAGTTCCTGTGTAGCCAAGTTTACATTCCGTGTATTAGTGATATCTTATGATGTTTCTTTTTCTGTGTGACTTATTTCAGTTAGAATCATCATACCTGAATCCACTCATTATGCTGCTACGGGCCTGATGACATAGATTTCATTGCTGAGTGATATTGCATTGTACGTAAGTACCACAACTTCTTTATCCATTTTTCACTTTCTGCGATATTGAACTTGTACCGTAAACGAGGTTCTTGTAAACAGAGCCGTCCCAAACTTTGGGGTGGCTGTGTCTTTTTGATTTTAATTTCCATAAGCTATAGGACCATAAGTGGAAGTGCCCTAGGCTCTGTTGCTTTGTTTTTTAGATGTTTCAGGAAACACCATACACTTCTCCCAAGTGGCTGTTGGCAATTTACATCCCGCCCATCAGCATAACAAGGCTCCCAGTTCTCCATGGCCTGTCCTGCCTTTCTGGATTTTACACTTTTCTCAGATGGCCCTTTTGACCGGGGGAAGGGAGACTTCATTGTAGTGCAGATTTCCTTTGCAAGCTTGCTTGGTTGGCCAAAAAGCGCGTATGCGTTTTTTCCTGAATATATTCAGGAAAAAACGCATACGCGCTTTTTGGCCAAGTGCATCATTGTCGACGTTCTGCCTCTTTTCCTATGCTTTAAATGCAATTCCAGTCTACCTCCTGAAATCGGTTTCCTGCAATTCTGCCCCGCTTTCAATTCCTCTGGGCAGCCTTACTTCAGTATATTTTTGGACGATAGCTGTCATTTATAACTCTGCAGGTTTGTGAATTACAGTGTCCCTGAGCTCCTTTCTTCAACTCGTTTTCTTGTGAGCTGGCCGCATCACCGCAGGATTGCTTCAGGCCCTAATCTCGTCCCGGCACGGCACGCTGAGCCTTTGGTTAATTCCTCTTCCTGGTGGGAAATGAGAGTTAAATTTGCCCGTCCAGACACCTCCAGCTAGTCTCTCTTTGGTTCTCCCTATTCCTGTTCATCTTCCGCAGAAATTGCAAACTGGGCCAAACAGGAGGTTAAAGGCACTGACTCTCCAAGTCGGGAGAGTGTTAGTAAAGCATCTGGAATGTTGCACCCGAGTACCAGGGGACGAAAACTGAGATATATTTGAACACGTCTCCCGATCACACAGGTGGTCATACTCTGGGTTCCACATGCATGTTTTAGCTGAAGGAAGAATCCCTTAAACCTGGAGAGTTGAGACCCGTGGAATGGGTACCATGCAATATGACTTCAAAGGGTTTCATTTGCTCACCGAACCTTTCCAATCCTATCACTGCTGCGTTCATGCCCCTGTACACACGCTTGATTCTCTTTCGGAGACATAGCAGTCCATAGGTTTTAAGATACGTACTAGTGAGGTACATTCTTAGGCGTTTAATATGGGGTGTTGAGTCCATTTCGTTGAGCAAGGAGTAGCTCTTGTCTATTCCATATTTGGCTTAAGGAAGTTTATCTGTGCTCATTTCAATGTCTGGTTTTATGCAGCACCCCAACTCACCTTTCCCCTTAAGCAAGCATATGTTGGTTTTCTAAATTTGAGACCCTGTTCTGTTTTGTAATCCACTTCCTGTGTAGCCAAGTTTACATTCCGTGTATTAGTGATATCTTATGATGTTTCATTTTCTGTGTGACTTATTTCAGTTAGAATCATCATACCTGAATCCACTCATTATGCTGCTATGGGACTGATGACAGAGATTTCATTGCTGAGTGATATTGCATTGTACGTAAGTACCACAATTTCTTTATCCATTTTTCGCTTTCTGCGATATTGAACTTGTACCGTAAACAAGTTTCTTGTAAACAGAGCCGTCCCAAACTTTGGGGTGGCTGTGTCTTTTTGATTTTAATTTCCCTAAGCTATAGGACCATAAGTGGAAGTGCCCTAGGCTCTGTTGCTTTGTTTTTTAGATGTTTCCGGAAACACTATACACTTCTCCCGAGTAGCTGTGGCAATTTACATCCTGCCCATCAGCATAACAAGGCTCCCAGTTCTCCATGGCCTGTCCTGCCTTTCTGGATTTTACACTTTTTTCAGATGGCCCTTTTTACCGGGGAGAGGTGAGACTTCATTGTAGTGCAGATTTCCTTTGCAAGCTTGCTTGGTTGCCCAAAAAGGGCGTATGCGTTTTTTCCTGAATATATTCAGGAAAAAACGCATACGCCCTTTTTGGCCAAGTGCATCATTGTGGACGTTCTGCCTCTTTTCCTATGCTTTAAATGCAATTCCAGTCTACCTCCTGAAATCGGTTTCCTTCAATTCTGCCCCGCTTTCAAGTCCTCTTGGCAGCCTTACTTCAGTATATTTTTGGACGATAGCTGTCATTTATAACTCTGCAGGTTTGTGAATTACAGTGCCCCTGAGCTCCTTTCTTCAACTCGCTTTCTTGTGAGCTGGCCGCAACACCGCAGGATTGCTTCAGGCCCTAATCTGGTTCCGGCACGGCACGCTGAGCCTTTGGTTAATTCCTCTTCCTGGTGGGAAATGAGAGTTAAATTTGCCCGTCCAGACACCTCCAGCTAGTCTCTCTTTGGTTCTCCCTATTCCTGTTCATCTTCCGCAGAAATTGCAAACTGGGCCAAACAGGAGGTTAAAGGCACTGACTCTCCAAGTCGGGAGAGTGTTAGTAAAGCATCTGGAATGTTGCACCCGAGTACCAGGGGACGAAAACTGAGACATATTTGAACACGTCTCCCGATCACACAGGTGGTCATACTCTGGGTTCCACATGCATGTTTTAGCTGAAGGAAGAATCCCTTAATCCTGGAGAGTTGAGACACGTGGAATGGGTACCATGCAATATGACTTCAAAGGGTCTTCATTTGCTCACCGAACCTCTCCACTCCTATCACGGCTGCGTTCATGCCCCTGTACACACGCTTTATTCTCTTTCTGAGACATAGCAATCCATAGGTTTTAAGGTACTTACTAGTCAGGTACATTCTTAGGCGTTTAATATGGGGTGTTGAGTCCATTTCGTTGAGCAAGGAGTAGCTCTTGTCTATTCCATATTTGGCTTAAGGAACTTTATCTGTGCTCATTTCAATCTCTGGTTTTATGCAGCACCCCAACTCACCTTTCCCCTTAAGCAAGCATAAGTTGGTTTTCTACATTTGAGTCCCTGTTCTGTTTTGTAATCCAGTTCCTGTGTAGCCAAGTTTACATTCCGTGTATTAGTGATGTCTTATGATATTTCTATTTCTGTGTGACTTACTTCAGTTAGAATCATCATACCTGAATCCACTCATTATGCTGCTACGGGCCTGATGACATAGATTTCATTGCTGAGTGATATTGCATTGTACGTAAGTACCACAACTTCTTTATCCATTTTTCCCTTTTTGCTATATTGAACTTGTACCGTAAACGAGGTTCTTGTAAACAGAGCTGTCCCAAACTTTGGGGTGACTGTGTCTTTTTGATTTTAATTTCCCTAAGCAATAGGACCATAAGTGGAAGTGCCCTAGGCTCTGTTGCTTTGTTTTTTAGATGTTTCAGGAAACACCATACACTTCTCCGGAGTGGCTGTTGGCAATTTACATCCCGCCCATCAGCATAACAAGGCTCCCAGTTCTCCATGGCCTGTCCTGCCTTTCTGGATTTTACACTTTTTTCAGATGGCCCTTTTGACCGGGGGGAATTGAGACTTCATTGTAGTGCAGATTTCATTTGCAAGCTTGCTTGGTTGGCCAAAAAGCGCGTATGCGTTTTTTCCTGAATATATTCAGGAAAGAACGCATACGCGCTTTTTGGCCAAGTGCATCATTGTCGACGTTCTGCCTCTTTTCCTATGCTTTAAATGCAATTCCAGTCTACCTCCTGAAATCGGTTTCCTGCAATTCTGCCCCGCTTTCAAGTCCTCTGGGCAGCCTTACTTCAGTATATTTTTGGACGATAGCTGTCATTTATAACTCTGCAGGTTTGTGAATTACAGTGTCCCTGAGCTCCTTTCTTCAACTCGCTTTATTGTGAGCTGGCCGCATCACCGCAGGATTGCTTCAGGCCCTAATCTCGTCCCGGTACGGCACGCTGAGCCTTTGGTTAATTCCTCTTCCTGGTGGGAAATGAGAGTTAAATTTGCCCGTCCAGACACCTCCAGCTAGTCTCTCATTGGTTCTCCCTATTCCTGTTCATCTTCCGCAGAAATTGCAAATTGGGCCAAACAGGAGGTTAAAGGCACTGACTCTCCAAGTCGAGAGAGTGTTAGTAAAGCATCTGGAATGTTGCACCCGAATACCAGGGGACGAAAACTGAGACATATTTGAACACGTCTCCCGATCACATGGTTGATCATACTCTGGGTTCCACATGCATGTTTTAGCTGGAGGAAGAAGCCGTTAAACCTGGAGAGTTGAGACCTGTGTAATGGGTACCATGCAATATGATTTCAAAGGGTCTTCATTTGTTCACCAAACCTCTCCAATCCTATCACTGCTGCATTTATGCCCCTGTACACACGCTGGATTCTCTTTCGGAGACATAGCAATCCATAGGTTTCAAGGTACTTACTAGTCAGTTACCTTCTTAAGCGTTTAATATGGGGTGTTGAGTCCATTTTGTTGAGCAAGGAGTAGCTCTTGTCTATTCCATATTTGGCTTAAGGAACTTTATCTGTGCTCATTTCAATCTCTGGTTTTATGCAGCACCCCAACTCACCTTTCCCCTTAAGCAAGCATAAGTTGCTTTTCTAAATCTGAGACCCTGTTCTGTTTTGTAGTCCACTTCCTGTGTAGCCAAGTTTACATTCCGTGTATTAGTGATATCTTATGATGTTTCTTTTTCTGTGTGACTTATTTCAGTTAGAATCATCATACCTGAATCCACTCATTATGCTGCTAAGGGCCTGATGACATAGATTTCATTGCTGAGTGATATTGCATTGTACGTAAGTACCACAACTTCTTTATCCAGTTTTCACTTTCTGCGATATTGAACTTGTACTGTAAACGAGGTTTTTGTAAACAGAGCTGTCCCAAACTTTGGGGTGGCTGTGTCTTTTTTATTTTAATTTCCCTAAGCTATAGGACCATAAGTGGAAGTGCCCTAGGCTCTGTTGCTTTGTTTTTTAGATGTTTCAGGAAACACCATACACTTCTCCCGAGTGGCTGTTGGCAATTTACATCCCGCCCATCAGCATAACAAGGCTCCCAGTTCTCCATGGCCTGTCCTGCCTTTCTGGATTTTACACTTTTTTCAGATGGCCCTTTTGACCGGGGGGAAGTGAGACTTCATTGTAGTGCAGATTTCCTTTGCAAGCTTGCTTGGTTGGCCAAAAAGGGCGTATGCGTTTTTTCCTGAATATATTCAGGAAAAAACGCATACGCCCTTTTTGGCCAAGTGCATCATTGTCGACGTTCTGCCTCTTTTCCTATGCTTTAAATGCAATTCCAGTCTACCTCCTGAAATCGGTTTCCTGCAATTCTGCCCCGCTTTCAAGTCCTCTTGGCAGTCTTATTTCAGTATATGTTTGGACGATAGCTGTCATTTATAACTCTGCAGGTTTGTGAATTACAGTGCCCCTGAGCTCCTTTCTTCAAGTCGCTTTTTTGTGAGCTGGCCGCAACACCGCAGGATTGCTTCAGGCCCTAATCTGGTTCCGGCACGGCACACTGAGCCTTTGGTTAATTCCTCTTCCTGATGGGAAATGAGAGTTAAATTTGCCCGTCCAGACACCTCCAGCTAGTCTCTCATTGGTTCTCCCTATTCCTGTTCATCTTCCGCAGAAATTGCAAAATGGGCCAAACAGGAGGTTAAAGGCACTGACTCTCCAAGTCGGGAGAGTGTTAGTAAAGCGTCTAAATGTTGCACCTGAGTACCAGGGCACGAGAACTGAGACATATTGGAACACGTCTCCCGATCACACGGTTGATCATACTCTGGGTTCCACATGCATGTTTTAGCTGGAGGAAGAAGCCGTTAAACCTGGAGAGTTGAGACCCGTGGAATGGGTACCATGCAATATGATTTCAAAGGGTCTTCATTTGTTCACCAAACCTCTCCAATCCTATCACTGCTGCATTTATGCCCCTGTACACACGCTGGATTCTCTTTCGGAGACATAGCAATCCATAGGTTTCAAGGTACTTACTAGTCAGGTACATTCTTAGGCGTTTAATATGGGGTGTTGAGTCCATTTTGTTGAGCAAGGAGTAGCTCTTGTCTATTCCATATTTGGCTTAAGGAACTTTATCTGTGCTCATTTCAATCTCTGGTTTTATGCAGCACCCCAACTCACCTTTCCCCTTAAGCAAGCATAAGTTGGTTTTATACATTTGAGTCCCTGTTCTGTTTTGTAATCCAGTTCCTGTGTAGCCAAGTTTACATTCCGTGTATTAGTGATGTCTTATGATATTTCTATTTCTGTGTGACTTACTTCAGTTAGAATCATCATACCTGAATCCACTCATTATGCTGCTACGGGCCTGATGACATAGATTTCATTGCTGAGTGATATTGCATTGTACGTAAGTACCACAACTTCTTTATCCATTTTTCCCTTTTTGCTATATTGAACTTGTACCGTAAACGAGGTTCTTGTAAACAGAGCTGTCCCAAACTTTGGGGTGGCTGTGTCTTTTTGATTTTAATTTCCCTAAGCAATAGGACCATAAGTGGAAGTGCCCTAGGCTCTGTTGCTTTGTTTTTTAGATGTTTTAGGAAACACCATACACTTCTCCCGAGTGGCTGTTGGCAATTTACATCCCGCCCATCAGCATAACAAGGCTCCCAGTTCTCCATGGCCTGTCCTGCCTTTCTGGATTTTACACTTTTTTCAGATGGCCTTTTTGACCGGGGGGAAGTGAGACTTCATTGTAGTGCCAATATCCTTTCCAAGCTTGCTTGGTTGGCCAAAAAGTGCGTATGCATTTTTTCCTGAATATATTCAGGAAAAAACGTATACGCCCTTTTTGGCCAAGTGCATCATTGTCGACGTTCTGCCTCTTTTCCTATGCTTTCAATGCAATTCCAGTCTACCTCCTGAAATCGGTTTCCTGCAATTCTGCCCCGCTTTCAAGTCCTCTTGGCAGCCTTACTTCAGTATATTTTTGGACGATAGCTGTCATTTATAACTCTGCAGGTTTGTGAATTACAGTGCCCCTGAGCTCCTTTCTTCAACTCGCTTTCTTGTGAGCTGGCCGCAACACCGCAGGATTGCTTCAGGCCCTAATCTGGTTCTGGCACGGCACGCTGAGCCTTCGGTTAATTCCTCTTCCTGGTGGGAAATGAGAGTTAAATTTGCCCGTCCAGAAACCTCCAGCTAGTCTCTCTTTGGTTCTCCCTATTCCTGTTCATCTTCCGCAGAAATTGCAAACTGGGCCAAACAGGAGGTTAAAGGCACTGACTCTCCAAGTTGGGAGAGTGTTAGTAAAGCATCTGGAATGTTGCACCCGAGTACCAGGGGACGAAAACTGAGACATATTTGAACACGTCTCCCGATCACACAGGTGATCATACTCTGGGTTCCACATGCATGTTTTAGCTGAAGGAAGAATCCCTTAATCCTGGAGAGTTGAGACCCGTGGAATGGGTACCATGCAATATGACTTCAAAGGGTCTTCATTTGCTCACCGAACCTCTCCACTCCTATCACAGCTGCGTTCATGCCCCTGTACACATGCTTTATTCTCTTTCGGAGACATAGCAATCCATAGGTTTTAAGATACTTACTAGTCAGGTACATTCTTAGGCGTTTAATATGGGGTGTTGAGTCCATTTCATTGAGCAAGGAGTAGCTCTTGTCTATTACATATTTGGCTTAAGGAAGTTTATCTGTGCTCATTTCAATCTCTGGTTTTATGCAGCACCCCAACTCACCTTTCCCCTTAAGCAAGCATATGTTGGTTTTCTAAATTTGAGACCCTGTTCTGTTTTGTAATCCATTTCCTGTGTAGCCAAGTTTACATTCCGTGTATTAGTGATATCTTATGATGTTTCATTTTCTGTGTGACTTATTTCAGTTAGAATCATCATACCTGAATCCACTCATTATGCTGCTATGGGACTGATGACAGAGATTTCATTGCTGAGTGATATTGCATTGTACATAAGTATCACAACTTCTTTATCCATTTTTCGCTTTCTGCGATATTGAACTTGTACCGTAAACAAGTTTCTTGTAAACAGAGCCGTCCAAAACTTTGGGGTGGCTGTGTATTTTTGATTTTAATGTCCCTAAGCTATAGGACCATAAGTGGAAGTGCCCTAGGCTCTGTTGCTTTGTTTTTTAGATGTTTCCGGAAACACTATACACTTCTCCCGAGTGGCTGTTGGCAATTTACATCCTGCCCATCAGCATAACAAGGCTCCCAGTTCTCCATGGCCTGTCCTGCCTTTCTGGATTTTACACTTTTTTCAGATGGCCCTTTTGACCGGGGAGAGGTGAGACTTCATTGTAGTGCAGATTTCCTTTGCAAGCTTGCTTGGTTGCCCAAAAAGGGCGTATGCGTTTTTTCCTGAATATATTCTGGAAAAAACGCATACGCCCTTTTTGGCCAAGTGCATCATTGTGGACGTTCTGCCTCTTTTCCTATGCTTTAAATGCAATTCCATTCTACCTCCTGAAATCGGTTGCCTGCAATTCTGCCCCGCTTTCAAGTCCTCTTGGCAGCCTTACTTCAGTATATTTTTGGACGATAGCTGTCATTTATAACTCTGCAGGTTTGTGAATTACAGTGCCCCTGAGCTCCTTTCTTCAACTCGCTTTCTTTGGGCTGGCCGCAACACCGCACGATTGCTTCAGGCCCTAATCTGGTTCCGGCACGGCACGCTGAGCCTTTGCTTAATTGCTATTCCTGGTGGGAAATGAGAGTTAAATTTGCCCGTCCAGACACCTCCAGCTAGTCTCTCATTGGTTCTCCCTATTCCTGTTCATCTTCCACAGAAATTGCAAACTGGGCCAAACAGGAGGTTAAAGACACTGACTCTCCAAGTCGGGAGAGTGTTAGTAAAGCATCTGGAATGTTGCACCCGAGTACCAGGGGATGAAAACTGAGACATATTAGAACACGTCTCCCGATCACATGGTTGATCATACTCTGGGTTCCACATGCATGTTTTAGCTGAAGGAAGAATCCCTTAAACCTGGAGAGTTGAGACCCGTGGAATGGGTACCATGCAATATGACTTCAAAGGGTCTTCATTTGTTCACCAAACCTCTCCAATCCTATCATTGCTGCATTTATGCCCCTGTACACACGCTGGATTCTCTTTCGGAGACATAGCAATCCATAGGTTTCAAGGTACTTACTAGTCAGGTACCTTCTTAAGCGTTTAATATGGGGTGTTGAGTCCATTTTGTTGAGCAAGGAGTAGCTCTTGTCTATTACCTATTTGGCTTAAGGAACATTATCTGTGCTCATTTCAATCTCTGGTTTTATGCAGCACCCCAACTCACCTTTCCCCTTAAGCAAGCATAAGTTGGTTTTCTAAATTTGAGAACCCTGTTCTGTTTTGTAATTCAGTTGCTGTGTAGCCAAGTTTACATTCCGTGTATTAGTGATATCTTATGATGTTTCATTTTCTGTGTGACTTATTTCAGTTAGAATCATCATACCTGAATCCACTCATTATGCTGCTAAGGGCCTGATGACATAGATTTCATTGCTGAGTGATATTGCATTGTACGTAAGTACCACAACTTCTTTATCTAGTTTTCACTTTCTGCGATATTGAACTTGTACTGTAAACGAGGTTTTTGTAAACAGAGCTGTCCCAAACTTTGGGGTGGCTGTGTCTTTTTGATTTTAATTTCCCTAAGCTATAGGACCATAAGTGGAAGTGCCCTAGGCTCTGTAGCTTTGTTTTTTAGATGTTTCAGGAAACACCATACACTTCTCCCGAGTGGCTGTTGGCAATTTACATCCTGCCCATCAGCATAACAAGGCTCCCAGTTCTCCATGGCCTGTCCTGCCTTTCTGGATTTTACACTTTTTTCAGATGGCCCTTTTGACCGGGGGGAAGTGAGACTTCATTGTAGTGCAGATTTCCTTTGCAAGCTTGCTTGGTTGGCCAAAAAGTGCGTATGCGTTTTTTCCTGAATATATTCAGGAAAAAATGCATACACCCTTTTTGGCCAAGTGCATCATATTCGACGTTCTGCCTCTTTTCCTATGCTTTAAATGCAATTCCAGTCTACCTCCTGAATTCGGTTTCCTGCAATTCTGCCCCGCTTTCAAGTCCTCTTGGCAGCCTTACTTCAGTATATTTTTGGACGATAGCTGTCATTTATAACTCTGCAGGTTTCTGAATTACAGTGCCCCTGAGCTCCTTTCTTCAACTCGCTTTCTTGTGAGCTGGCCGCAACACCGCAGGATTGCTTCAGGCCCTAATCTGGTTCCGGCACGGCATGCTGAGCCTTTAGTTAATTCCTCTTCCTGGTGGAAATGAGAGTTAAATTTGACCGTCCAGACACCTCCAACTAGTCTCTCATTGGTTCTCCCTATTCCTGTTCACCTTCCGCAGAAATTGCAAACTGGGCCAAACAGGAGGTTAAAGTCACTGACTCTCAAAGTTGGGAGAGTGTTAGTAAAGCATCTGGAATGTTGCACCCGAGTACCAGGGGACGAAAACTGAGACATATTTGAACACGTCTCCCGATCACACAGGTGATCATACTCTGGGTTCCACATGCATGTTTTAGCTGAAGGAAGAATCCCTTAAACCTGGAGAGTTGAGACCCGTGGAATGGGTACCAGGCAATATGACTTCAAAGGGTCTTCATTTGCTCACCGAACCTCTCCAATCCTATCACTGCTGCGTTTATGCCCCTGTACACACGCTTGATTCTCTTTCGGAGACATAGCAATCCATAGGTTTTAAGATACTTACTAGTCAGGTACATACTTAGGCTTTTAATATGGGGTGTTGAGTCCATTTCGTTGAGCAAGGAGTAGCTCTTGTCTATTACATATTTGGCTTAAGGAAGTTTATCTGTGCTCATTTCAATCTCTGGTTTTATGCAGCACCCCAACTCACCTTTCCCCTTAAGCAAGCATATGTTGGTTTTCTAAATTTGAGACCCTGCTCTGTTTTGTAATCCACTTCCTGTGTAGCCAAGTTTACATTCCGTGTATTAGTGATATCTTATGATGTTTCATTTTCTGTGTGACTTATTTCAGTTAGAATCATCATACCTGAATCCACTCATTATGCTGCTATGGGACTGATGACAGAGATTTCATTGCTGAGTGATATTGCATTGTACGTAAGTACCACAACTTCTTTATCCATTTTTTGCTTTCTGCGATATTGAACTTGTACCGTAAAGAAGTTTCTTGTAAACAGAGCCGTCCCAAACTTTGGGGTGGCTGTGTATTTTTGATTTTAATGTCCCTAAGCTATAGCACCATAAGTGGAAGTGCCCTAGGATCTGTTGCTTTGTTTTTTAGATGTTTCCGGAAACACTATACACTTCTCCCGAGTGGCTGTTGGCAACTTACATCCAGCCCATCAGCATAACAAGGCTCCCAGTTCTCCATGGCCTGTCCTGCCTTTCTGGATTTTACACTTTTTTCAGATGGCCCTTTTGACCGGGGAGAGGTGAGACTTCATTGTAGTGCAGATTTCCTTTGCAAGCTTGCTTGGTTGGCCAAAAAGGGCGTATGCGTTTTTCCCTGAATATATTCAGGAAAAAACGCATACGCCCTTTTTGGCCAAGTGCATCATTGTGGACGTTCTGCCTCTTTTCCTATGCTTTCAATGCAATTCCAGTCTACCTCCTGAAATCGGTTGCCTGCAATTCTGCCCCGCTTTCAAGTCCTCTTGGCAGCCTTACTTCAGTATATTTTTGGACGATAGCTGTCATTTATAACTCTGCAGGTTTGTGAATTACAGTGCCCCTGAGCTCCTTTCTTCAACTCGCTTTCTTGTGAGCTGGCGGCAACACCGCAGGATTGCTTCAGGCCCTAATCTGGTTCCGGCACGGCATGCTGAGCCTTTAGTTAATTCCTCTTCCTGGTGGAAATGAGAGTTAAATTTGACCGTCCAGACACCTCCAACTAGTCTCTCATTGGTTCTCCCTATTCCTGTTCACCTTCCGCAGAAATTGCAAACTGGGCCAAACAGGAGGTTAAAGTCACTGACTCTCAAAGTTGGGAGAGTGTTAGTAAAGCATCTGGAATGTTGCACCCGAGTACCAGGGGACGAAAACTGAGACATATTTGAACACGTCTCCCGATCACACAGGTGATCATACTCTGGGTTCCACATGCATGTTTTAGCTGAAGGAAGAATCCCTTAAACCTGGAGAGTTGAGACCCGTGGAATGGGTAACAGGCAATATGACTTCAAAGGGTCTTCATTTGCTCACCGAACCTCTCCAATCCTATCACTGCTGCGTTTATGCCCCTGTACACACGCTTGATTCTCTTTCGGAGACATAGCAATCCATAGGTTTTAAGATACTTACTAGTCAGGTACATACTTAGGCTTTTAATATGGGGTGTTGAGTCCATTTCGTTGAGCAAGGAGTAGCTCTTGTCTATTACATATTTGGCTTAAGGAAGTTTATCTGTGCTCATTTCAATCTCTGGTTTTATGCAGCACCCCAACTCACCTTTCCCCTTACGCAAGCATATGTTGGTTTTCTAAATTTGAGACCCTGCTCTGTTTTGTAATCCACTTCCTGTGTAGCCAAGTTTACATTCCGTGTATTAGTGATATCTTATGATGTTTCATTTTCTGTGTGACTTATTTCAGTTAGAATCATCATACCTGAATCCACTCATTATGCTGCTATGGGACTGATGACAGAGATTTCATTGCTGAGTGATATTGCATTGTACGTAAGTACCACAACTTCTTTATCCATTTTTTGCTTTCTGCGATATTGAACTTGTACCGTAAAGAAGTTTCTTGTAAACAGAGCCGTCCCAAACTTTGGGGTGGCTGTGTATTTTTGATTTTAATGTCCCTAAGCTATAGCACCATAAGTGGAAGTGCCCTAGGATCTGTTGCTTTGTTTTTTAGATGTTTCCGGAAACACTATACACTTCTCCCGAGTGGCTGTTGGCAACTTACATCCAGCCCATCAGCATAACAAGGCTCCCAGTTCTCCATGGCCTGTCCTGCCTTTCTGGATTTTACACTTTTTTCAGATGGCCCTTTTGACCGGGGAGAGGTGAGACTTCATTGTAGTGCAGATTTCCTTTGCAAGCATGCTTGGTTGGCCAAAAAGGGCGTATGCGTTTTTCCCTGAATATATTCAGGAAAAAACGCATACGCCCTTTTTGGCCAAGTGCATCATTGTGGACGTTCTGCCTCTTTTCCTATGCTTTCAATGCAATTCCAGTCTACCTCCTGAAATCGGTTGCCTGCAATTCTGCCCCGCTTTCAAGTCCTCTTGGCAGCCTTACTTCAGTATATTTTTGGACGATAGCTGTCATTTATAACTCTGCAGGTTTGTGAATTACAGTGCCCCTGAGCTCCTTTCTTCAACTCGCTTTCTTGTGAGCTGGCTGAAACACCGCAGGATTGCTTCAGGCCCTAATCTGGTTCCGGCACGGCACGCTGAGCCTTTGGTTAATTCCTCTTCCTGGTGGGAAATGAGAGTTAAATTTGCCCGTCCAGACACCTCCAGCTAGTCTTTCATTGGTTCTCCCTATTCCTGTTAATCTTCCGCAGAAATTGCAAACTGGGCCAAACAGGAGGTTACAGGCACTGACTCTCCAAGTCGGGTGAGTGTTAGTAAAGCATCTGGAATGTTGCACCCGAGTACCAGGGGACAAAAACTGAGACATATTTGAACACGTCTCCCGATCACATGGTTGATCATACTCTGGGTTCCACATGCATGTTTTAGCTGAAGGAAGAATCCCTTAAACCTGGAGAGTTGAGACCTGTGGAATGGGTACCATGCAACATGACTTCAAAGGGTCTTCATTTGCTCAGCGAACCTCTCCAATCCTATCACTGCTGCGTTTATGCCCCTGTACACACGCTTGATTCTCTTTCGGAGACATAGCAATCCATAGGTTTTAAGATACTTTCCAGTCAGGTACATTCTTAGGCGTTTAATATGGGGTGTTGAGTCCATTTCGTTGAGCAAGGAGTAGCTCTTGTCTATTCCATATTTTTTCTTAAGGAACTTTATCTGTGGTCATTTCAATCTCTGATTTTATGCAGCACCCCAACTCACCTTTCCCCTTAAGCAAGCATAAGTTGGTTTTATACATTTGAGAACCTGTTCTGTTTTGTAATCCAGTTCCTGTGTAGCCAAGTTTACATTCCGTGTATTAGTGATATCTTATGATGTTTCTTTTCTGTGTGACTTATTTCAGTTAGAATCATCATACCTGAATCCACTCATTATGCTGCTACGGGCCTGATGACATAGATTTCATTGCTGAGTGATATTGCATTGTACGTAAGTACCACAACTTCTTTATCAATTTTTCACTTTCTGCGATATTGAACTTGTACTGTAAACGAGGTTCTTGTAAACAGAGCCGTCCCAAACTTTGGGGTGGCTGTGTCTGTTTGATTTTAATTTCCCTAAGCTATAGGACCATAAGTGGAAGTGCCCTAGGCTCTGTTGCTTGGTTTTTTAGATGTTTCAGGAAACACCATACACTTCTCTCGAGTGGCTGTTGGCAATTTACATCCCTCCCATCAGCATAACAAGGCTCCCAGTTCTCCATGGCCTGTCCTGCCTTTCTGGATTTTACACTTTTTTCAGATGGCCCTTTTGACCGGGGGGAAGTGAGACTTCATTGTAGTGCAGATTTCCTTTGCAAGCTTGCTTGGTTGGCCAAAAAGGCCGTATGCGTTTTTTCCTGAATATATTCAGGAAAAAACGCATACGCCCTTTTTGGCCAAGTGCATCATTGTCGACGTTCTGCCTCTTTTCCTATGCTTTAAATGCAATTCCAGTCTACCTCCTGAAATCGGTTTCCTGCAATTCTGCCCTGCTTTCAAGTCCTCTTGGCAGCCTTACTTCAGTATATATTTGGACGATAGCTGTCATTTATAACTCTGCAGGTTTGTGAATTACAGTGCCCCTGAGCTCCTTTCTTCAACTCGCTTTCTTGTGAGCTGGCCACAACACCGCAGGATTGCCTCAGGCCCTAATCTGGTTCCGGCATGGCACGCTGAGCCTTTGGTTAATTCCTCTTCCTGGTGGGAAATGAGAGTTAAATTTGCACATATAGTCACCTCCAGCTAGTCTCTCATTTGTTCTCCCTATTCCTGTTCATCTTCCGCAGAAATTGCAAACTGGGCCAAACAGGAGGTTAAAGGCACTGACTCTCCAAGTCGGGAGAGTGTTAGTAAAGCGTCTGGAATATTGCACCCTAGTACCAGGGGACGAAAACTGAGACATATTTGAATACGTCTCCCGATCACATGGTTGATCATACTCTGGGTTCCACATGCATGTTTTAGCTGAAGGAAGAATCCCTTAAACCTGGAGAGTTGAGACCCGTGGAATGGGTAACATGCAATATGACTTCAAAGGGTCTTCATTTGCTCACCGAACCTCTCCAATCCTATCACTGCTGTGTTTATGCCGCTGTACACACGCTTGATTCTCTTTCAGAGAAATAGCAATCCATATATTTTAAGATACTTACTAGTCAGGTACATTCTTAGGCGTTTAATATGGGGTGTTGAGTCCATTTCATTGAGCAAGGAGTAGCTCTTGTCTGTTACATATTTGGCTTAAGGAACTTTATCTGTGCTCATTTCAATCTCTGGTTTTATGCAGCACCCCAACTCACCTTTCCCCTTAAGCAAGCATAAGTTGGTTTTCTACATCTGAGACCCTGTTCTGTTTTGTAATCCAGTTCCTGTGTAGCCACGTTTACATTCCGTGTATTAGTGATGTCTTATGCTGTTTCTTTTTCTGTGTGACTTATTTCAGTTAGAATCATCATACCTGAATCCACTCACTATGCTGCTATGGGCCTGATGACATAGATTTCATTGCTGAGTGATATTGCATTGTACGTAAGTACCACAACTTCTTTATCCATTTTTCACTTTCTGCGATATTGAACTTGTACCGTAAACGAGGTTCTTGTAAACAAAGCCGTCCCAAACTTTGGGGTGGCTGTGTCTTTTTGATTTTAATTTCCCTAAGCTCTAGGACCATAAGTGGAAGTGCCCTAGGCTCTGTTGCTTGGTTTTTTAGATGTTTCAGGAAACACCATACTCTTCTCCCCAGTGGCTGTTGGCAATTTACATCCCGCCCATCAGCATAACAAGGCTCCCAGTTCTCCATGGCCTGTCCTGCCTTTCTGGGTTTTACACTTTTTTCAGATGGCCCTTTTGACCGGGGGGAAGTGAGACTTCATTGTAGTGCGGATTTCCTTTGCAAGCTTCCTTGGTTGGACAAAAATTGCATGTGTGTTTTTTCCTGAATATATTCAGGAAAAAACGCATACACCCTTTTTGGCCAAGTGCATCATTGTCGACGTTCTGCCTCTTTTCCTATGCTTTCAATGCAATTCCAGTCTACCTCCTGAAATCGGTTTCCTGCAATTCTGCCCCGGTTTCAAGTCCTCTTGGCAGCCTTACTTCAGTATATTTTTGGACGATAGCTGTCATTTATAACTCTGCAGGTTTGTGAATTACAGTGTCCCTGAACTCCTTTCTTCAACTCGCTTTCCTGTGAGCTGGCCGCAACACCGCAGGATTGCTTCAGGCCCTAATCTGGTTCCCGCATGGCACGCTGAGCCTTTGGTTAATTCCACTTCCTGGTGGGAAATGGGAGTTAAATTTGCCCGTCCAGACACCTCCAGCTAGTCTCTCATTGGTTCTCCCTATTCCTGTTCATCTTCCGCAGAAATTGCAAACTGGGCCAAACAGGAGGTTAAAGGCACTGACTCTCCAAGTCGGGAGAGTGTTAGTAAAGCGTCTGGAATGTTGCACCCGAGTACCAGGGGACGAGAACTGAGACATATTGGAACACGTCTCCTGATCACATGGTTGATTATACTCTGGGTTCCACATGCATGTTTCAGCTGAAGGAAGTATCCCTTAAACCTGGAGACTTGAGACCCGTGGAATGGGTACCATGCAATATGACTTCAAAGGGTCTTCGTTTGCTCACCGAACCTCTCCAATCCTATCACTGCTGCATTTATGCCCCTGTACACACTCTTGATTCTCTTTCGGAGACATGGCAATCCATAGGTTTTAAGATACTTACTAGTCAGGTACATTCTTAGGCGTTTAATATGGGGTGTTGAGTCCATTTCGTTGAGCAAGGAGTAGCTCTTGTCTATTCCATATTTGGCTTAAGGAACTTTATCTGTGCTCATTTCAATCTCTGGTTTTATGCAGCACCCCAACTCACCTTTCCCCTTAAGCCAGCATAAGTTGGTTTTCTAAATTTGAGACCCTGTTCTGTTTTGTAATTGAGTTCCTATGTAGCCAAGTTTACAGTCCGTGTATTAGTGATATCTTATGATGTTTCTTTTTCTGTGTGACTTATTTCAGTTAGAATCATCATACCTGAATCCACTCATTATGCTGCTATGGGCCTGATGACATAGATTTCATTGCTGAGTGATATTGCATTGTACGTAAGTACCACAACTTCTTTATCCATTTTTCACTTTCTGCGATATTGAACTTGTACCGTAAATGAGGTACTTGTAAACAGAGCCGTCCCAAATTTGGGGTGACTGTGTCTTTTTGATTTTAATTTCCCTAAGCTATAGGACCATAAGTGGAAGTGCCCTAGGCTCTGTTGCTTTGTGTTTTAGATGTTTCAGGAAACACCATACACTTCTCCCGAGTGGCTGTTGGCAATTTACATCCCGCCCAGCAGCATAACAAGGCTCCCAGTTCTCAATGGCCTGTCCTGCCATTCTGGATTTTACACTTTTTTCAGATGGCCCTTTTGACCGGGGGGAAGTGAGACTTCATTGTAGTGCAGATTTCCTTTGCAAGCTTGCTTGGTTGGCCAAAAAGGGCGTATGCGTTTTTTCCTGAATAGATTCAGGAAAAAACGCATACACCCTTTTTGGCCAAGTGCATCATTGTCGACGTTCTGCCTCTTTTCCTATGCTTTCAATGCAATTCCAGTCTACCTCCTGAAATCGGTTTCCTGCAATTCTGCCCCGCTTTCAAGTCCTCTTGGCAGCCTTACTTCAGTATATTTTTGGACGATAGCTGTCATTTATAACTCTGCAGGTTTGTGAATTACAGTGCCCCTGAGCTCCTTTCTTCAACTCGCTTTCCTGTGAGCTGGCCGCAACACCGCAGGATTGCTTCAGGCCCTAATCTGGTTCCGGCACGGCACGCTGAGCCTTTGCTTAATTGCTCTTCCTGGTGGGAAATGAGAGTTAAATTTGCCCGTCCAGACACCTCCAGCTAGTCTCTCATTGGTTCTCCCTATTCCTGTTCATCTTCCACAGAAATTGCAAACTGGGCCAAACAGGAGGTTAAAGGCACTGACTCTCAAAGTTGGGAGAGTGTTAGTGAAGCATCTGGAATGTTGCACCCGAGTACCAGGGGACGAAAACTGAGACATATTTGAACACGTCTCCCGATCACACAGTTGATCATACTCTGGGTTCCACATGCATGTTTTAGCTGAAGCAAGAATCCCTTAAACCTGGAGAGTTGAGACCCGTGGAATGGGTACCATGCAATATGACTTCAAAGGGTCTTCATTTGCTCACCGAACCTCTCCAATCCTATCACTGCTGCGTTTATGCCCCTGTACACACGCTTGATTCTCTTTCGGAGACATAGCAATTCGTAGGTTTTAAGATACTTACTAGTCAGGTACATTCTTAGGCGTTTAATATGGGGTGTTGAGTCCATTTCGTTGAGCAAGGAGTAGCTCTTGTCTATTCCATATTTGGCTTAAGGAACTTTATCTGTGCTCATTTCAATCTCTGGTTTTATGCAGCACCCCAACTCACCTTTCCCCTTAAGCAAGCATAAGTTGGTTTTCTACATTTGAGACCCTGTTCTGTTTTGTAATCCAGTTCCTGTGTAGCCAAGTTTACATTCCGTGTATTAGTGATATCTTATGATGTTTCTTTTTCTGTGTGACTTATTTCAGTTAGAATCATCATACCTGCATCCACTCATTTTCTGCTACAGGCCTGATTACCTAGATTTCATTGCTGAGTGATATTGCATTGTACGTAAGTACCACAACTTCTTTATCCATTTTTCGCTTTCTGCGATATTGAACTTGTACAGTAAACAAGGTTCTTGTAAACAGAGCCATCCCAAACTTTGGGGTGGCTGTGTCTTTTTGATTTTAATTTCCCTAAGCTATAGGACCATAAGTGGAAGTGCCCTAGGCTCTGTTGCTTTGTTTCTTAGATGTTTCAGGAAACACCATACACTTCTCCCCAGTGCCTGTTGGCAATTTACATCCCGCCCATCAGCATAACAAGGCTCCCAGTTCTCCATGGCCTGTCCTGCCTTTCTGGATTTTACACTTTTTTCAGATGGCCCTTTTGACCTGGGGGATGTGAGACTTCATTGTAGTGCAGATTTCCTTTGCAAGCTTGCTTGGTTGGCTAAAAAGGGCGTATGCGTTTTTTCCTGAATATATGCAGGAAAAAACGCATACGCACTTTTTGGCCAAGTGCATCATTGTCGACGTTCTGCCTCTTTTCCTATGCTTTCAATGCAATTCCAGTCTACCTCCTGAAATCGGTTTCCTGCAATTCTGCCCCGCTGTCAAGTCCTCTTGGCAGCCTTACTTCAGTATATTTTTGGACGATAGCTGTCATTTATAACTCTGAAGGTTTGTCAATTACAGTGCCCCTGAGCTCCTTTCTTCAACTTGCTTTCTTGTGAGCTGGACGCAACACCGCAGGATTGCTTCAGGCTCTAATCTGGTTCCGGCATGGCACGCTGAGCCTTTGGTTAATTCCTCTTCCTGGTGGGAAATGGGAGTTAAATTTGCCCGTCCAGACACCTCCAGCTAGTCTCTCATTGGTTCTCCCTATTCCTGTTCATCTTCCGCAGAAATTGCAAACTGGGCCAAACAGGAGGTTAAAGGCACTGACTCTCCAAGTCGGGAGAGTTTTAGTAAAGCGTCTGGAATGTTGCACCCGAGTACCAGGGGACGAGAACTGAGACATATTGGAACACGTCTCCTGATCACATGGTTGATTATACTCTGGGTTCCACATGCATGTTTCAGCTGAAGGAAGTATCCCTTAAACCTGGAGACTTGAGACCCGTGGAATGGGTACCATGCAATATGACTTCAAAGGGTCTTCGTTTGCTCACCGAACCTCTCCAATCCTATCACTGCTGCATTTATGCCCCTGTACACACTCTTGATTCTCTTTCAGAGACATGGCAATCCATAGGTTTTAAGATACTTACTAGTCAGGTACATTCTTAGGCGTTTAATATGGGGTGTTGAGTCCATTTCGTTGAGCAAGGAGTAGCTCTTGTCTATTCCATATTTGGCTTAAGGAACTTTATCTGTGCTCATTTCAATCTCTGGTTTTATGCAGCACCCCAACTCACCTTTCCCCTTAAGCCAGCATAAGTTGGTTTTCTAAATTTGAGACCCTGTTCTGTTTTGTAATTGAGTTCCTATGTAGCCAAGTTTACAGTCCGTGTATTAGTGATATCTTATGATGTTTCTTTTTCTGTGTGACTTATTTCAGTTAGAATCATCATACCTGAATCCACTCATTATGCTGCTACGGGCCTGATGACATAGATTTCATTGCTGAGTGATATTGCATTGTACGTAAGTACCACAACTTCTTTATCCATTTTTCACTTTCTGCGATATTGAACTTGTACCGTAAACGAGGGTCTTGTAAACAGAGCCGTCCCAAACTTTGGCGTGGCTGTGTGTTTTTGATTTTAATTTCCCTAAGCTATAGGACCATAAGTGGAAGTGCCCTAGGCTCTGTTCCTCTGTTTTTTAGATGTTTCAGGAAGCACCATACACTTCTCCCCAGTGGCTGTTGGCAATTTACATCCCGCCCATCAGCATAACAAGGCTCCCAGTTCTCCATGGCCTGTCCTGCCTTTCTGGATTTTACACTTTTTTCAGATGGCCCTTTTGACCTGGGGGAAGTGAGACTTCATTGCAGTGCAGATTTCCTTTGCAAGCTTGCTTGGTTTGCCAAAAAGGGCGTATGCATTTTTTCCTGAATATATTCAGGAAGAAACACATACGCCCTTTTTGGCCAAATGCATCATTGTGGACGTTCTGCCTCTTTTCCTATGCTTTAAATGCAATTCCAGTCTACCTCCTGAAATCGGTTTCCTGCAATTCTGCCCCGCTTTCAAGTCCGCTTGGCAGCCTTACTTCAGTATATTTTTGGATGATAGCTGTCATTTATAACTCTGCAGGTTTGTGAATTACAGTACCCCTGAGCTCCTTTCTTCAACTTGCTTTCTTGTGAGCTGGCCGCAACACCGCAGGATTGCTTCAGGCCCTAATCTGGTTCCGGCACGGCACGCTGAGCCTTTGGTGAATTCCTCTTCCTGGTGGGAAATGAGAGTTAAATTTGCCCGTCCAGACACCTCCAGCTAGTCTCTCATTGGTTCTCCCTATTCCTGTTCATCTTCCGCAGAATTTGCAAACTGGGCCAAACAGGAGGTTAAAGGCACTGACTCTCCAAGTCGGGAGAGTGTTAGTAAAGCATCTGGAATGTTGCACCCGAGTACCAGGGGACGAGAACTGAGACATATTTGAACACGTCTCCCGATCACATGGTTGATCATACTCTGGGTTCCACATGCATGCTTTAGCTGAAGGAAGAATCCCTTAAACCTGGTGAGTTGACACCCGTGGAATGGGTACCATGCAATATGACTTCAAAGGGTCTTCATTTGCTCACCGAACCTCTCCAATCCTATCACTGCTGCGTTTATGCCCCGGTACTCACGCTTGATTCTCTTTCAGAGACATAGCAATCCATAAGTTTTAAGATACTTACTAGTCAGGTACATTATTAGGCGTTTAATATGTGGTTTTGAGTCCATTTCGTTGATCAAAGAGTAGCTCTTGTCTATTCCATATTTGGCTTAAGGAAATTTATCTGTGCTCATTTCAATCTCTGGTTTTATGCAGCACCCCAACTCACCTTTCCACTTAAGCAAGCATAAGTTGGTTTTCTAAATTTGAGACCATGTTCTGTTTTGTAATTCAGTTCCTGTGTAGCCAAGTTTACATTCCGTGTATTGGTGATATCTTAAGACGTTTCTTTTTCTGTGTTACATATTGTAGTTAGAATCATCATACCTGAATCCACTCATTATGCTGCTACGGGCCTGATGACATAGATTTCATTGCTGAGTGATATTGCATTGTACGTAAGTACCACAACTTCTTTATCCATTTTTCACTTTCTGCGATATTGAACTTGTACCGTAAACGAGGTTCTTGTAAACAGAGCCGTCCAAAACTTTTGGGTGGTTCTGCTTTTTGATTTTAATTTCCCTAAGCTATAGGACCATAAGTGGAAGTGCCCTAGGCTCTGTTCCTCTGTTTTTTAGATGTTTCAGGAAACACCATACACTTCTAACCAGTGGCTGTTGGCAATTTACATCCCGCACATCAGCATAACAAGGCTCCCAGTTCTCCATGGCCTGTCCTGCCTTTCTGGATTTTACACTTTTTTCACATGGCCCTTTTGACCTGGGGGAAGTGAGACTTCATTGTAGTGCAGATTTCCTTTGCAAGCTTGCTTGGTTGGCCAAAAAGGGCGTATGCGTTTTTTCCTGAATATATTCAGGAAAAAACGCATACGCCCTTTTTAGCCAAGTGCATCATTGTCGACGTTCTGCCTCTTTTCCTATGCTTTAAATGCAATTCCAGTCTACCTCCTGAAATCGGTTTCCTGCAATTCTGCCCAGCTTTCAAGTCCTCTTGGCAGCCTTACTTCAGTATATTTTTGGACGATAGCTGTCATTTATAACTCTGCAGGTTTGTGAATTACAGTGCCCCTGAGCTCCTTTCTTCAACTCGCTTTCTAGAGAGCTGGCCGCAACACCGCAGGATTGCTTCAGGCCCTAATCTGGTTCCGGCACTGCACGCTGAGCCTTTGCTTAATTCCTCTTCCTGGTGGGAAATGAGAGTTAAATTTGCCCGTCCAGACACCTCCAGCTAGTGTCTCATTGGTCCTCCCTATCCCTGTTCATCTTCCGCAGAAATTGCAAACTGAGCCAAACAGGAGGTTAAAGGCACTGACTCTCCAAGTCGGGAGAGTATTAGTAAAGCGTGTGGAATGTTGCACCCGAGTACCAGGGGACAAGAACTGAGACATATTTGAACCCGTCTCCCGATCACATGGTTGATCATACTCTGGGTTCCAAATGCATGTTTAGCTGAAGGAAGAATCCCTTAAACCTGGAGAGTTGAGACCCGTGGAATGGGTACCATGCAATATGACTTCAAAGGGTCTTCATTTGCTCACCGAACCTCTCCAATCCTATCACTGCTGCGTTTATGCCCCTGTTCTCACGCTTGATTCTCTTTCAGAGACATAGCAATCCATAGGTTTTAAGATACTTACTAGTCAGCTACATTATTAGGCGTTTAATATGGGGTTTTGTGTCCATTTCGTTGAGCAAGGAGTAGCTCTTGTCTATTACATATTTGACTAAAGGAACCTTATCTGTGCTCATTTCAATCTCTGGTTTTTTGCAGCACCCCAACTCACCTTTCCCCTTAAGCAAGCATAAGTTGGTTTTCTACATTTGAGACCCTGTTCTGTTTTGTAATCCAGTTCCTGTGTAGCCAAGTTTACATTCCGTGTATTAGTGATATCTTATGATGTTTCTTTTTCTGTGTGACTTATTTCAGTTAGAATCATCATACCTGAATCCACTCATTATGCTGCTACGGGCCTGATGACATAGATTTCATTGCTGAGTGATATTGCATTGTACGTAAGTACCACAACTTCTTTATCCATTTTTCACTTTCTGCGATATTGAACTTGTACTGTAAACGAGGTTCTTATAAACAGAGCCGTCCCAAACTTTTGGGTGGCTGTGTCTTTTTGATTTTAATTTCCCTAAGCTGTAGGACCATAAGTGGAAGTGCTCTAGGCTCTGTTGCTTTGTTTTTTAGATGTTTCAGGAAACACCATACAATTATCCCAAGTGGCTGTTGGAAATTTACATCCTGAACATCAGCATAACAAGGCTCCCAGTTCTCCATGGCCTGTCCTGCCTTTCTGGATTTTACACTTTTTACAGATGGCCCTTTTGACCCGGGGGAAGTGAGACTTCATTGTAGTGCAGATTTCCTTTGCAAGCTTGCTTGGTTGGCCAAAAAGTGCGTATACTGTTTTTCCTGAATATATTCAGGAAAAAACGCATATGCCCTTTTTGGCCTAGTGCATCATTGTCGACGTTCTGCCTCTTTCCCTATGCTTTAAATGCAATTCCAGTCTACCTCCTGAAATCGGTTTCCTGCAATTTTGCCCCGATTTCAAGTCCTCTTGGCAGCCTTACTTCAGTATATTTTTGGACGATAGCTGTCATTTATAACTCTGCAGGTTTGTGAATTACAGTGCCCCTGAGCTCCTTTCTTCAACTCGCTTTCTTGTGAGCTGGCCGCAACACCGCAGGATTGCTTCAGGCCCTAATCTGGTTCCGGCACGGAACGCTGAGCCTTTGCTTAATTCCTCTTCCTGGTGGGAAATGAGAGTTAAATTTGCCCGTCCAGACAGCTCCAGCTAGTCTCTCATTGGTTCTCCCTATTCCTGTTCATCTTCCGCAGAAATTGCAAACTGGGCCAAACAGGAGGTTAAAGGCACTGACTCTCCAAATCGGGAGTGTGTTACTAAAGCGTGTGGAATGTTACACCCGAGTACCAGGGGAGGAGAACTGAGACATATTTGAACACGTCTTCCGATCACACGGTTGATCATACTCTGGGTTTCACATGCATATTTCAGCTGAAGGAAGAATCCCTTAAACCTGGAGAGTTGAGACCCGTGGAATGGGTACCATGCAATGTGACTTCAAAGGGTCTTCATTTGCTCACCGAACCTCTCCAATCCTATCACTGCTGCGTTTATGTCCCTGTACTCACGCTTGATTCTCTTTCAGAGACATAGCAATCCATAGGTTTTAACATACTTACTAGTCAGGTACATTATTAGGCATTTAATATGGTGTTTTGAGTCCATTTCGTTGAGCAAGGAGTAGCTCTTGTCTATTCCATATTTGGCTTAAGGAACTTTATCTGTGCTCATTTCAATCTCTGGTTTTATGCAGCACCCCAACTCACCTTTCCCCTTAAGCAAGCATAGGTTGCTTTTCTACATTTGAGACCCTGTTCTGTTTTGTAATCCAGTTCCTGGGTAGCCAAGTTTACATTCCGTGTATTAGTGATATCTTATGATGTTTCTTTTTCTGTGTGACTTATTTCAGTTAGAATCATCATACCTGAATCCACTCTATGCTGCTACGGGCCTGATGACATAGATTTCATTGCTGAGTGATATTGCATTGTACGTAAGTACCACAACTTCTTTATCCATTTTTCAATTTCTGCGATATTGAACTTGTACCGTAAACGAGGTTCTTGTAAACAGAGCCATCCCATACTTTGGGGTGGCTGTGTCTTTTTGGTTTTAATTTCCCTAAGCTATAGGACTCTAAGTGGAAGTGCCCTAGGCTCTGTTGCTTTGTTTTTTAGATGTTTCAGGAAACACCATACACTTCTCCCCAGTCACTGTTGGCAATTTACATCCTGCCCATCAGCATAACAAGGCTCCCAGTTCTCCATGGCCTCTCCTGCCTTTCTGGATTTTACACTTTTTACAGATGGCCCTTTTGACCCGGGGGAAGTGAGACTTCATTGTAGTGCAGATTTCCTTTGCAAGCTTGCTTGGTTGGCCAAAAAGTGCGTATGCGTTTTTTCCTGAATATATTCAGGAAAAAACTCATACGCACATTTTGGCCAAGTGCATCATTGTCGACGTTCTGCCTCTTTTCCTATGCTTTAAATGCAATTCCAGTCTAACTCCTGAAATCGGTTTCCTGCAATTCTGCCCCGCTTTCAAGTCCTCTTGGCAGCCTTACTTCAGTATATTTTTGGACGATAGCTGTCATTTATAACTCTGCAGGTTTGTGAATTACAGTGCCCCTGAGCTCCTTTCTTCAGCTCGCTTTCTTGTGAGCTGGCCGCAACACCGCAGGATTGCTTCAGGCCCTAATCTGGTTCCGGCACGGCACACTGAGGCTTCGGTTAATTCCTCTTCCTGGTGGGAAATGAGAGTTAAATTTGCCCGTCCAGACACCTCCAGCTAGTCTCTCATTGGTTCTCCCTATTCCTGTTCATCATCCGCGGAATTTGCAAACTGGGCCAAACAGGAGGTTAAAGGCACTGACTCTCCAAGTCGGGAGATTGTTAGTAAAGTGTCTAGAATGTTGCACCCGAGTACCAGGGGATGAGAACTGAGACATATCTGAACATGACTCACGATCACACGGTTGATCATAGTCTGGGTTCCAAATGCATGTTTAGCTGAAGGAAGAATCCCTTAAACCTGGAGAGTTGAGACCCGTGGAATGGGTACCATGCAATATGACTTCAAAGGGTCTTCATTTGCTCACCGAACCTCTCCAATCCTATCACTGCTGCGTTTATGCCCCTGTTCTCACGCTTGATTCTCTTTCAGAGACATAGCAATCCATAGGTTTTAAGATACTTACTAGTCAGCTACATTATTTGGCGTTTAATATGGGGTTTTGAGTCCATTTCGTTGAGCAAGGAGTAGCTCTTGTCTATTACATATTTGACTAAAGGAACCTTATCTGTGCTCATTTCAATCTCTGGTTTTTTGCAGCACCCCAACTCACCTTTCCCCTTAAGCAAGCATAAGTTGGTTTTCTACATTTGAGACCCTCTTCTGTTTTGTAATCCAGTTCCTGGGTAGCCAAGTTTACATTCCGTGTATTAGTGATATCTTATGATGTTTCTTTTTCTGTGTGACTTATTTCAGTTAGAATCATCATACCTGAATCCACTCATTATGCTGCTACGGGCCTGATGACATAGATTTCATTGCTGAGTGATATTGCATTGTACGTAAGTACCACAACTTCTTTATCCATTTTTCACTTTCTGCGATATTGAACTTGTACTGTAAACGAGGTTCTTATAAACACAGCCATCCCAAACTTTTGGGTGGCTGTGTCTTTTTGATTTTAATTTCCCTAAGATGTAGGACCATAAGTGGAAGTGCTCTAGGCTCTGTTGCTTTGTTTTTTAGATGTTTCAGGAAACACCATACAATTATCCCGAGTGGCTGTTGGAAATTTACATCCTGAACATCAGCATAACAAGGCTCCCATTTCTCCATGGCCTGTCCTGCCTTTCTGGATTTTACACTTTTTACAGATGGCCCTTTTGACCCGGGGGAAGTGAGACTTCATTGTAGTGCAGATTTCCTTTGCAAGCTTGCTTGGTTGGCCAAAAAGTGCGTATACTGTTTTTCCTGAATATATTCAGGAAAAAACGCATATGCCCTTTTTGGTCTAGTGCATCATTGTCGACGTTCTGCCTCTTTCCCTATGCTTTAAATGCAATTCCAGTCTACCTCCTGAAATCGGTTTCCTGCAATTTTGCCCCGATTTCAAGTCCTCTTGGCAGCCTTACTTCAGTATATTTTTGGACGATAGCTGTCATTTATAACTCTGCAGGTTTGTGAATTACAGTGCCCCTGAGCTCCTTTCTTCAACTCGCTTTCTTGTGAGCTGGCCGCAACACCGCAGGATTGCTTCAGGCCCTAATCTGGTTCCGGCATGGCACGCTGAGCCTTTGCTTAATTCCTCTTCCTGGTGGGAAATGAGAGTTAAATTTGCCCGTCCAGACAGCTCCAGCTAGTCTCTCATTGGTTCTCCCTATTCCTGTTCATCTTCCGCGGAAATTGCAAACTGGGCCAAACAGGAGGTTAAAGGCACTGACTCTCCAAATCGGGAGTGTGTTACTAAAGCGTGTGGAATGTTACACCCGAGTACCAGGGGAGGAGAACTGAGACATATTTGAACACGTCTTCCGATCACACGGTTGATCATACTCTGGGTTTCACATGCATATTTCAGCTGAAGGAAGAATCCCTTAAACCTGGAGAGTTGAGACCCGTGGAATGGGTACCATGCAATGTGACTTCAAAGGGTCTTCATTTGCTCACCGAACCTCTCCAATCCTATCACTGCTGCGTTTATGTCCCTGTACTCACGCTTGATTCTCTTTCAGAGACATAGCAATCCATAGGTTTTAACATACTTACTAGTCAGGTACATTATTAGGCATTTAATATGGTGTTTTGAGTCCATTTCGTTGAGCAAGGAGTAGCTCTTGTCTATTCCATATTTGGCTTAAGGAACTTTATCTGTGCTTATTTCAATCTCTGGTTTTATGCAGCACCCCAACTCACCTTTCCCCTTAAGCAAGCATAGGTTGCTTTTCTACATTTGAGACCCTGTTCTGTTTTGTAATCCAGTTCCTGGGTAGCCAAGTTTACATTCCGTGTATTAGTGATATCTTATGATGTTTCTTTTTCTGTGTGACTTATTTCAGTTAGAATCATCATACCTGAATCCACTCTATGCTGCTACGGGCCTGATGACATAGATTTCATTGCTGAGTGATATTGCATTGTACGTAAGTACCACAACTTCTTTATCCATTTTTCACTTTCTGTGATATTGAACTTGTACCATAAACGAGGTTCTTGTAAACAGAGCCGTCCCAAACTTTGGGGTGGCTGTGTGTTTTTGATTTTAATTTCCCTAAGCTATAGGACCATAAGTGGAAGTGCCCTAGGCTCTGTTGCTTTGTTTTTTAGATGTTTCAGGAAACACCATACACTTCTCCCGAGTGGCTGTTGGCAATTTACATCCCGCCCATCAGCATAGCAAGGCTCCCAGTTCTCCATTGCCTTTCCTGCCTTTCTGGATTTTACACTTTTTTCAGATGGTCCTTTTGACCAGGGGGGAAGTGAGACTTCAATGTAGTGCAGATTTCCTTTGCAAGCTTGCTTGGTTGGCCAAAAAGGGCGTATGCGTTTTTTCCTGAATATATTCAGGAAAAAACGCATACGCCCTTTTTGGCCAAGTGCATCATTGTCGACGTTCTGCCTCTTTTCCTATGCTTTCAATGCAATTCCAGTCTACCTTCTGAAATCGGTTTCCTGCAATTCTGCCCCGCTTTCAAGTCCTCTTGGCAGCGTTACTTCAGTATATTTTTGGATGATAGCTGTCATTTATAACTCTGCAGGTTTGTGAATTACAGTGCCACTGAGCTCCTATCTTCAACTCGCTTTCTTGTGAGCTGGCCGCAACACCGCAGGATTGCTTCGGGCCCTAATCTGGTTCCGTCACGGCATGCTGAGCCTTTGGTTAATTCCTCTTCCTGGTGGGAAATGAGAGTTAAATTTGCCCGTCCAGACACCTCCAGCTAGTCTCTCATTGGTTCTCCCTATTCCTGTTCATCTTCCGCAGAAATTGCAAACTGGTCCAAACAGGAGATTAAAGCACTGACTTTCCAATTCGGGAGAGTGTTAATAAAGCGTTTGGAATGTTGCACCCGAGTAACAGGGTACGAGAACTGAGACATATTTGAACACATTTCCCGATCACACGGTTGATCATACTCTGGGTTCCACATGCATGTTTCAGCTGAAGGAAGAATCCCTTAAACCTGGAGAGTTGAGACCCGTGGAATGGGTACCATGCAATGTGACTTCAAAGGGTCTTCATTTGCTCACCGAACCTCTCCAATCCTATCACTGCTGCGTTTATGCCCCTGTACAGACGCTTGGTTCTCTTTCGGAGACATAGCAATCCATAGGTTTTAAGATACTTACTAGTCAGGTACATTCTTAGGCGTTTAATATGGGGTGTTGAGTCCATTTCGTTGAGCAAGGAGTAGCTCTTGTATATTACATATTTGGCTTAAGGAACTTTATCTGTGCTCATTTCAATCTCTGGTTTTATGCAACACCCCAACTCACCTTTCCCCTTAAGCAAGCATAAGTTGGTTTTCTAAATTTGAGACCCTGTTCTGTTTTGTAATTCAGTGCCTGTGTAGCCAAGTTTACATTCCGTGTATTAGTGATATCTTATGACGTTTCTTTTTCTGTGTGACTTATTTCAGTTAGAATCATCATACCTGAATCCACTCATTATGCTGCTACGGGAATGATGACATAGATTTCATTGCTGAGTGATATTGCATTGTACGTAAGTACCACAGCTTCTTTATCCATTTTTCGCTTTCTGCGATATTGAACTTGTACCGTAAAGGAGGTTCTTGTAAACAGAGCCATCCCAAACTTTGGGGTGGCTGTGTCTTTTTGATTTTAATTTCCCTAAGCTATATGACAATAAGTGGAAGTGCCCTAGGCTCTGTTGCTTTGTTTTTTATATGTTTCAGGAAACACCATACACTTCTCCCCAGTTACTGTTGGCAATTTACATCCCGCCCATCAGCATAACAAGGCTCCCAGTTCTCCATGGCCTGTCCTGCCTTTCTGGATTTTACACTTTTTTCAGATGGTCCTTTTGACCGGGAGGGAAGTGAGACTTCAATGTAGTGCAGATTTCCTTTGCAAGCTTGCTTGGTTGGCCAAAAAGTGCGTATGCGTTTTTTCCTGAATATATTCAGGAAAAAACGCATACGCCCTTTTTGGCCAAGTGCATCATTGTGGACGTTCTGCCTCTTTTCCTATGCTTTAAATGCAATTCCAGTCTACCTCCTGAAATCGGTTTCCTGCAATTCTGCCCCGCTTTCAAGTCCTCTTGGCAGGCTTACTTCAGTATATTTTTGGACGATAGCTGTCATTTATAACTCTGCAGGTTTGTGAATTACAGTGCCCATGAGCTCCTTTCTTCAACTCGCTTTCTTGTGAGCTGGCCGCAACACCGCAGGATTGCTTCAGGCCCTAATCTGGTTCCGGCACGGCACGCTGATCCTTTGGTTAATTCCTCTTCTTGGTGGGAAATGAGAGTTAAATTTGCCCATCCAGACACCTCCAGCTAGTCTCTCATTGGTTCTCCCTATTCCTGTTCATCTTCCGCAGAAATTGCAAACTGGGCCAAACAGGAGGTTAAAGGCAATATCTCTCCAACTCGGGAGAGTGTTAGTAAAGCATCTGCAATGTTGCACCCGAGTACAAGGTGACAAGAACTGAGACATATTTCAACACGTCTCCCGATCACATGATTGATCATACTCTGGGTTCCAATGCATGCTTTAGTTGAAGGAAGAATCCCTTAAACCTAGAGAGTTGAGACCCATGGAATAGGTACCATGCAATATGACTTCATAGGGTCTTCATTTGCTCACCGAACCTCTCCAATCCTATCACTGCTGCGTTTATGCCCCTGTACACACGCTTGATTCTCTTTTGGAGACATAGCAATCCATAGGTTTTAAGATACTTACTAGTCAGGTACATTCTTAGGCGTTTAATATGGGGTGTTGAGTCCATTTCGTTGAGCAAGGAGTAGGTCTTGTCTATTCCATATTTGGCTTAAGGAACTTTATCTGTGCTCATTTCAATCTCTGGTTTTATGCAGCACCCCAACTCACCTTTCCCCTTAAACAAGCATAAGTTGGTTTTCTAAATTTGAGACCCTGTTCTGTTTTGTAATCCAGTTCCTGTGTAGCCAAGTTTACATTCCGTGTATTAGTGATATCTTATGACGTTTCTTTTTCTGTGTGACTTATTTCAGTTAGAATCATCATACCTGAATCCACTCATTATGCTGCTACGGGAATGATGACATAGATTTCATTGCTGAGTGATATTGCATTGTACTTAAGTACCACAAATTCTTTATCCATTTTTCGCTTTCTGCGATATTGAACTTGTACCGTAAACGAGGTTCTTGTAAACAGAGCCATCCCAAACTTTGGGGTGGCTGTGTCTTTTTGATTTTAATTTCCCTAAGCTATATGACAATAAGTGGAAGTGCCCTAGGCTCTGTTGCTTTGTTTTTTATATGTTTCAGGAAACACCATACACTTCTCCCCAGTGACTGTTGGCAATTTACATCCCGCCCATGAGCATAAAAAGGCTCCCAGTTCTCCATGGCCTGTCCTGCCTTTCTGGATTTTACACTTTTTTCAGATGGTCCTTTTGACCGGGAGGGAAGTGAGACTTCAATGTAGTGCAGATTTCCTTTGCAAGCTTGCTTGGTTGGCCAAAAAGGGCGTATGCGTTTTTTCCTGAATATATTCAGGAAAAAACGCATACGCCCTTTTTGTCCAAGTGCATCATTGTGGACGTTCTGCCTCTTTTCCTATGCTTTAAATGCAATTCCAGTCTAACTCCCGAAATCGGTTTCCTGCAATTCTACCCCGCTTTCAAGTCCTCTTGGCAGCCTTACTTCAGTATATTTTTGGCCGATAGCTGTCATTTATAACTCTGCAGGTTTGTGAATTACAGTGCCCCTGAGCTCCTTTCTTCAACTCGCTTTCTTGTGAGCTGGCCGCAACACCGCAGGATTGCTTCAGGCCCTAATCTGGTTCCGGCATGGCACGCTGAGCCTTTGCTTAATTCCTCTTCCTGGTGGGAAATGAGAGTTAAATTTGCCCGTCCAGACATCTCCAGCTAGTCTCTCATTGGTTCTCCCTATTCCTGTTCATCATCCGCGGAATTTGCAAAGTGGGCCAAACAGGAGGTTAAAGGCACTTACTCTCCAAGTCGGGAGAGTGTTAGTAAAGTGTCTAGAATGTTGCACCCGAGTACCAGGGGATGAGAACTGATACATATTAGAACATGACTCACGATCACACGGATAATCATAGTCTGGGTTCCAAATGCATGTTTAGCTGAAGGAAGAATCCCTTAAACCTGGAGAGTTGAGACCCGTGGAATGGGTACCATGCAATATGACTTCAAAGGGTCTTCATTTGCTCACCGAGCCTCTCCAATCCTATCACTGCTGCATTTATGGCGCTGTACTCACGCTTGATTCTCTTTCAGAGACATAGCAATCCATAGGTTTTAAGATACTTACTAGTCAGGTACATTATTAGGCATTTAATATGGGGTGTTGAGTCCATTTCGTTGAGCAAGGAGTAGCTCTTGTCTATTCCATATTTGGCTTAAGGAACTTTATCTGTGCTCATTGCAATCTCTGGTTTTATGCAGCATCTCAACTCACCTTTCCCCTTAAGCAAGCATAAGTTGGTTTTCTAAATTTGAGACCCTGTTCTGTTTTGTAATCCAGTTCCTGTGTCGCCAAGTTTACATTCGGTGGATTAGTGATATCTTATGATGTTTCTTTTTCTGTGTGACTTATTTCAGTTAGAATCATCATACCTGAATCCACTCATTATGCTGCTACGGGCCTGATGACATAGATTTCATTGCTGAGTGATATTGTATTGTACGTAAGTACCACAACTTCTTTATCCATTTTTCACTTTGTGCGATATTGAACTTGTACTGTAAACGACATTCTTATAAACAGAGCCGTCCCAAACTTTTGGGTGGCTGTGTCTTTTTGATTTTAATTTCCCTAAGCTGTAAGACCATAAGTGGAAGTGCCCTAGGCTCTGTTGCTTTGTTTTTTAGATGTTTCAGGAAACACCATACAATTTTCCCAACTGGCTGTTGGAAATTTACATCCCGCCCATCAGCATAACAAGGCTCCCAGTTCTCCATGGCCTGTCCTGCCTTTCTGGATTTTACACTTTTTACAGATGACCCTTTTGACCCGGGGGAAGTGAGACTTCATTGTAGTGCAGATTTCCTTTGCAAGCTTGCCTGGTTGGCCAAAAAGTGCGTATGCTTTTTTTCCTGAATATATTCAGGAAAAAACGCGTATGCCCTTTTTGGCCTAGTGCATCATTGTCGACGTTCTGCCTCTTTTCCTATGCTTTAAATGCAATTCCAGTCTACCTCCTGAAATCGGTTTCCTGCAATTCTGCCCCGTTTTCAAGTCCTCTTGGCAGCCTTACTTCAGTATATTTTTGGACGATAGCTGTCATTTATAACTCTGCAGGTTTGTGAATTACAGTGCCCCTGAGCTCCTTTCTTCAACTCGCTTTCTTGTGAGCTGGCCGCAACACCGCAGGATTGCTTCAGGCCCTAATCTGGTTCCGGCACGGCATGCTGAGCCTTTGCTTAATTCCTCTTCCTGGTGGGAAATGAGAGTTAAATTTGCCCGTCCAGACATCTCCAGCTAGTCTCTCATTGGTTCTCCCTATTCCTGTTCATCATCCGCGGAATTTGCAAACTGGGCCAAACAGGAGGTTAAAGGCACTAACTCTCCAAGTCGGGAGAGTGTTAGTAAAGTGTCTGGAATGTTGCACCCGAGTACCAGGGGTTGAGAACTGAGACATATTTGAACATGACTCACGATCACACGGTTGATCATAGTCTGGGTTCCAAATGCATGTTTAGCTGAAGGAAGAATCCCTTAAACCTGGAGAGTTGAGACCCGTGGAATGGGTACCATGCAATATGACTTCAAATGGTCTTCATTTGCTCACCGAAGCTCTCCAATCCTATCACTGCTGCGTTTATGGCGCTGTACTCACGCTTGATTCTCTTTCAGAGACATAGCAATCCATAGGTTTTAAGATACTTATTGTCAGGTACATTATTAGGCGTTTAATATGGGGTTTTGAGTCCATTTCGTTGAGCAAGGAGTAACTCTTGTCTGTTACATATTTGGCTTAAGGAACCTTATCTGTGCTCATTTCAATCTCTGGTTTTATGCAGCACCCCAACTCACCTTTCCCCTTAAGCAAGCATAAGTTGGTTTTCTAAATTTGAGACCCTGTTCTGTTTTGTAATTCAGTTCTGTGTAGCCAAGTTTACATTCCGTGTATTAGTGATATCTTATGATGTTTCTTTTTCTGTGTGACTTATTTCAGTTAGAATCATCATACCTGAATCCACTCATTATGCTGCTACGGGCCTGATGACATAGATTTCATTGCTGAGTGATATTGCATTGTACGTAAGTACCACAACTTCTTTATCCATTTTTCACTTTCTGCGATATTGAACTTGTACCGTAAACGAGGTTCTTGTAAACAGAGCCATCCCAAACTTTGGGGTGGCTGTGTCTTTTTGATTTTAATTTCCCTAAGCTATAGGACCATAAGTGGAATTGACCTAGGCTCTGTTGCTTTGTCTTTTAGATGTTTCAGGAAACACCATACACTTCTCCCGAGTGGCTGTTGGGAATTTATATCCTGCCCATCAGCTTACAAGGCTCCCAGTTCTCCATGGCCTGTCCTGCCTTTCTGGATTTTACACTTTTTTCAGATGGCCCTTTTGATCGGGGGGAAGTGAGACTTAATTGTAGTGCAGATTTCCTTTGCAAGTTTGCTTGGTTGGCCAAAAAGGGCGTATGCGTTTTTTTCCTGAATATAATCAGGAAAAAACGCATACGCCCTTTTTGGCCAAGTGCCTCATTGTCGACGTTCTGCCTCTTTTCCTATGCTTTAAATGCAATTCCAGTCTACGTCCTGAAATCGGTTTCCTGCAATTCTGTCCCGCTTTCAAGTCCTCTTGGCAGCCTTAGTTCAGTATATTTTGGGACGAGAGCTGTCATTTATAACTCTGCAAGTTTGTGAATGACAGTGCCCCTGAGCTCCTTTCTTCAACTCGCTTTCTTGTGAGCTGGCCGCAACACTGCAGGATTGCTTCACGCCCTAATCTGGTTCTGGCACGGCACGCTGAGCCTTTGGTTAATTCCTCTTCCTGGTGGGAAATGAGAGTTAAATTTGCCCGTCCAGACACCTCCAGCTAGTCTCTCATTGGTTCTCCCTATTCCTGTTCATCTTCCGCAGAAATTGCAAACTGGGTCAAACAGGAGGTTAAAGGGACTGACTCTCCACGTCGGGAGAGTGTTAGTAAAGTGTCTGGAATGTTGCACCCGAGTACCAGGGGACGAGAACGGACACATATTTGAACACGTCTCCCGATCACACGGTTGATCATACTCTGGGTTCCATATGCATGTTTTAGCTGAAGGAAGAATCCCTTAAACCTGGAGAGTTGAGACCCGTGGAATGGGTACCATGCAATATGACTTCAAAGGGTCATCATTTGCTCACCGAACCTCTCCAATCCTATCACTGCTGCGTTTATGCCCCTGTACACATGCTTGATTCTCTTTCGGAGACATAGCAATCCATAGGTTTTAAGATACTTACTAGTCAGGTACATTCTTAGGCGTTTAATATGGGGTGTTGAGTCCATTTCGTTGAGCAAGGAGTAGCTCTTGTCTATTACATATTTGGCTTAAGGAACTTTATCTGTGCTCATTTCAATCTCTGGTTTTATGCAGCACCACAACTCACCTTTCCCCTTAAGCAAGCATAAGTTGGTTTTCTAAATTTGAGACCGTGTTCTGTTTGTAATCCAGTTCCTGTGTAGCCAAGTTTACATTCCGTGTATTGGTGATATCTTATGATGTTTCTTTTTCTGTGTGACTTATTTCATTTAGAATCATCATACCTGAATCCACTCATTATGCTGCTACGGCCCTGATGACATAGATTTCATTGCTGAGTGATATTGCATTGTACGTAAGTACCACAACTTCTTTGTCCATTTTTCGCTTTCTGCGATATTGAACTTGTACCGTAAACGAGGTTCTTGTAAACAGAGCCATCCCAAACTTTGGGGTGGCTGTGTCTATTTGATTTTAATTTCCCTAAGCTATAGGACCATAAGTGGAAGTGCCCTAGGCTCTGTTGCTTTGTTTTTTAGATGTTTCAGGAAACACCATACACTTCTCCCGAGTGGCTGTTGGTAATTTATGTCCCTCCCATCAGCATAACAAGGCTCCCAGTTCTCCATGGCCTGTCCTGCCTTTCTGGATTTTACACTTTTTTCAGATGGCCCTTTTGACCGGGGGGAAGTGAGACTTCATTGTAGTGCAGATTTCCTTTGCAAGCTTGCTTGGTTGGCCAAAAAGGGCGTATGCGTTTTTTCCTGAATATATTCTGGAAAAAGCGCATACGCACTTTTTGGCCAGGTGCATCATTGTCGACGTTCTGCCTCTTTTCCTATGCTTTAAATGCAATTCCAGTCTACCTCCTGAAATCGGTTTCCTGCAATTCAGCCCCGCTTTCAAGTCCTCTTGGCAGCCTTACTTCAGTATATTTTTGGACGATAGCTGTCATTTATAACTCTGCAGGTTTGTGAATTACAGTGCCCCTGAGCTCCTTTCTTCAACTCGCTTTCTTGTGAGCTGGCCGCAACACCGCAGGATTGCTTCAGGCCCTAATCTGGTTCCGGCAAGGCACGCTGAGCCTTTGATTAATTCCTCTTCCTGGTGGGAAATGAGAGTTAAATTTGCCCGTCCAGACACCTCCAGCTAGTCTCTCATTGGTTCTCCCTATTCCTGTTCATCTTCCGCAGAAATTGCAAACTGGGCCAAACAGAAGGTTAAAGGCACTGACTATCCAAGTCGGGAGAGTGTTAGTAAAGCATCTGGAATGTTGCACCCGAGTATCAGGGGACGAAAACTGAGACATATTTGAACACGTCTCCCGATCACACGGTTGATCATACTCTGGGTTCCACATGCATGTTTTAGCTGAAGGAAGAATCCCTTAAACCTGGAGAGTTGAGACCCATGGAATGGGTACCATGCAATATGACTTCAAAGGGTCTTCATTTGCTCACCGAACCTCTCCAATCCTATCACTGCTGCGTTTATGCCCCTGTACACACGCTTGATTCTCTTTCAGAGACATAGCAATCCATAGGTTTTAAGATACTTACTAGTCAGGTACATTCTTAGGCGTTTAATATGGGGTGTTGAGTCCATTTCGTTGAGCAAGGAGTAGCTCTTGTCTATTCCATATTTGGCTTAAGGAACTTTATCTGTGATCATTTCAATCTCTGCTTTTATGCAGCACCCCAACTCACCTTTCCCCTTAAACAAGCATAAGTTGGTTTTCTACATTTGAGACCCTGTTCTGATTTGTAATCCAGTTCCTGTGTAGCCAAGTTTACATTCCGTGTATTAGTGATGTCTTATGGTATTTCTATTTCAGTGTGACTTATTTCAGTTAGAATCATCATACCTGAATCCACTCATTATGCTGCTACGGGCCTGATGACATAGATTTCATTGCTGAGTGATATTGCATTGAACGTAAGTACCACAACTTCTTTATCCATTTTTCACTTTCTGCGATATTGAACTTGTACCGTAAACGAGGTTCTTGTAAACAGAGCTGTCCCAAACTTTGGGGTGGCTGTGTCTTTTTGATTTTAATTTCCCTAAGCTATAGGACCATAAGTGGAAGTGCCCTAGGCTCTGTTGCTTTGTTTTTTAGATGTTTCAGGAAACACCATACACTTCTCCCCTGTGGCTGTTGGTAATTTATGTCCCTCCCATCAGCATAACAAGGCTCCCAGTTCTCCATGGCCTGTCCTGCCTTTCTGGATTTTACACTTTTTTCAGATGGCCCTTTTGACCGGGGGGAAGTGAGACTTCATTGTAGTGCAGATTTCCTTTGCAAGCTTGCTTGGTTGGCCAAAAAGGGCGTATGCGTTTTTTCCTGAATATATTCAGGAAAAAACGCATACGCCGTTTTTGGCCAAGTGCATCATTGTGGACGTTCTGCCTCTTTTCCTATGCTTTCAATGCAATTCCAGTCTACCTCCTGAAATCGGTTGCCTGCAATTCTGCCCCACTTATGAGTCCTCTTGGCAGCCTTACTTCAGTATATTTTTGGACGATAGCTATCATTTATAACTCTGCAGGTTTGTGAATTACAGTGCCCCTGAGCTCCTTTCTTCAACTCGCTTTCTTGTGAGCTGGCTGCAACACCGCAGGATTGCTTCAGGCCCTAATCTGGTTCTGGCATGGCACGCTAAGCCTTTGGTTAATTCCTCTTCCTGGTGGGAAATGAGAGTTAAGTTTGCCCGTCCAGACACCTCCAGCTAGTCTCTCATTGGTTCTCCCTATTCCTGTTCATCTTCCGCAGAAATTGCAAACTGGGCCAAACAGGAGGTTAAAGGCACTGACTCTCCAAGTTGGGAGAGTGTTAGTAAAGCATCTGTCATGTTGCACCCAAGTACCAGGGGACGAAAACTGACATATTTGAACACGTCTCCCGATCACACGGTTGATCATACTCTGGGTTCCACATGCATGTTTTAGCTGAAGGAAGAATCCCTTAAACCTGGAGAGTTGAGACCCGTGGAATGGGTACCATGCAATATGACTTCAAAGGGTCTTCATTTGCTCACCGAACCTCTCCAATCCTATCACTGCTACGTTTATGCACCTGTACACACGCTTGATTCTCTTTCGGAGACATAGCAATCCATAGGTTTTAAGATACTTACTAGTCAGGTACATTCTTAGGCGTTTAATATGGGGTGTTGAGTCCATTTCGTTGAGCAAGGAGTAGCTCTTGTCTATTCCATATTTGGCTTAAGGAACTTTATCTGTGCTCATTTCAATCTCTGGTTTTATGCAGCACCCCAACTCACCTTTCCCCTTAAGCAAGCATAAGTTGGTTTTCTACATTTGAGACCCTGTTCTGATTTGTAATCCAGTTCCTGTGTAGCCAAGTTTACATTCCGTGTATTAGTGATGTCTTATGGTATTTCTATTTCTGTGTGACTTATTTCACTTAGAATCATCATACCTGAATCCACTCATTATGCTGCTACGGGCCTGATGACATAGATTTCATTGCTGAGTGATATTGCATTGTACGTAAGTACCACAACTTCTTTATCCATTTTTCACTTTCTGCGATATTGAACTTGTACCGTAAACGAGGTTCTTGTAAACGGAGCTGTCCCAAACTTTGGGGTGGCTGTGTCTTTTTGATTTTAATTTCCCTAAGCTATAGGACCATAAGTGGAAGTGCCCTAGGCTCTGTTGCTTTGTTTTTTAGATGTTTCAGGAAACAGCATACACTTCTCCGGAGTGGCTTTTGGCAATTTATATCTCGCCCATCAACATAACAAGGCTCCCAGTTCTCCATGGCCTGTCCTGCCTTTCTGGATTTTACACTTTTTTTCAGATGGCCCTTTTGACCGGGGGGAAGTGAGACTTCATTGTAGTGCAGATTTCCTTTGCAAGCTTGCTTGGTTGGCCAAAAAGGGCATATGCGTTTTTTCCTGAATATATTCAGGAAAAAACGCATATGCCTTTTATGGCCAAGTGCATCATTGTGGACGTTCTGCCTCTTTTCCTATGCTTTCAATGCAATTCCAGTCTACCTCCTGAAATCGGTTTCCTGCAATTCTGCCCCGCTTTCAAGTCCTCTTGGCAGCCTTACTTCAGTATATTTTTGGACGATAGCTGTCATTTATAACTCTGCAGGTTTGTGAATTACAGTGCCCCTGAGCTCCTTCTTCAACTCGCTTTCTTCTGAGCTGGCCGCAACACCGCAGGATTGCTTCAGGCCCTAATCTAGTTCCGGCACGGCACACTGAGCCTTTGGTTAATTCCTCTTCCTGGTGGGAAATGAGAGGTAAATTTGCCCGTCCAGACACCTCCAGCTAGTCTCTCATTGGTTCTCCCTATTCCTGTTCATCTTCCACAGAAATTGCAAACTGGGCCAAACAGGAGGTTAAAGGCACTGACTCTCCAAGTCGGGAGAGTGTTAGTAAAGCATCTGGAATGTTGCACCCGAGTACCAGGGGACGAAACCTGAGACATATTTGAACACGTCTCCCGATCACATGGTTGATCACACTCTGGGTTCCACATGCATGTTTTAGCTGAAGGAGGAATCCCTTAAACCTTGAGAGTTGAGACCCGTGGAATGGGTACCATGCAATATGACTTCAAAGGGTCTTCATTTGCTCACCGAACCTCTCCAATCCTATCACTGCTGCGTTTATGTCCCTGTACACATGCGTGATTCTCTTTCGGAGACATAGCAATCCATAGGTTTTAAGATACTTACTAGTCAGGTACATTCTTAGGCGTTTAATATGGGGTGTTGAGTCCATTTCGTTGAGCAAGGAGTAGCTCTTGTCTATTCCATATTTGGCTTAAAGAACTTTATCTGTGCTCATTTCAGTCTCTGGTTTTATGCAGCACCCCAACTCACCTTTCCCCTTAAGCAAGCATAAGATGGTTTTCTACATTTGAGACCCTGTTCTGTTTTGTAATCCAGTTCCTGTGTAGCCAAGTTTACATTCCATGTATTAGTGATATCTTATGATGTTTCTTTTTCTGTGTGACTTATTTCAGTTAGAATCGTCATACCTGAATCCACTCATTATGCTGCTACGGGCCTGATGACATAGATTTCATTGCTGAGTGATATTGCATTGTACGTAAGTAGCACAACTTCTTTATCCATTTTTCGCTTTCTGCGATATTGAACTTGTACCGTAAACGAGGTTCTTGTAAACAGAGCCGTCCCAAACTTTGAGGTGGCTGTGTCTTTTTGATTTTAATTTCCCTAAGCTATAGGACCATAAGTGGAAGTCCCCTAGACTCTGTTATTTTGTTTTTTAGATGTTTCAGGAAACACCATACACTTCTCCCCAGTGGCTGTTGGTAATTTATGTCCCTCCCATCAGCATAACAAGGCTCCCAGTTCTCCATGGCCTGTCCTGCCTTTCTGGATTTTACACTTTTTTCAGATGGCCCTTTTGACCGGGGGGAAGTGAGACTTCATTGTAGTGCAGATTTCCTTTGCAAGCTTCCTTGGTTGGTCAAAAAGGGCATATGCGTTTTTTCCTGAATATATTCAGGAAAAAACGCATACGCCCTTTTTGGCCAAGTGCATCATTGTGGACGTTCTGCCTCTTTTCCTATGCTTTAAATGCAATTCCAGTCTACCTCCAGAAATCGGTTTCCTGCAATTCTGCCCCGCTTTCAAGTCCTCTTGGCAGCCTTACTTCAGTATATTTTTGGACGATAGCTGTCATTTATAACTCTGCAGGTTTGTGAATTACAGTGCCCCTGAGCTCCTTTCTACAACTCGCTTTCTTGTGAGCTGGCCGCAACACCGCAGGATTGCTTCAGGCCCTAATCTTGTTCCGGCTCAGCACGATGAGCCTTTGGTTAATTCCTCTACCTGGTGAGAAATGAGAGTTAAATTTTCCCGTCCAGACACCTCCAGCTAGTCTCTCATTGGTTCTCCCTAAAGAGTCTGGAATGTTGCAACCGAATACCAGGGGACGAGAACTGAGACATATTTGAACATGTCTCCCAATCACACGGGTGATCATACTCTGGGTTCCACATGCATGTTTTAGCTGAAGGAAGAATCCGTTAAACCTGGAGAGTTGAGACCCGTGGAATGGGTACCATGCAATATCACTTCAAAGTGTTTTCGTTGGCTCACCGAACCTTTCCAATCCTATCACTGCTGCGTTCATGCCCCTGTACACACGCTTGATTCTCTTTTGGAGACATAGCAATCCATAGGTTTTAAGATACTTACTAGTCAGGTACATTCCTAGGCGTTTAATATGGGGTGTTGAGTCCATTTCGTTGAGCAAGGAGTAGCTCTTGTCTATTCCATATTTGGCTTAAGGAACTTTATCTGTGCTCATTTCAATCTCTGGTTTTATGCAGCACCCCAACTCACCTTTCCCCTTAAGCAAGCATAAGTTGGTTTTCTACATTTGAGACCCTGTTCTGTTTTGTAATCCAGTTCCTGTGTAGCCAAGTTTACATTCCGTGTATTAGTGATATCTTATGTTGTTTCTTGTTCTGTGTGACTTATTTCAGTTAGAATCATCATACCTGAATCCACTCATTATGCTGCTACGGGCCTGATGACATAGATTTCATTGCTGAGTGATATTGCATTGTACGTAAGTACCACAACTTCTTTATCCATTTTTCACTTTCTGCGATATTGAACTTGTACTGTAAACGAGGTTCTTATAAACAGAGCCGTCCCAAACTTTTGGGTGGCTGTGTCTTTTTGATTTTAATTTCCCTAAGCTGTAGGACCATAAGTGGAAGTGCTCTAGGCTCTGTTGCTTTGTTTTTTAGATGTTTCAGGAAACACCATACAATTATCCCAAGTGGCTGTTGGAAATTTACATCCTGAACATCAGCATAACAAGGCTCCCAGTTCTCCATGGCCTGTCCTGCCTTTCTGGATTTTACACTTTTTACAGATGGCCCTTTTGACCCGGGGGAAGTGAGACTTCATTGTAGTGCAGATTTCCTTTGCAAGCTTGCTTGGTTGGCCAAAAAGTGCGTATACTGTTTTTCCTGAATATATTCAGGAAAAAACGCATATGCCCTTTTTGGCCTAGTGCATCATTGTCGACGTTCTGCCTCTTTCCCTATGCTTTAAATGCAATTCCAGTCTACCTCCTGAAATCGGTTTCCTGCAATTTTGCCCCGATTTCAAGTCCTCTTGGCAGCCTTACTTCAGTATATTTTTGGACGATAGCTGTCATTTATAACTCTGCAGGTTTGTGAATTACAGTGCCCCTGAGCTCCTTTCTTCAACTCGCTTTCTTGTGAGCTGGCCGCAACACCGCAGGATTGCTTCAGGCCCTAATCTGGTTCCGGCACGGAACGCTGAGCCTTTGCTTAATTCCTCTTCCTGGTGGGAAATGAGAGTTAAATTTGCCCGTCCAGACAGCTCCAGCTAGTCTCTCATTGGTTCTCCCTATTCCTGTTCATCTTCCGCAGAAATTGCAAACTGGGCCAAACAGGAGGTTAAAGGCACTGACTCTCCAAATCGGGAGTGTGTTACTAAAGCGTGTGGAATGTTACACCCGAGTACCAGGGGAGGAGAACTGAGACATATTTGAACACGTCTTCCGATCACACGGTTGATCATACTCTGGGTTTCACATGCATATTTCAGCTGAAGGAAGAATCCCTTAAACCTGGAGAGTTGAGACCCGTGGAATGGGTACCATGCAATGTGACTTCAAAGGGTCTTCATTTGCTCACCGAACCTCTCCAATCCTATCACTGCTGCGTTTATGTCCCTGTACTCACGCTTGATTCTCTTTCAGAGACATAGCAATCCATAGGTTTTAACATACTTACTAGTCAGGTACATTATTAGGCATTTAATATGGTGTTTTGAGTCCATTTCGTTGAGCAAGGAGTAGCTCTTGTCTATTCCATATTTGGCTTAAGGAACTTTATCTGTGCTCATTTCAATCTCTGGTTTTATGCAGCACCCCAACTCACCTTTCCCCTTAAGCAAGCATAGGTTGCTTTTCTACATTTGAGACCCTGTTCTGTTTTGTAATCCAGTTCCTGGGTAGCCAAGTTTACATTCCGTGTATTAGTGATATCTTATGATGTTTCTTTTTCTGTGTGACTTATTTCAGTTAGAATCATCATACCTGAATCCACTCTATGCTGCTACGGGCCTGATGACATAGATTTCATTGCTGAGTGATATTGCATTGTACGTAAGTACCACAACTTCTTTATCCATTTTTCAATTTCTGCGATATTGAACTTGTACCGTAAACGAGGTTCTTGTAAACAGAGCCATCCCATACTTTGGGGTGGCTGTGTCTTTTTGGTTTTAATTTCCCTAAGCTATAGGACTCTAAGTGGAAGTGCCCTAGGCTCTGTTGCTTTGTTTTTTAGATGTTTCAGGAAACACCATACACTTCTCCCCAGTCACTGTTGGCAATTTACATCCTGCCCATCAGCATAACAAGGCTCCCAGTTCTCCATGGCCTCTCCTGCCTTTCTGGATTTTACACTTTTTACAGATGGCCCTTTTGACCCGGGGGAAGTGAGACTTCATTGTAGTGCAGATTTCCTTTGCAAGCTTGCTTGGTTGGCCAAAAAGTGCGTATGCGTTTTTTCCTGAATATATTCAGGAAAAAACTCATACGCACATTTTGGCCAAGTGCATCATTGTCGACGTTCTGCCTCTTTTCCTATGCTTTAAATGCAATTCCAGTCTAACTCCTGAAATCGGTTTCCTGCAATTCTGCCCCGCTTTCAAGTCCTCTTGGCAGCCTTACTTCAGTATATTTTTGGACGATAGCTGTCATTTATAACTCTGCAGGTTTGTGAATTACAGTGCCCCTGAGCTCCTTTCTTCAGCTCGCTTTCTTGTGAGCTGGCCGCAACACCGCAGGATTGCTTCAGGCCCTAATCTGGTTCCGGCACGGCACACTGAGGCTTCGGTTAATTCCTCTTCCTGGTGGGAAATGAGAGTTAAATTTGCCCGTCCAGACACCTCCAGCTAGTCTCTCATTGGTTCTCCCTATTCCTGTTCATCATCCGCGGAATTTGCAAACTGGGCCAAACAGGAGGTTAAAGGCACTGACTCTCCAAGTCGGGAGATTGTTAGTAAAGTGTCTAGAATGTTGCACCCGAGTACCAGGGGATGAGAACTGAGACATATCTGAACATGACTCACGATCACACGGTTGATCATAGTCTGGGTTCCAAATGCATGTTTAGCTGAAGGAAGAATCCCTTAAACCTGGAGAGTTGAGACCCGTGGAATGGGTACCATGCAATATGACTTCAAAGGGTCTTCATTTGCTCACCGAACCTCTCCAATCCTATCACTGCTGCGTTTATGCCCCTGTTCTCACGCTTGATTCTCTTTCAGAGACATAGCAATCCATAGGTTTTAAGATACTTACTAGTCAGCTACATTATTTGGCGTTTAATATGGGGTTTTGAGTCCATTTCGTTGAGCAAGGAGTAGCTCTTGTCTATTACATATTTGACTAAAGGAACCTTATCTGTGCTCATTTCAATCTCTGGTTTTTTGCAGCACCCCAACTCACCTTTCCCCTTAAGCAAGCATAAGTTGGTTTTCTACATTTGAGACCCTCTTCTGTTTTGTAATCCAGTTCCTGGGTAGCCAAGTTTACATTCCGTGTATTAGTGATATCTTATGATGTTTCTTTTTCTGTGTGACTTATTTCAGTTAGAATCATCATACCTGAATCCACTCATTATGCTGCTACGGGCCTGATGACATAGATTTCATTGCTGAGTGATATTGCATTGTACGTAAGTACCACAACTTCTTTATCCATTTTTCACTTTCTGCGATATTGAACTTGTACTGTAAACGAGGTTCTTATAAACACAGCCATCCCAAACTTTTGGGTGGCTGTGTCTTTTTGATTTTAATTTCCCTAAGATGTAGGACCATAAGTGGAAGTGCTCTAGGCTCTGTTGCTTTGTTTTTTAGATGTTTCAGGAAACACCATACAATTATCCCGAGTGGCTGTTGGAAATTTACATCCTGAACATCAGCATAACAAGGCTCCCATTTCTCCATGGCCTGTCCTGCCTTTCTGGATTTTACACTTTTTACAGATGGCCCTTTTGACCCGGGGGAAGTGAGACTTCATTGTAGTGCAGATTTCCTTTGCAAGCTTGCTTGGTTGGCCAAAAAGTGCGTATACTGTTTTTCCTGAATATATTCAGGAAAAAACGCATATGCCCTTTTTGGTCTAGTGCATCATTGTCGACGTTCTGCCTCTTTCCCTATGCTTTAAATGCAATTCCAGTCTACCTCCTGAAATCGGTTTCCTGCAATTTTGCCCCGATTTCAAGTCCTCTTGGCAGCCTTACTTCAGTATATTTTTGGACGATAGCTGTCATTTATAACTCTGCAGGTTTGTGAATTACAGTGCCCCTGAGCTCCTTTCTTCAACTCGCTTTCTTGTGAGCTGGCCGCAACACCGCAGGATTGCTTCAGGCCCTAATCTGGTTCCGGCATGGCACGCTGAGCCTTTGCTTAATTCCTCTTCCTGGTGGGAAATGAGAGTTAAATTTGCCCGTCCAGACAGCTCCAGCTAGTCTCTCATTGGTTCTCCCTATTCCTGTTCATCTTCCGCGGAAATTGCAAACTGGGCCAAACAGGAGGTTAAAGGCACTGACTCTCCAAATCGGGAGTGTGTTACTAAAGCGTGTGGAATGTTACACCCGAGTACCAGGGGAGGAGAACTGAGACATATTTGAACACGTCTTCCGATCACACGGTTGATCATACTCTGGGTTTCACATGCATATTTCAGCTGAAGGAAGAATCCCTTAAACCTGGAGAGTTGAGACCCGTGGAATGGGTACCATGCAATGTGACTTCAAAGGGTCTTCATTTGCTCACCGAACCTCTCCAATCCTATCACTGCTGCGTTTATGTCCCTGTACTCACGCTTGATTCTCTTTCAGAGACATAGCAATCCATAGGTTTTAACATACTTACTAGTCAGGTACATTATTAGGCATTTAATATGGTGTTTTGAGTCCATTTCGTTGAGCAAGGAGTAGCTCTTGTCTATTCCATATTTGGCTTAAGGAACTTTATCTGTGCTTATTTCAATCTCTGGTTTTATGCAGCACCCCAACTCACCTTTCCCCTTAAGCAAGCATAGGTTGCTTTTCTACATTTGAGACCCTGTTCTGTTTTGTAATCCAGTTCCTGGGTAGCCAAGTTTACATTCCGTGTATTAGTGATATCTTATGATGTTTCTTTTTCTGTGTGACTTATTTCAGTTAGAATCATCATACCTGAATCCACTCTATGCTGCTACGGGCCTGATGACATAGATTTCATTGCTGAGTGATATTGCATTGTACGTAAGTACCACAACTTCTTTATCCATTTTTCACTTTCTGTGATATTGAACTTGTACCATAAACGAGGTTCTTGTAAACAGAGCCGTCCCAAACTTTGGGGTGGCTGTGTGTTTTTGATTTTAATTTCCCTAAGCTATAGGACCATAAGTGGAAGTGCCCTAGGCTCTGTTGCTTTGTTTTTTAGATGTTTCAGGAAACACCATACACTTCTCCCGAGTGGCTGTTGGCAATTTACATCCCGCCCATCAGCATAGCAAGGCTCCCAGTTCTCCATTGCCTTTCCTGCCTTTCTGGATTTTACACTTTTTTCAGATGGTCCTTTTGACCAGGGGGGAAGTGAGACTTCAATGTAGTGCAGATTTCCTTTGCAAGCTTGCTTGGTTGGCCAAAAAGGGCGTATGCGTTTTTTCCTGAATATATTCAGGAAAAAACGCATACGCCCTTTTTGGCCAAGTGCATCATTGTCGACGTTCTGCCTCTTTTCCTATGCTTTCAATGCAATTCCAGTCTACCTTCTGAAATCGGTTTCCTGCAATTCTGCCCCGCTTTCAAGTCCTCTTGGCAGCGTTACTTCAGTATATTTTTGGATGATAGCTGTCATTTATAACTCTGCAGGTTTGTGAATTACAGTGCCACTGAGCTCCTATCTTCAACTCGCTTTCTTGTGAGCTGGCCGCAACACCGCAGGATTGCTTCGGGCCCTAATCTGGTTCCGTCACGGCATGCTGAGCCTTTGGTTAATTCCTCTTCCTGGTGGGAAATGAGAGTTAAATTTGCCCGTCCAGACACCTCCAGCTAGTCTCTCATTGGTTCTCCCTATTCCTGTTCATCTTCCGCAGAAATTGCAAACTGGTCCAAACAGGAGATTAAAGCACTGACTTTCCAATTCGGGAGAGTGTTAATAAAGCGTTTGGAATGTTGCACCCGAGTAACAGGGTACGAGAACTGAGACATATTTGAACACATTTCCCGATCACACGGTTGATCATACTCTGGGTTCCACATGCATGTTTCAGCTGAAGGAAGAATCCCTTAAACCTGGAGAGTTGAGACCCGTGGAATGGGTACCATGCAATGTGACTTCAAAGGGTCTTCATTTGCTCACCGAACCTCTCCAATCCTATCACTGCTGCGTTTATGCCCCTGTACAGACGCTTGGTTCTCTTTCGGAGACATAGCAATCCATAGGTTTTAAGATACTTACTAGTCAGGTACATTCTTAGGCGTTTAATATGGGGTGTTGAGTCCATTTCGTTGAGCAAGGAGTAGCTCTTGTATATTACATATTTGGCTTAAGGAACTTTATCTGTGCTCATTTCAATCTCTGGTTTTATGCAACACCCCAACTCACCTTTCCCCTTAAGCAAGCATAAGTTGGTTTTCTAAATTTGAGACCCTGTTCTGTTTTGTAATTCAGTGCCTGTGTAGCCAAGTTTACATTCCGTGTATTAGTGATATCTTATGACGTTTCTTTTTCTGTGTGACTTATTTCAGTTAGAATCATCATACCTGAATCCACTCATTATGCTGCTACGGGAATGATGACATAGATTTCATTGCTGAGTGATATTGCATTGTACGTAAGTACCACAGCTTCTTTATCCATTTTTCGCTTTCTGCGATATTGAACTTGTACCGTAAAGGAGGTTCTTGTAAACAGAGCCATCCCAAACTTTGGGGTGGCTGTGTCTTTTTGATTTTAATTTCCCTAAGCTATATGACAATAAGTGGAAGTGCCCTAGGCTCTGTTGCTTTGTTTTTTATATGTTTCAGGAAACACCATACACTTCTCCCCAGTTACTGTTGGCAATTTACATCCCGCCCATCAGCATAACAAGGCTCCCAGTTCTCCATGGCCTGTCCTGCCTTTCTGGATTTTACACTTTTTTCAGATGGTCCTTTTGACCGGGAGGGAAGTGAGACTTCAATGTAGTGCAGATTTCCTTTGCAAGCTTGCTTGGTTGGCCAAAAAGTGCGTATGCGTTTTTTCCTGAATATATTCAGGAAAAAACGCATACGCCCTTTTTGGCCAAGTGCATCATTGTGGACGTTCTGCCTCTTTTCCTATGCTTTAAATGCAATTCCAGTCTACCTCCTGAAATCGGTTTCCTGCAATTCTGCCCCGCTTTCAAGTCCTCTTGGCAGGCTTACTTCAGTATATTTTTGGACGATAGCTGTCATTTATAACTCTGCAGGTTTGTGAATTACAGTGCCCATGAGCTCCTTTCTTCAACTCGCTTTCTTGTGAGCTGGCCGCAACACCGCAGGATTGCTTCAGGCCCTAATCTGGTTCCGGCACGGCACGCTGATCCTTTGGTTAATTCCTCTTCTTGGTGGGAAATGAGAGTTAAATTTGCCCATCCAGACACCTCCAGCTAGTCTCTCATTGGTTCTCCCTATTCCTGTTCATCTTCCGCAGAAATTGCAAACTGGGCCAAACAGGAGGTTAAAGGCAATATCTCTCCAACTCGGGAGAGTGTTAGTAAAGCATCTGCAATGTTGCACCCGAGTACAAGGTGACAAGAACTGAGACATATTTCAACACGTCTCCCGATCACATGATTGATCATACTCTGGGTTCCAATGCATGCTTTAGTTGAAGGAAGAATCCCTTAAACCTAGAGAGTTGAGACCCATGGAATAGGTACCATGCAATATGACTTCATAGGGTCTTCATTTGCTCACCGAACCTCTCCAATCCTATCACTGCTGCGTTTATGCCCCTGTACACACGCTTGATTCTCTTTTGGAGACATAGCAATCCATAGGTTTTAAGATACTTACTAGTCAGGTACATTCTTAGGCGTTTAATATGGGGTGTTGAGTCCATTTCGTTGAGCAAGGAGTAGGTCTTGTCTATTCCATATTTGGCTTAAGGAACTTTATCTGTGCTCATTTCAATCTCTGGTTTTATGCAGCACCCCAACTCACCTTTCCCCTTAAACAAGCATAAGTTGGTTTTCTAAATTTGAGACCCTGTTCTGTTTTGTAATCCAGTTCCTGTGTAGCCAAGTTTACATTCCGTGTATTAGTGATATCTTATGACGTTTCTTTTTCTGTGTGACTTATTTCAGTTAGAATCATCATACCTGAATCCACTCATTATGCTGCTACGGGAATGATGACATAGATTTCATTGCTGAGTGATATTGCATTGTACTTAAGTACCACAAATTCTTTATCCATTTTTCGCTTTCTGCGATATTGAACTTGTACCGTAAACGAGGTTCTTGTAAACAGAGCCATCCCAAACTTTGGGGTGGCTGTGTCTTTTTGATTTTAATTTCCCTAAGCTATATGACAATAAGTGGAAGTGCCCTAGGCTCTGTTGCTTTGTTTTTTATATGTTTCAGGAAACACCATACACTTCTCCCCAGTGACTGTTGGCAATTTACATCCCGCCCATGAGCATAAAAAGGCTCCCAGTTCTCCATGGCCTGTCCTGCCTTTCTGGATTTTACACTTTTTTCAGATGGTCCTTTTGACCGGGAGGGAAGTGAGACTTCAATGTAGTGCAGATTTCCTTTGCAAGCTTGCTTGGTTGGCCAAAAAGGGCGTATGCGTTTTTTCCTGAATATATTCAGGAAAAAACGCATACGCCCTTTTTGTCCAAGTGCATCATTGTGGACGTTCTGCCTCTTTTCCTATGCTTTAAATGCAATTCCAGTCTAACTCCCGAAATCGGTTTCCTGCAATTCTACCCCGCTTTCAAGTCCTCTTGGCAGCCTTACTTCAGTATATTTTTGGCCGATAGCTGTCATTTATAACTCTGCAGGTTTGTGAATTACAGTGCCCCTGAGCTCCTTTCTTCAACTCGCTTTCTTGTGAGCTGGCCGCAACACCGCAGGATTGCTTCAGGCCCTAATCTGGTTCCGGCATGGCACGCTGAGCCTTTGCTTAATTCCTCTTCCTGGTGGGAAATGAGAGTTAAATTTGCCCGTCCAGACATCTCCAGCTAGTCTCTCATTGGTTCTCCCTATTCCTGTTCATCATCCGCGGAATTTGCAAAGTGGGCCAAACAGGAGGTTAAAGGCACTTACTCTCCAAGTCGGGAGAGTGTTAGTAAAGTGTCTAGAATGTTGCACCCGAGTACCAGGGGATGAGAACTGATACATATTAGAACATGACTCACGATCACACGGATAATCATAGTCTGGGTTCCAAATGCATGTTTAGCTGAAGGAAGAATCCCTTAAACCTGGAGAGTTGAGACCCGTGGAATGGGTACCATGCAATATGACTTCAAAGGGTCTTCATTTGCTCACCGAGCCTCTCCAATCCTATCACTGCTGCATTTATGGCGCTGTACTCACGCTTGATTCTCTTTCAGAGACATAGCAATCCATAGGTTTTAAGATACTTACTAGTCAGGTACATTATTAGGCATTTAATATGGGGTGTTGAGTCCATTTCGTTGAGCAAGGAGTAGCTCTTGTCTATTCCATATTTGGCTTAAGGAACTTTATCTGTGCTCATTGCAATCTCTGGTTTTATGCAGCATCTCAACTCACCTTTCCCCTTAAGCAAGCATAAGTTGGTTTTCTAAATTTGAGACCCTGTTCTGTTTTGTAATCCAGTTCCTGTGTCGCCAAGTTTACATTCGGTGGATTAGTGATATCTTATGATGTTTCTTTTTCTGTGTGACTTATTTCAGTTAGAATCATCATACCTGAATCCACTCATTATGCTGCTACGGGCCTGATGACATAGATTTCATTGCTGAGTGATATTGTATTGTACGTAAGTACCACAACTTCTTTATCCATTTTTCACTTTGTGCGATATTGAACTTGTACTGTAAACGACATTCTTATAAACAGAGCCGTCCCAAACTTTTGGGTGGCTGTGTCTTTTTGATTTTAATTTCCCTAAGCTGTAAGACCATAAGTGGAAGTGCCCTAGGCTCTGTTGCTTTGTTTTTTAGATGTTTCAGGAAACACCATACAATTTTCCCAACTGGCTGTTGGAAATTTACATCCCGCCCATCAGCATAACAAGGCTCCCAGTTCTCCATGGCCTGTCCTGCCTTTCTGGATTTTACACTTTTTACAGATGACCCTTTTGACCCGGGGGAAGTGAGACTTCATTGTAGTGCAGATTTCCTTTGCAAGCTTGCCTGGTTGGCCAAAAAGTGCGTATGCTTTTTTTCCTGAATATATTCAGGAAAAAACGCGTATGCCCTTTTTGGCCTAGTGCATCATTGTCGACGTTCTGCCTCTTTTCCTATGCTTTAAATGCAATTCCAGTCTACCTCCTGAAATCGGTTTCCTGCAATTCTGCCCCGTTTTCAAGTCCTCTTGGCAGCCTTACTTCAGTATATTTTTGGACGATAGCTGTCATTTATAACTCTGCAGGTTTGTGAATTACAGTGCCCCTGAGCTCCTTTCTTCAACTCGCTTTCTTGTGAGCTGGCCGCAACACCGCAGGATTGCTTCAGGCCCTAATCTGGTTCCGGCACGGCATGCTGAGCCTTTGCTTAATTCCTCTTCCTGGTGGGAAATGAGAGTTAAATTTGCCCGTCCAGACATCTCCAGCTAGTCTCTCATTGGTTCTCCCTATTCCTGTTCATCATCCGCGGAATTTGCAAACTGGGCCAAACAGGAGGTTAAAGGCACTAACTCTCCAAGTCGGGAGAGTGTTAGTAAAGTGTCTGGAATGTTGCACCCGAGTACCAGGGGTTGAGAACTGAGACATATTTGAACATGACTCACGATCACACGGTTGATCATAGTCTGGGTTCCAAATGCATGTTTAGCTGAAGGAAGAATCCCTTAAACCTGGAGAGTTGAGACCCGTGGAATGGGTACCATGCAATATGACTTCAAATGGTCTTCATTTGCTCACCGAAGCTCTCCAATCCTATCACTGCTGCGTTTATGGCGCTGTACTCACGCTTGATTCTCTTTCAGAGACATAGCAATCCATAGGTTTTAAGATACTTATTGTCAGGTACATTATTAGGCGTTTAATATGGGGTTTTGAGTCCATTTCGTTGAGCAAGGAGTAACTCTTGTCTGTTACATATTTGGCTTAAGGAACCTTATCTGTGCTCATTTCAATCTCTGGTTTTATGCAGCACCCCAACTCACCTTTCCCCTTAAGCAAGCATAAGTTGGTTTTCTAAATTTGAGACCCTGTTCTGTTTTGTAATTCAGTTCTGTGTAGCCAAGTTTACATTCCGTGTATTAGTGATATCTTATGATGTTTCTTTTTCTGTGTGACTTATTTCAGTTAGAATCATCATACCTGAATCCACTCATTATGCTGCTACGGGCCTGATGACATAGATTTCATTGCTGAGTGATATTGCATTGTACGTAAGTACCACAACTTCTTTATCCATTTTTCACTTTCTGCGATATTGAACTTGTACCGTAAACGAGGTTCTTGTAAACAGAGCCATCCCAAACTTTGGGGTGGCTGTGTCTTTTTGATTTTAATTTCCCTAAGCTATAGGACCATAAGTGGAATTGACCTAGGCTCTGTTGCTTTGTCTTTTAGATGTTTCAGGAAACACCATACACTTCTCCCGAGTGGCTGTTGGGAATTTATATCCTGCCCATCAGCTTACAAGGCTCCCAGTTCTCCATGGCCTGTCCTGCCTTTCTGGATTTTACACTTTTTTCAGATGGCCCTTTTGATCGGGGGGAAGTGAGACTTAATTGTAGTGCAGATTTCCTTTGCAAGTTTGCTTGGTTGGCCAAAAAGGGCGTATGCGTTTTTTTCCTGAATATAATCAGGAAAAAACGCATACGCCCTTTTTGGCCAAGTGCCTCATTGTCGACGTTCTGCCTCTTTTCCTATGCTTTAAATGCAATTCCAGTCTACGTCCTGAAATCGGTTTCCTGCAATTCTGTCCCGCTTTCAAGTCCTCTTGGCAGCCTTAGTTCAGTATATTTTGGGACGAGAGCTGTCATTTATAACTCTGCAAGTTTGTGAATGACAGTGCCCCTGAGCTCCTTTCTTCAACTCGCTTTCTTGTGAGCTGGCCGCAACACTGCAGGATTGCTTCACGCCCTAATCTGGTTCTGGCACGGCACGCTGAGCCTTTGGTTAATTCCTCTTCCTGGTGGGAAATGAGAGTTAAATTTGCCCGTCCAGACACCTCCAGCTAGTCTCTCATTGGTTCTCCCTATTCCTGTTCATCTTCCGCAGAAATTGCAAACTGGGTCAAACAGGAGGTTAAAGGGACTGACTCTCCACGTCGGGAGAGTGTTAGTAAAGTGTCTGGAATGTTGCACCCGAGTACCAGGGGACGAGAACGGACACATATTTGAACACGTCTCCCGATCACACGGTTGATCATACTCTGGGTTCCATATGCATGTTTTAGCTGAAGGAAGAATCCCTTAAACCTGGAGAGTTGAGACCCGTGGAATGGGTACCATGCAATATGACTTCAAAGGGTCATCATTTGCTCACCGAACCTCTCCAATCCTATCACTGCTGCGTTTATGCCCCTGTACACATGCTTGATTCTCTTTCGGAGACATAGCAATCCATAGGTTTTAAGATACTTACTAGTCAGGTACATTCTTAGGCGTTTAATATGGGGTGTTGAGTCCATTTCGTTGAGCAAGGAGTAGCTCTTGTCTATTACATATTTGGCTTAAGGAACTTTATCTGTGCTCATTTCAATCTCTGGTTTTATGCAGCACCACAACTCACCTTTCCCCTTAAGCAAGCATAAGTTGGTTTTCTAAATTTGAGACCGTGTTCTGTTTGTAATCCAGTTCCTGTGTAGCCAAGTTTACATTCCGTGTATTGGTGATATCTTATGATGTTTCTTTTTCTGTGTGACTTATTTCATTTAGAATCATCATACCTGAATCCACTCATTATGCTGCTACGGCCCTGATGACATAGATTTCATTGCTGAGTGATATTGCATTGTACGTAAGTACCACAACTTCTTTGTCCATTTTTCGCTTTCTGCGATATTGAACTTGTACCGTAAACGAGGTTCTTGTAAACAGAGCCATCCCAAACTTTGGGGTGGCTGTGTCTATTTGATTTTAATTTCCCTAAGCTATAGGACCATAAGTGGAAGTGCCCTAGGCTCTGTTGCTTTGTTTTTTAGATGTTTCAGGAAACACCATACACTTCTCCCGAGTGGCTGTTGGTAATTTATGTCCCTCCCATCAGCATAACAAGGCTCCCAGTTCTCCATGGCCTGTCCTGCCTTTCTGGATTTTACACTTTTTTCAGATGGCCCTTTTGACCGGGGGGAAGTGAGACTTCATTGTAGTGCAGATTTCCTTTGCAAGCTTGCTTGGTTGGCCAAAAAGGGCGTATGCGTTTTTTCCTGAATATATTCTGGAAAAAGCGCATACGCACTTTTTGGCCAGGTGCATCATTGTCGACGTTCTGCCTCTTTTCCTATGCTTTAAATGCAATTCCAGTCTACCTCCTGAAATCGGTTTCCTGCAATTCAGCCCCGCTTTCAAGTCCTCTTGGCAGCCTTACTTCAGTATATTTTTGGACGATAGCTGTCATTTATAACTCTGCAGGTTTGTGAATTACAGTGCCCCTGAGCTCCTTTCTTCAACTCGCTTTCTTGTGAGCTGGCCGCAACACCGCAGGATTGCTTCAGGCCCTAATCTGGTTCCGGCAAGGCACGCTGAGCCTTTGATTAATTCCTCTTCCTGGTGGGAAATGAGAGTTAAATTTGCCCGTCCAGACACCTCCAGCTAGTCTCTCATTGGTTCTCCCTATTCCTGTTCATCTTCCGCAGAAATTGCAAACTGGGCCAAACAGAAGGTTAAAGGCACTGACTATCCAAGTCGGGAGAGTGTTAGTAAAGCATCTGGAATGTTGCACCCGAGTATCAGGGGACGAAAACTGAGACATATTTGAACACGTCTCCCGATCACACGGTTGATCATACTCTGGGTTCCACATGCATGTTTTAGCTGAAGGAAGAATCCCTTAAACCTGGAGAGTTGAGACCCATGGAATGGGTACCATGCAATATGACTTCAAAGGGTCTTCATTTGCTCACCGAACCTCTCCAATCCTATCACTGCTGCGTTTATGCCCCTGTACACACGCTTGATTCTCTTTCAGAGACATAGCAATCCATAGGTTTTAAGATACTTACTAGTCAGGTACATTCTTAGGCGTTTAATATGGGGTGTTGAGTCCATTTCGTTGAGCAAGGAGTAGCTCTTGTCTATTCCATATTTGGCTTAAGGAACTTTATCTGTGATCATTTCAATCTCTGCTTTTATGCAGCACCCCAACTCACCTTTCCCCTTAAACAAGCATAAGTTGGTTTTCTACATTTGAGACCCTGTTCTGATTTGTAATCCAGTTCCTGTGTAGCCAAGTTTACATTCCGTGTATTAGTGATGTCTTATGGTATTTCTATTTCAGTGTGACTTATTTCAGTTAGAATCATCATACCTGAATCCACTCATTATGCTGCTACGGGCCTGATGACATAGATTTCATTGCTGAGTGATATTGCATTGAACGTAAGTACCACAACTTCTTTATCCATTTTTCACTTTCTGCGATATTGAACTTGTACCGTAAACGAGGTTCTTGTAAACAGAGCTGTCCCAAACTTTGGGGTGGCTGTGTCTTTTTGATTTTAATTTCCCTAAGCTATAGGACCATAAGTGGAAGTGCCCTAGGCTCTGTTGCTTTGTTTTTTAGATGTTTCAGGAAACACCATACACTTCTCCCCTGTGGCTGTTGGTAATTTATGTCCCTCCCATCAGCATAACAAGGCTCCCAGTTCTCCATGGCCTGTCCTGCCTTTCTGGATTTTACACTTTTTTCAGATGGCCCTTTTGACCGGGGGGAAGTGAGACTTCATTGTAGTGCAGATTTCCTTTGCAAGCTTGCTTGGTTGGCCAAAAAGGGCGTATGCGTTTTTTCCTGAATATATTCAGGAAAAAACGCATACGCCGTTTTTGGCCAAGTGCATCATTGTGGACGTTCTGCCTCTTTTCCTATGCTTTCAATGCAATTCCAGTCTACCTCCTGAAATCGGTTGCCTGCAATTCTGCCCCACTTATGAGTCCTCTTGGCAGCCTTACTTCAGTATATTTTTGGACGATAGCTATCATTTATAACTCTGCAGGTTTGTGAATTACAGTGCCCCTGAGCTCCTTTCTTCAACTCGCTTTCTTGTGAGCTGGCTGCAACACCGCAGGATTGCTTCAGGCCCTAATCTGGTTCTGGCATGGCACGCTAAGCCTTTGGTTAATTCCTCTTCCTGGTGGGAAATGAGAGTTAAGTTTGCCCGTCCAGACACCTCCAGCTAGTCTCTCATTGGTTCTCCCTATTCCTGTTCATCTTCCGCAGAAATTGCAAACTGGGCCAAACAGGAGGTTAAAGGCACTGACTCTCCAAGTTGGGAGAGTGTTAGTAAAGCATCTGTCATGTTGCACCCAAGTACCAGGGGACGAAAACTGACATATTTGAACACGTCTCCCGATCACACGGTTGATCATACTCTGGGTTCCACATGCATGTTTTAGCTGAAGGAAGAATCCCTTAAACCTGGAGAGTTGAGACCCGTGGAATGGGTACCATGCAATATGACTTCAAAGGGTCTTCATTTGCTCACCGAACCTCTCCAATCCTATCACTGCTACGTTTATGCACCTGTACACACGCTTGATTCTCTTTCGGAGACATAGCAATCCATAGGTTTTAAGATACTTACTAGTCAGGTACATTCTTAGGCGTTTAATATGGGGTGTTGAGTCCATTTCGTTGAGCAAGGAGTAGCTCTTGTCTATTCCATATTTGGCTTAAGGAACTTTATCTGTGCTCATTTCAATCTCTGGTTTTATGCAGCACCCCAACTCACCTTTCCCCTTAAGCAAGCATAAGTTGGTTTTCTACATTTGAGACCCTGTTCTGATTTGTAATCCAGTTCCTGTGTAGCCAAGTTTACATTCCGTGTATTAGTGATGTCTTATGGTATTTCTATTTCTGTGTGACTTATTTCACTTAGAATCATCATACCTGAATCCACTCATTATGCTGCTACGGGCCTGATGACATAGATTTCATTGCTGAGTGATATTGCATTGTACGTAAGTACCACAACTTCTTTATCCATTTTTCACTTTCTGCGATATTGAACTTGTACCGTAAACGAGGTTCTTGTAAACGGAGCTGTCCCAAACTTTGGGGTGGCTGTGTCTTTTTGATTTTAATTTCCCTAAGCTATAGGACCATAAGTGGAAGTGCCCTAGGCTCTGTTGCTTTGTTTTTTAGATGTTTCAGGAAACAGCATACACTTCTCCGGAGTGGCTTTTGGCAATTTATATCTCGCCCATCAACATAACAAGGCTCCCAGTTCTCCATGGCCTGTCCTGCCTTTCTGGATTTTACACTTTTTTTCAGATGGCCCTTTTGACCGGGGGGAAGTGAGACTTCATTGTAGTGCAGATTTCCTTTGCAAGCTTGCTTGGTTGGCCAAAAAGGGCATATGCGTTTTTTCCTGAATATATTCAGGAAAAAACGCATATGCCTTTTATGGCCAAGTGCATCATTGTGGACGTTCTGCCTCTTTTCCTATGCTTTCAATGCAATTCCAGTCTACCTCCTGAAATCGGTTTCCTGCAATTCTGCCCCGCTTTCAAGTCCTCTTGGCAGCCTTACTTCAGTATATTTTTGGACGATAGCTGTCATTTATAACTCTGCAGGTTTGTGAATTACAGTGCCCCTGAGCTCCTTCTTCAACTCGCTTTCTTCTGAGCTGGCCGCAACACCGCAGGATTGCTTCAGGCCCTAATCTAGTTCCGGCACGGCACACTGAGCCTTTGGTTAATTCCTCTTCCTGGTGGGAAATGAGAGGTAAATTTGCCCGTCCAGACACCTCCAGCTAGTCTCTCATTGGTTCTCCCTATTCCTGTTCATCTTCCACAGAAATTGCAAACTGGGCCAAACAGGAGGTTAAAGGCACTGACTCTCCAAGTCGGGAGAGTGTTAGTAAAGCATCTGGAATGTTGCACCCGAGTACCAGGGGACGAAACCTGAGACATATTTGAACACGTCTCCCGATCACATGGTTGATCACACTCTGGGTTCCACATGCATGTTTTAGCTGAAGGAGGAATCCCTTAAACCTTGAGAGTTGAGACCCGTGGAATGGGTACCATGCAATATGACTTCAAAGGGTCTTCATTTGCTCACCGAACCTCTCCAATCCTATCACTGCTGCGTTTATGTCCCTGTACACATGCGTGATTCTCTTTCGGAGACATAGCAATCCATAGGTTTTAAGATACTTACTAGTCAGGTACATTCTTAGGCGTTTAATATGGGGTGTTGAGTCCATTTCGTTGAGCAAGGAGTAGCTCTTGTCTATTCCATATTTGGCTTAAAGAACTTTATCTGTGCTCATTTCAGTCTCTGGTTTTATGCAGCACCCCAACTCACCTTTCCCCTTAAGCAAGCATAAGATGGTTTTCTACATTTGAGACCCTGTTCTGTTTTGTAATCCAGTTCCTGTGTAGCCAAGTTTACATTCCATGTATTAGTGATATCTTATGATGTTTCTTTTTCTGTGTGACTTATTTCAGTTAGAATCGTCATACCTGAATCCACTCATTATGCTGCTACGGGCCTGATGACATAGATTTCATTGCTGAGTGATATTGCATTGTACGTAAGTAGCACAACTTCTTTATCCATTTTTCGCTTTCTGCGATATTGAACTTGTACCGTAAACGAGGTTCTTGTAAACAGAGCCGTCCCAAACTTTGAGGTGGCTGTGTCTTTTTGATTTTAATTTCCCTAAGCTATAGGACCATAAGTGGAAGTCCCCTAGACTCTGTTATTTTGTTTTTTAGATGTTTCAGGAAACACCATACACTTCTCCCCAGTGGCTGTTGGTAATTTATGTCCCTCCCATCAGCATAACAAGGCTCCCAGTTCTCCATGGCCTGTCCTGCCTTTCTGGATTTTACACTTTTTTCAGATGGCCCTTTTGACCGGGGGGAAGTGAGACTTCATTGTAGTGCAGATTTCCTTTGCAAGCTTCCTTGGTTGGTCAAAAAGGGCATATGCGTTTTTTCCTGAATATATTCAGGAAAAAACGCATACGCCCTTTTTGGCCAAGTGCATCATTGTGGACGTTCTGCCTCTTTTCCTATGCTTTAAATGCAATTCCAGTCTACCTCCAGAAATCGGTTTCCTGCAATTCTGCCCCGCTTTCAAGTCCTCTTGGCAGCCTTACTTCAGTATATTTTTGGACGATAGCTGTCATTTATAACTCTGCAGGTTTGTGAATTACAGTGCCCCTGAGCTCCTTTCTACAACTCGCTTTCTTGTGAGCTGGCCGCAACACCGCAGGATTGCTTCAGGCCCTAATCTTGTTCCGGCTCAGCACGATGAGCCTTTGGTTAATTCCTCTACCTGGTGAGAAATGAGAGTTAAATTTTCCCGTCCAGACACCTCCAGCTAGTCTCTCATTGGTTCTCCCTAAAGAGTCTGGAATGTTGCAACCGAATACCAGGGGACGAGAACTGAGACATATTTGAACATGTCTCCCAATCACACGGGTGATCATACTCTGGGTTCCACATGCATGTTTTAGCTGAAGGAAGAATCCGTTAAACCTGGAGAGTTGAGACCCGTGGAATGGGTACCATGCAATATCACTTCAAAGTGTTTTCGTTGGCTCACCGAACCTTTCCAATCCTATCACTGCTGCGTTCATGCCCCTGTACACACGCTTGATTCTCTTTTGGAGACATAGCAATCCATAGGTTTTAAGATACTTACTAGTCAGGTACATTCCTAGGCGTTTAATATGGGGTGTTGAGTCCATTTCGTTGAGCAAGGAGTAGCTCTTGTCTATTCCATATTTGGCTTAAGGAACTTTATCTGTGCTCATTTCAATCTCTGGTTTTATGCAGCACCCCAACTCACCTTTCCCCTTAAGCAAGCATAAGTTGTTTTTCTACATTTGACACACTGTTGTGTTTTGTAATTCAGTTCCTGTGTAGCCAAGTTTACATTCCGTGTATTAGTGATATCTTATGTTGTTTCTTGTTCTGTGTGACTTATTTCAGTTAGAATCATCATACCTGCATCCACTCATTTTCTGCTACAGGCCTTATGACATAGATTTCATTGCTGAGTGATATTGCATTGTACATAAGTACCACAACTTCTTTATCCATTTTTTGCTTTCTGCGATATTGAAGTTGTACCGTTAACAAGGTTCTTGTACACAGAGCCGTCCCAAACTTTGGGGTGGCTGTGTCTTTTTGATTTTAATTTCCCTAAGCTATAGGACCATAAGTGGAAGTGCCCTAGGCTCTGTTGCTTTGTTTTTTAGATGTTTCAGGAAACACCATACACTTCTCCCGAGTGGCTGTTAGCAATTTACATCCCGCCCATCAGCATAACAAGGCTCCAAGTTCTCCATGGCCTGTCCTGCCTTTCTGGATTTTACACTTTTTTCAGATGGCCCTTTTGACCGGGGGGAAGTGAGACTTCATTGTAGTGCAGATTTCCTTTGCAAGCTTGCTTGGTTGGCCAAAAAGGGCGTATGCGTTTTTTCCTGAATATATTCAGGGAAAAACGCATACGCCCTTTTTGGCCAAGTGTATCATTGTCCATGTTCTGCCTCTTTTCCTATACTTTAAATGCAATTCCAGTCTACCTTCTGAAATCAGTTTCCTGCAATTCTGCCCCACTTTTAATCCTCTTGGCTGCCTTACTTCAGTATATTTTTGGATGATAGCTGTCATTTATAACTCTGCAGGTTTGTGAGTTACAGTGCCCCTGAGCTCCTTTCTTCAACTCGCTTTCTTGTGAGCTGGCCGCAACACCGCAGGATTGCTTCAGGCCCTAATCCTTTTCCGGCACGGCATGCTGAGCCTTTGGTTAATTCCTCTTCCTGGTGGGAAATGAGAGTTAAATTTGCCCGTCCAGACACCTCCAGCTAGTCTCTCATTGGTTCTCCCTATTCCTGTTCATCTTCCGCAGAAATTGCAAACTGGGCCAAACAGGAGGTTAAAGGCACTGACTCTCCAAGTCGGGAGAGTGTTAGTAAAGCGTCTGGAATGTTGCACCCGAGTACGAGGGGACGAGAACTGAGACATATTGGAACACGTCTCCCGATCACATGGTTGATCATACTCTGGGTTCCACATGCATGTTTTAGCTGAAGGAAGAATCCCTTAAACCTGGAGAGTTGAGACCCGTGGAATGGGTACCATGCAATATGATTTCAAATGGTCTTCATTTGCTCACCAAACCTCTCCAATCCTATCACTGCTGCGTTTATGCCCCTGTACACATGCTTGATTCTCTTTCGGAGACATAGCAATCCATAGGTTTTAAGATACTTACTAGTCAGGTACATTCTTAGGCGTTTAATATGGGGTGTTGAGTCCATTTTGTTGAGCAAGGAGTAGCTCTTGTCTATTCCATATTTGGCTTAAGGAACTTTATCTGTGCTCATTTCAATCTCTGGTTTTCTGCAGCACCCCAACTCACCTTTCCCCTTAAGCAAGCATAAGTTGGTTTTCTAAATTTGAGACCCTGTTCTGTTTTGTAATTCAGTTCCTGTGTAGCCAAGTTTACATTCCGTGTATTAGTGACAACTTATGATGTTTCTATTTCTGTGTGACTTATTTCAGTTAGAATCATCATACCTGAATCCACTCATTATGCTGCTACGGGCCTGATGACATAGATTTCATTGCAGAGTGATATTGCATTGTACGTAAGTACCACAACATCTTTATCCATTTTCCACTTTCTGCGATATTGCACTTGTACCATAAACGCGGTTCTTGTAAACAGAGCCATCCCAAATTTTGGGGTGGCTGTTTCTTTTTGATTTTAATTTCCCTAAGCTATAGGACCATAAGTGGACGTGCCCTAGGCTCTGTTGCTTTGTTTTTTGGATGTTTCAGGAAACACCATACACTTCTCCCCAGTGGCTGTTGGCAATTTACATCCCGCCCATCAGCATAACAAGGCTCCCAGTTCTCCATGGCCTATACTGCCTTTCTGGATTTTACACTTTTTTCAGATGGCCCTTTTGACCGGGGGCAAGTGAGACTTCATTGTAGTGCAGATTCCCTTTGCAAGCTTGCTTGGTTGCCCAAAAAGCGCGTATGCGTTTTTTCTTGAACATATTCAAGAAAAAACGCATACACCCTTTTTGGCCAAGTGCATCATTGTCCACGTTCTGCCTCTTTGCTTATGCTTTAACTGCAATTCCAGTCTACCTCCTGAAATCGTTTTCCTGCAATTCTGCCCTGCTTTCAAGTCCTCTTGGCAGCCTTACTTCAGTATATTTTTGGACGATACCTGTCATTTATAACTCTGCAGGTTTGTGAATTACAGTGCCCCTGAGCTCCTTTCTTCAACTCGCTTTCTTGTGAGCTGGCCGCAAAACCGCAGGATTGCTTCAGGCCCTAATCTGGTTCCGGCAAGGCACGCTGAGCCTTTGGTTAATTCCTCTTCCTGGTGGGAAATGAGAGTTAAATTTGCCCATCCAGACACCTCCAGCTAGTCTCTCATTGGTTCTCCCTATTCCTGGAAATATTCCGCAGAAATTGCAAACTGGGCCAAAGAGGAGGTTAAAGGCACTGACTCTCCAAGTCGGGAGAGTGTTAGTAAAGCGTGTGGAATGTTGCATCCGAGTACCAGGGGACGAAAACTGAGACATATTGGAACAAATCTCCCGATCACACGGTTGATCATCCTCTGGGTTCCACATGCATGTTTTAGCTGAAGGAAGAATCCCTTAAACCTGGAGAGTTGAGACCCGTGGAATGGGTACCATGCAATATGACTTCAAAGGGTCTTCATTTGCTCACCGAACCTCTCCAATCCTATCACTGCTGCATTTATGCCCCTGTACACAGGCTGGATTCTCTTTCAGAGACATAGCAATCCATAGGTTTTAAGATACTTACTAGTCAGGTACATTCTTAGGCGTTTAATATGGGGTGTTGAGTCCATTTCGTTGGGCAAGGAGTAGCTCTTGTCTATTCCATATTTGGCTTAAGGAACTTTATCTGTGCTCATTTCAATCTCTGGTTTTATGCAGCACCCCACCTCACCTTTCCCCTTAAGCCAGCATAAGTTGGTTTTGTACATTTGAGACCCTCTTCTGTTTTGTAATTCAGTTCCTGTGTAGCCAAGTTTACATTCCGTGTATTAGTGATATCTTATGATGTTTCTTTTTCTGTGTGACTTATTTCAGTTAGAATCATCATACCTGAATCCACTCATTATGCTGCTACGGGCCTGATGACATAGATTTCATTGCTGAGTGATATTGCATTGTACGTAAGTACCACAACTTCTTTATCCAGTTTTCACTTTCTCCGATATTGAACTTGTACCGTAAACTAGGTTCTTGTAAACAGAGATGTCCCAAACTTTGGGGTGGCTGTGTGTTTTTGATTTTAATTTCCCTAAGCTATAGGACCATAAGTGGAAGTGCCCTAGGATCTGTTGCTTTGTTTTTTAGATGTTTCAGGAAACACCATATACTTCTCCCGAGTGGCTGTTGGCAATTTACATCCCGCCCATCAACATAACAAGGCTCCCAGTTCTCCATGGCCTGTCCTGCCTTTCTGGATTTTACACTTTTTTCAGATGGCCCTTTTGACCTGGGGGAAGTGAGACTTCATTTTAGTGCAGATTTCCTTTGCAAGCTTGCTTGGTTGGCCAAAAAGGGCGTATGCGTTTTTTCCTGAATATATTCAGGAAAAAACGCATACGCCCTTTTTGGCCAAGTGCATCATTGTCGACGTTCTGCCTCTTTTCCTATGCTTTAAATTCAATTCCAGTCTACCTCCTGAAATCAGTTTCCTGCAATTCTGCCTTGCTTTCAATGCCTCTTCATAGCCTTACCTCAATATATTTTTGAATATATTTGGCCTTTATAACTCTGCAGCTTTTTGAATTGCAGTGGCCCTTAGCTCCATTTTTCAGGTCTTATTTTTTTGATCTTGCCTCATAACCACAGGATTCCTTCAGGCCCTATTTTTCTTCTGGGGCACCTTGTTGTGCCTTTGGTTTATTCTTCTTACTGATGTGAAATTAGAGAGACATGTGCTCATTGAAACCGCTACAGCTAGTTTCTCACTGGTTCCCCCTATTCCCATTCATCCTCCGCACTAACTGCAGACTGTGCGATACCAGAACTTAAAGGCATTGACTCTCCATGTGGGGATGTTTTTAGTAAAGCAGCTGGAATATCGATCCAGAGTCCCAGGAGAGGAAAAATGAGGTGCATTTTAGAAACCTTTCCTGATCATATGGTATACCAGTCGCTGGGTTTCCCAAGCATGGTTTAGCTGTAGGAAGATTCCCTTCAACCTGGAGTGTTGGGACCCTTGGAATGAGTAGCATGAAGTATTGCATTAAACTTTTGGCAGTTGCTCACCAAAGCTCACCAATCCTCTCATCCCCAAGTGTCCAGCCTTATGTCTTATCCAGCTGTGGGTTTACATGTGGTCAATCCAGGTTGCATCACAGCCCCTGAGCGAATTTTGTAAGAATTTTTCTCTCTTTCATTGTTTCTGCGTTTTGTTTTTAAAATTTATTTCTATAATGGGGTTTAGCTCATTTTCACTGCTGTGTTTGTGCTGCTCTGCACACACTTGATTCCCTTATGGAGATATATCAATACATGGGTTTTAAGATTCTTATTACTCAGATATATTTCTCTGCGGTGTATAGGGTGTGTTGAGGCCAGTTCATTGAGCAAGGTGTAGATCTTGTCTAATATCTATTTGGTTTATTGAACGGTATCTGTGCTAATTTCAAACTCTGGTTTTATGCATCACCCCACCTCTCCTTTCCCCTTAAGCTGACATAAGTGTGTTTTCTAAATGTGAGACACTGTTCTGTTCTGTAATTCATTTCTTGTGCAGCCATATTTACCCTCCCTCTATAAGTGATATCTTATGATATGTTTCTTTTTCTGTTTGACTTATTTCAAGTAGTATTATCGGACCTAAATCCACTCTTTATCCTTCTACTAACCTTATTACATTGATTTCATGGTGAAGAGATATTCCATTGTACATAAGTACCACATCTTCTTTATCCATTGTTCTCTTTCCTGGGATATTTAAGGTGTACTGAAGTTGAGGTTCTTGTAAACAGAGTAGCCCTAAACTGTGGTGTGCTTGTGTCTTGTTGATTTTTAGACTTCCCTAGATATACTCCCATGATTGGAAGTGTCCTATGCTCTGTAGCTCTGTTTTTTAGATGATTTAGGAACCACCATACACTTCTCCAGAGTGGCTCTCGGCAGTTCACACACTGCCCATCAGCGTATAAAGGCTCCCTGTTCTCCATGGCCTGTCCTGCATTTCTGGTTTTTACAATTTTTTTAGGATGGCCCTTTTGACCGGTGGGAAATGAGACTTCTTTGTTGTGCACATTTTCATTGCTTGCTTGCTTCGTTGCCCATAAAGTGCGTATGCGTTTTTTCCTGGATATAATCAGGAAAAAACGCATACGCCCTTTTGGGCCAACTGCATCATTGTCGAAATTCTGCCGCTTTTCATGTGCTTTAAAGACGAGTCCAATCTATCTCTTGAAATCTGTTTCTTGCAATTCTGTCTTGCATTCAGATCCTCTTCTTTGCCTTACCTCAACATATTTTTGGACGTTAGTTTTCATTTATAACTCTGCAGGTTTGTGAATTGCAGTGACCCTGAGCTCCATTTTTTAAGTTGCTCTTTTGTGAGCTGGCCTCAAACCCACAGGATTGCTTCAGGCCCTATTTTGGCTCCGGCGAGGCGGGCTGAGCCTTTTTTCAATTCTTATTCTTAATGGGAAATTAGAGTGATATGTGCCCGTCCAAACCCTTACAACTATTCTCTCATTGGTTCCCCCTCTTCCCGTTCATCCTCCTCACAATTTGCAAAATGTGTGAAACAGAAGTTGAAATGTGCTGATTCTCCAAGTGGGGAGATTCTAAGTAACGTGGCTGGAATGGTGAACAGGAGCACCAGGAGAGGATAAATGAGCTGCATTTTAGACACATCTCCCGATCACATGGTGTACAGTCCTCTGGGTTTTCCATGCATGTTTTAGCTGTAGGAAGATCCCTTGAACCTGCAGATTTGGGACCCATTGAATGGGTACCACGTAGTATTACTTTAAAAGGTGTGCATTTCCTCACCCAACCTCACATTTCTCTTAGTGCAAACAGTTTCCAGCCTTATGTCTCATCCTGCTGTGGGTCTAGATGTGTTCAATTCATGTTGCATCACCGTCCCTGAGAAAAAGTTGTAAGAGGTTTTCTCTGTCTCTCTGTCGTTTATTTTTTTCAATTTATTACTATATTGGTTACAGCTGATTTTCAAAGCTCTGTTTCTTGCTGCTGTACATCCACTTGATTCATGTACAGAGAGACATCAGTAAATTCTTTTTCAGATTCTTACCAGTCGTATATATTCTTTTCCGGTGACTTGAGTGTGCTGAGTGCAGTTCTTTCAGCTACCGTGTAGGTCTTGTTGATTATCAGTTTGGTATTTGGAATGGTATCTTTGCTAATTTCAACCTCCTGGATGATGCCTCACCCCTCCCCACCTTTCCCGTTTAGCAGCCTTATGCGTGTTTTCTACATATTTGACTATGTTTTTGTTTTGTAATTTATTTCATGTGTAGCCATTTTGGATTCCACCTTTAAGTGATATCTTATGATATGTGTCTTTTTCTTTTTGAATTATGTCACTTAGAATGATCATATGTAACTCCTCCGGAGTTGTTACAACTGGCCATATTTCATTGATTTCCAGGCTGAATAATATTCCACTCTACCTAAGTACCACATCTCTATCCATTTTTTCTCTCCAGAGACATTTAAGTTATATCCTAGTCGAGGATCTTTTAAACAGAGAGGGGGTAAACATTGGGCTGCCTGTGTCCTCTCAATTTTTGTTTTTCCCAAGATATACGCCCATGAGTGCAAGTGCCCTATGCTCTGTAGCTCATTTTTTAGATGCTTTAGTAAACACAATACACTTCTCCAGAATGGCCGTTGGCAATATACATTTCCACTATAAGTCTCACAGGGCTCCCTCTTCTCCTTGCCCTGTCCTGCATTTCTGTTGTTTACGCTTTATGAGGATGGCTCTTCTGACTGATGCGAAGTGATATCTTTTGTAGTATTGACTTCCAGTGCCCACCTCTTTGGTTGGCTAAAAAAGTGTATGCCCTTTTCTTGAATATATACAGAAAAAAACGCATATACCCTTTTTGGCCAACTGCAATGTTGGCAATGTTCAGCTCCTTTTCTTGTGCTTAATGGCGAGTCCTTTCTACCTCCTCAAATCCCTTTCCTGCCATTCTCCCTTGCTTACAAGTCCTTTTCTCTGACTTTCCTCAAGACATTTTTCAGTGATGGATATTTTCAACTCTGCAGTTTCATGAATTTTACTGCCCCTGAGTTCCATTGTTCAACTTGTGTTTATGGGAACTGGTTACAAAGCAGTGGGATTTCCTCAAGCCCTATACTGTTTCCATGGGCAACCCTAGCCTTTGGTCAATTCGTCTTCCTGATTGGAAATTAGAGTGACATGTGCCTGTCTGAACACCTAGGACTTGTCTCTCATTGTTCCTCATCCTTCCGCTTCATCCTCTGGACAAATTCCAAACTGTACGCAACAGGATGTTGACAGTGCTGACCTCTCCAAGTGGGGAGACTGTTAGTAAAGACGCTGGAGGGGTGAACCCGAGCACCAGGAGATGAGGAGATGAGATGCCTTTTCCAAACTCTTCCCGATCAGATGGTATACCATCCTCTGGGTGTGACAGACATGTTTTAGCAGTAGGAAGAGTCCCATTCATGTAAGGAGAACACCAGGGCTTTTTCAAAATCAGTGTCTCCCCGAAACCCAAACTGGGGAATTTTTTAAGCTACGGCTACACATATGTTCATTAAGGGCCTTGGGAAGTAGGCAGAGTCCAAACTTTAGATGATTGAAGTCTTCAGGGTCAGAAGCACTCACCACCAGCTTCCCTTAGGTTACACTTTAACTGTCATTGATAGATGATGTCAATAAAAATATCTATTCTTTTTCAGATTATTTCCCCTTATAGGTTATTGCAAAATGTTGAGTGTAGTTCCCTGTGCTATCCAGTAGTTCCTTGTTGATGATCTATTTTATACATAGCAGTGTGTATGTGTTAATCCCAAACTGTTAATTTATCCCTCCTCCCACCTTTCCCCTTTGGTAATAATAAATTATAAGATTTTATACTTCTCAGAAATGGGGGAGCTGAAAGAGAGGTATCATTTTCAATGGAAAAGCATTTAAAACAAGATTGAAGCTTTAACCAAGATTATTAGATGTACATCCTTGGAAAGAAATCACTTCGTTTCTCTAATATTGACCTGACAAATAAGACAAACCTTTTCACTGAACTTGCTTATAATAAAGTGATGGAAATATCAAATGGAAGTGTTAGAAACATCTTATTTTACCCGAGCCTTATACACTGTTCTATGTTAACTACAGTTTGGCTCACACATCTGTTCATTGAGGTTACAATAGTCTCAATTTCTGTTACTGATCCTCCAGAGTGGACCCCAACAAGTGTCCCCCTGCCCAGTGTCATTGGGGCCAACAGATCGAGACTGAGTTTGGTTCACAAGCAAAGGAAGCTTTATATTTTGATCAGAGAATGGAGAGGTGAGAGCATGCACTACCCCGTGGGCTGTGGGCTGGGCTGCTGTGTAGAGATCCTGTCAGAGTCAGTGGGAGGGAGGGGGCGGAGCTCTCGAGGGCTGGGTTGGCTGCAGCTCAGGCTCTATATCGCGGAGTCTGCACTGGGCCCCAGGAGCTGAGGTGTCGACCCAGCCATTCTGCACTAGGAAATCTGGTCTGAAGTGCCGGGTGTGGAACCTCTGCATGCGGGACCCTAGGAGCACATGAAATTAGACAAAGCACAAAGGATAAAAAAGGTTAGACTTGACTTTATTGCCCAGATTCTATTTTTATCTCCCAGGGATTTTTAATGGGCTTTGCTGGGGACAAACCCCTCCTCTGCCTTTTGTCCCGTTCCTCATTCTTGGAGTGCTGAGGGTGCAGACCCTTCTTCTGTAACTGCTGAGTGCTGAGTTGGAAGCCCTCATACCCGGGGGCGAGGGTCAGAGCTTCTCCCCAGCAGCCTCCAGGTGACGTTGATTGTCCCCAGGCCCCCTGCCTCCCTGCTCGTCCACCTGAGCACCAGCATTGGAAGTGTTATAGATTCTAATGACCTTTAAGGGTCCAGGAAAGAGATGTGCAGAGACGCTGTGGGGGCCGGTTTCACCCCGCCCCACATTTGTTCGGCCACCTTAGGCTGACCGTTTCTGCCAGCCTAGATGCTCTGACCAGTAGTCTGCGCTTTCTTCAATTAGGCCCCTGAATTAACGTACAAACAGCACCAGGTGTCAGAGCCCTGCCCGCTCAACTCCCAGACAGTCCAGGGTCAGTGGTGATCAAGGACCATGATGGCCACTGAGTCAACAGCCTTTTGAAGTAAACAGGAGTCCAGCCGGTCTTATTGGCCACCATCATCACGGTGTCTGTAGGCTTTTCTATGGTGACAGTGTGGTATACGGTTCCCCTGCCAAGATTATTAGCTCCCCTCTGGGTGCAGTAAGTCCTGCAAGCAGTAGTCTACTCTTTTGGGACACACTCTTGTTGTTTTATGAGAGAAACTCCAGGTCAAGTGATGTTCACACGAGTCGTCATGGTGCCCTGTTGCCCCCGGTTATCTCTCTGGATGTTGGAGTTGGAGGGCCTCCTCACTCGAGGTTGGTGTGCCCACGGAGCGAACCCTGCAACTTCAGGGCATGGTTGGTGGTTAGGATCACCACATGGGGTCCTTTTCCCTTAGGAGGGAGGTGGCCTTTTGGGCTGCTGATTTCCAGGTTTTTAGATACTGCCAGTATCTTGGCCAGATGTGGCAGTGGGCCAAACCCCTTGGTGACCGTAGTTTATCCTACCTGGATGGCATTCTTGCATTGTTCCATTTCAAGTGGTCCCAGGTTTTGCACTAATTCTCCAATGGCGATTCACCTTTCACCGGGAATGTAAAGGTCAAAGGGTTTAGCTAAATTAGGGAGTTCCAGGGCAAGGGTCTGAATTGACTGCTCTTTCCATTCTTGAAAGGCCACTTCTGGATTCTATTCAAAAGGATCATCATCTTTTCCTTTCAGTGTTTCATATAGAGGCCCAGCTAGTAGACTGTAGTTAGGGATCCAGAAGCAGCAAACCCTGGCCTCCCCAGGAACCCCTAAGCTGTCTTCTAGTTTTAGAAAGGGGTAAGGCTGCAAATGGTTTCTTCCCTTTCCTGGGATGGGCTTCTCCGACCTTCTGTGAGAACGAAGCCCAGGCAGGTCACCGCAGTCTGTGATATTTGAGCTTTTTCTTGGACAACTTCTATCCTTTATTGGCTTGGTAGTTCAGAGGCCTCCTTAGTAGGGCTGGCGATCAGAATGTCGTCTGCGTACTGAAGGAGGATTTTCTTTTCCAGAGGTAGAACTTTTAGGTCTTTAGCTAAGCTTTCCCCAAAGATGGTGTGGGAATTTTTGCACCCTTGGGGCAAGACGGCCTGGAAGTATTGTTTTAGTTGTATGTTGAGTCCTGCCACTCACAAGCCAAAATTTCTTGTGACTCTGGGACTAATGGAATACAAAAGAAGGCATCATTGAAGACTAATACAGAATACCATGTCCTGGTGGTTGGTAGAATGACCAGCAGGGTGTAGGAATTAGGAGCAGCTGGAGGTATATCCTTGGTGGCTTCACTGACTGTCCTGACATCCTTTACCAGGTCCCCAGCAGCCCATGGGGCTCTCGTGGTCAGACCAATCCCAGAATATGGAGCTCACCTGGGCAGGTACCCCACCCCCACCCCAGCCCATGGGGCTCTTGTGGTCAGGCCCCTCCCAGGATACAGAGCTACCCTTGCAGGTACCGTGGCAGGGCTGGGCACACAGGAACTGTGTACATAGCCCTCATTGCAGAGCACCCCCAGCTCACCTGTCGCTCAGAGCTGACACAGAGCACCTCAGAGCAGGACTTGAACTAACAAACAGCAGCTGCGACAGGTCTGTGACCCTGGGCATCACTCTGTGCGGCCTCCCTCCACCTGGTCTTCCAGAGACTTCCACTGCACCCGGGGCACCAGGCCTCTGTCTCCAACCACCACCCACCCCTCCTCTCCCTGACTCCTGGGTTCCTCTCATTAGGAGAGGGTTTTCTTGAAGTTGTCTCCCACTCATGGGCCAGATAAAATGATTAGAAAACAAGCCAAAGCTGCAGCCCCTTGTCTATCCTGACTCTCAGGAGCCCACACCTGTTCCTTGGACCTGGCCGGTTCAGCAAGTTCCATTTTCTGCAACTGTGAGCCCCTGAGGGGTGATGATTGGCTGACCTGGGCAGCCTTACCGTGCCGGCCAGCCCTCCCCAGGTGTGCCTGGGTTGAGATCAATATAAATACCACTCCAGGCAGCAAGAGACCCTGCAGCCGTGCCTGACGCCATTTTCTCTGCCCTGTCAGCAGTCTCGGGGCTGGGCTGGTGGGAGGGAGTGAGAGGCCACGGCTTTGTGGGTGGCCCAGTGTGAGTGGGGCTCTGCTGGACTTTCTGCAGCAGTTGCCAGGCTGCCACCTGCTAAAGAAGAGGATGTGTCACCCATACCTGCTGCTGGAATTTCTCCCTGGGCAGAGGTGAGGAAGGAAAAAAGCAGTGGGGGCAGGGACAGGACGGGTATCTCAGGCAGGGAAATGGAAATCTTCCAGAAGAGCACCCAGGGCCAGGACCATCCTGGCTGGCCTGCAGGCACCAAGTCGGCCGGCATGCTGTCACTCGTGTGGCTCTATGGCCCTTCCTCTAGGCTTTCAAGTCCTTGTATATATTCAGGTGTTTTACCTGGGACGGGTGGGAATAGTTCAGCAGCAACTGGCCTGGGGCTCAGCTCACGTTTACTCACAGATGCCTCGGCACGGTGCCCCAGCTTTGCAATGAGGACGCTTGTTGCGTGGGGGCTGCTGGCTGAATGGGAGACGATTCCCCACCACTGGCCAACTTCAGAATTGTTTACAACTGGAGCAAGTGCCCTGATACGGTTTTCCTCTGTGGAACTGGTGGGTTCTGTGTTTTTTTTCTCTTTTTCATTTTTGGTTCAAGGTAGATTTTATTCCTCTTTTTTGTATTTACAGATATAAGCATGGAAATAATTTATTCATATAAATACATGTATGTGAAGGGAATAATTGTTTTTACTGTTTTATTTTTTAAATTTTATTTCTTTTTAATTTTGAATTTTATTTTATATTTTTATACAGCAGGTTCTTATTGGTTATCTATTTTATACATATAAATGTATACATGCCAATCCCAGTCTCTCAACTCCTCCCACCACCACCCCCCCAACAGCTTTCCCCCTTGTTGTCCATACGTTTGTTGTCTACATCTGTTGCTCTATTTATGCCTTGCAAAATGGTTAATCTGTACAGTTTTTCTAGGTTCCACATATATGCATGAATATACAAGATTTGTTTTTCTCTTTCTGACTTACTTCACTCTGTATGACAGTCTCTAGATCCATCGACGTCTCTACAAATGACCCAATTTCATTCCTTTTCATGGCTTAGTAATATTCCATTTTATATATGTACCACAGCTTTATGCATTCGTCTGTCTGTGGGCATTTAGGTTGCTTCCATTACCTCGATATTGTAAAGAGTGAGGCAATGAACATTGCGGTGAATGTCTCTTTTTGATTTATGGTTTTGTCTGGGTATATGTCCAGTACTGGGATTGCTGTATCATATGGTAATTCTATTGTTAGTTTCTTAAGAAACTCCATATTGTTCTCCATAGTGACTGTATCAATTTATATTCCCAACAATAGTGGAAGAGGGTTCCTTTTCTCCACACCCTTTCCAGCATTTTTTGTTTGTAGATTTTCTGATGATGCCCATTCTATCAGGTGTGAGGTGATACCTCATTGTGGAGTCCATTTTGTTGAGCAAGGGGTAGGTCTTGTCTATTACATATTTGGCTGATGGAACGGTATCTGTGCTAAATTCAAACTCTGGTTTTATGCAGCACCCCAACTCACCTTCCCCCTTAAGCAAGCATAAGTTGGTTTTCTAAACTTGAGACCCTGTTCTGTTTTGTAACTCAGTTCATGTGTAGCCAAGTTCACATTCCGTGTATTAGTGATACCTTATGATGTTTCTTTTTCTGTGTCACTTTTTTCACTTAGAATCACCGTGCCTCAATCCACTCATTATGCTGGTACGGGCCTGGTGACATAGTTTTCATTGCTGAGAGGTATTCTGTTGTACGTAACTACCGCAACTTCTTTATCCATTATTTGCTATCTGGCATATTTAACTTGTGCTACAGAAGAGGTTCCTGTAAACAGAGCCGTCCCAAATTTTGGGGTGGCTGTGTCTTTTTGAATTTAATTTGCCTAAGCTATAGGACCATAAGTGGAAGTGCCCTAGGCTCTGTTGCTTTGTTTTTTAGATGTTTCAGGAAACACCATACACTTCTCCCGAGTGGCTGTTGGCAATTTACATCCCGCCCATCAGCATAACAAGGCTCCCAGTTCTCCATGGCCTGTCCTGCCTTTCTGGATTTTGCACATTTTTCAGATGGCCCTTTTGACCGGGGGGAAGTGAGACTTCATTGTAGTGCAGATTTCCTTTGCAAGCTTGCTTGGTTGGCCAAAAAGGGCATATGCGTTTTTTCCTGAATATATTCAGGAGAAAATGCATATGCCCTTTTTGGCCAAGTGCATCATTGTGGACGTTCTGCCTCTTTTCCTATGCTTTAAATGCAATTCCAGTCTACCTCCTGAAATCGGTTTCCTGCAATTCTGCCCTGCTTTCAAGTCCTCTTGGCAGCCTTACTTCAGTATATTTTTGGACGATAGCTGTCATTTATAACTCTGCAGGTTTGTGAATTACAGTGCCCCTGAGCTCCTTTCTTCAACTCGCTTTCTTGTGAGCTGGCCTCAACACCGCAGGATTGCTTCAGGCCCTAATCTGGTTCCGGCACAGCACGCTGAGCCTTTGGTTAATTCCTCTTCATGGTGGGAAATGAGAGTTAAATTTGCCCATCCAGACACCTCCAGCTAGTCTCTCATTGGTTCTCCCTATTCCTGTTCATCTTCCACAGAAATTGCAAACTGGGCCAAACAGGAGGTTAAAGGCACTGACTCTCCATGTTGGGAGAGTGTTAGTAAAGCGTCTGGAATGTTGCACTTGAGTACCAGGGGACGAGAACTGAGACATATTGGAACACGTCTCCCGATCACACGGTTGATCATACTCTGGGTTCCACATGCATGTTTTAGCTGAATGAAGAATCCGTTAAACCTGGAGAGTTGAGACCCGTGGAGTGGGTACCATGCAATATGACTTCAAAAGGTGTTCATTTGCTCACCGAACCTCTCCAAACCTATCACTGCTGCGTTTATGCCCCTGTACACACGCTTGATTCTCTTTCGGAGACATAGCAATCCATAGGTTTTAAGATACTTCCTAGTCAGGTACATTCTTAGGCGTTTAATATGGGGTGTTGAGTGCATTTCGTTGAGCAAGGAATAGCTCTTGTCTATTACATATTTGGCTTAAGGAACTTTATCTGTGCTCATTTCAAATCTGGTTTTATGCAGCACCACAACTCCCCTTTCCCCTTAAGCAAGCATAAGTTGGTTTTCGAAATTTGAGACCCTGTTCTGTTTTGTAATCCAGTTCCTGTGTAGCCAAGTTTACATTCCGTGTATTAGTGATATCTTATGATGTTTCTTTTTCTGTGTGACTTATTTCAGTTAGAATCATCATACCTGAATCCACTCATTATGCTGCTACGGGCCTGATGACATAGATTTCATTGCCGAGTGATATTGCATTGTATGTAAGTACCAGAACTTCTTTATCCATTTTTCGCTTTCTGCGATATTGAACTTGTACCGTAAACGAGGTTCTTGTAAACAGAGCCATCCCAAACTTTGGGGTGGCTGTGTCTTTTTGATTTTAATTTCCCTAAGCTATAGGACCATAAGTGGAAGTGCCCTAGGCTCTGTTGCTTTGTTTTTTAGTTGTTTCAGGAAACACCATACACTTCTCCCCAGTGGCTGTTGGCAATTTACCTCCCGTCCATTAGCATAACAAGGCTCCCAGTTCTCCATGGCCTGTCCTGCCTTTCTGGATTTTACACTTTTTTCAGATGGCCCTTTTGACCGGGGGGCAAGTGAGACTTCATTGTAGTGCAGATTTCCTTTGCAAGCTTGCTTGGTTGGCCAAAAAGGGCGTATGCGTTTTTTCCTGAATATATTCAGGAAAAAACGCATACGCCCTTTTTGGCCAAGTGAATCATTGTCGACGTTCTGCCTCTTTTCCTATGCTTTAAATGCAATTCCAGTCTACCTCCTGAAATCGGTTTCCTGCAATTCTGCCTTGCTTTCAATGCCTCTTCATAGCCTTACCTCAATATATTTTTTGAATATATTTGGCCTTTATAACTCTGCAGGTTTTTGAATTGCAGTGGCCCTTAGCTCCATTTTTCAGCTCTTATTTTTTTGATCTTGCCTCATAACCACAGGATTCCTTCAGGCCCTATTTTTCTTCTGGGGCACCTTGCTGTGCCTTTGGTTTATTCTTCTTACTGATGTGAAATTAGAGAGACATGTGCCCATTGAAACCGCTACAGCTAGTTTCTCACTGGTTCCCCCTATTCCCATTCATCTTCCGCACTAACTGTAGACTGTGCGATACCAGAACTTAAAGGCATTGACTCTCCTTGTGGGGATGTTTTTAGTAAAGCAGCTGGAATGTCGATCCGGAGTCCCAGGAGAGGAAAAATGAGGTGCATTTTAGAAACCTTTCCCGATCCTATGGTATACCAGTCGCTGGGTTTCCCAAGCATGGTTTAGCTGTAGGAAGATTCCCTTCAACCTGGAGTGTTGGGACCCTTGGAATGAGTAGCATGAAGTATTGCATTAAACTTTTGGCAGTTGCTCACCAAAGCTCACCAATCCTCTCATCCCCAAGTGTCCAGCCTTATGTCTTATCCAGCTGTGGGTTTACATGTGGTCAATCCAGGTTGCATCACAGCCCCTGAGCGAATTTTGTAAGAATTTTTCTCTCTTTCATTGTTTCTGCGTTTTGTTTTTAAAATTTATTTCTATAATGGGGTTTAGCTCATTTTCACTGCTGTGTTTGTGCTGCTCTGCACACATTTGATTCCCTTATGGAGATATATCAATACATGGGTTTTAAGATTCTTATTACTCAGATATATTTCTCTGCGGTGTATAGGGTGTGTTGAGGCCAGTTCATTGAGCAAGGTGTAGATCTTGTCTAATATCTATTTGGTTTATTGAATGGTATCTGTGCTAATTTCAAACTCTGGTTTTATGCATCACCCCACCTCTCCTTTCCCCTTAAGCTGACATAAGTGTGTTTTCTAAATGTGAGACACTGTTCTGTTCTGTAATTCATTTCTTGTGCAGCCATATTTACCCTCCCTCTATAAGTGATATCTTATGATATGTTTCTTTTTCTGTTTGACTTATTTCAAGTAGTATTATCGGACCTAAATCCACTCTTTATCCTTCTACTAACCTTATTACATTGATTTCATGGTGAAGAGATATTCCATTGTACATAAGTACCACATCTTCTTTATCCATTGTTCTCTTTCCTGGGATATTTAAGGTGTACTGAAGTTGAGGTTCTTGTAAACAGAGTAGCCCTAAACTGTGGTGTGCTTGTGTCTTGTTGATTTTTAGACTTCCCTAGATATACTCCCATGATTGGAAGTGTCCTATGCTCTGTAGCTCTGTTTTTTAGATGATTTAGGAACCACCATACACTTCTCCAGAGTGGCTCTCGGCAGTTCACACACTGCCCATCAGCGTATAAAGGCTCCCTGTTCTCCATGGCCTGTCCTGCATTTCTGGTTTTTACAATTTTTTAGGATGGCCCTTTTGACCGGTGGGAAATGAGACTTCTTTGTTGTGCACATTTGCATTGCTTGCTTGCTTCGTTGCCCATAAAGTGCGTATGCGTTTTTTCCTGGATATAATCAGGAAAAAACGCATACGCCCTTTTGGGTCAACTGCATCATTGTCGAAATTCTGCCGCTTTTCATGTGCTTTAAAAACGAGTCCAATCTATCTCTTGAAATCTGTTTCTTGCAATTCTGTCTTGCATTCAGATCCTCTTCTTTGCCTTACCTCAACATATTTTTGGACGTTAGTTTTCATTTATAACTCTGCAGGTTTGTGAATTGCAGTGACCCTGAGCTCCATTTTTTAAGTTGTTCTTTTGTGAGCTGGCCTCAAACCCGCAGGATTGCTTCAGGCCCTATTTTGGCTCCGGCGAGGCGGGCTGAGCCTTTTTTCAATTCTTATTCTTAATGGGAAATTAGAGTGATATGTGCCCGTCCAAACCCCTACAACTATTCTCTCATTGGTTCCCCCTCTTCCCGTTCATCCTCCTCACAATTTGCAAAATGTGTGAAACAGAAGTTGAAATGTGCTGATTCTCCAAGTGGGGAGATTCTAAGTAACGTGGCTGGAATGGTGAACAGGAGCACCAGGAGAGGATAAATGAGCTGCATTTTAGACACATCTCCCGATCACATGGTGTACAGTCCTCTGGGTTTTCCATGCATGTTTTAGCTGTAGGAAGATCCCTTGAACCTGCAGATTTGGGACCCATTGAATGGGTACCAGGTAGTATTACTTTAAAGGGTGTGCATTTCCTCACCCAACCTCACATTTCTCTTAGTGCAAACAGTTTCCAGCCTTATGTCTCATCCTGCTGTGGGTCTAGATGTGTTCAATCCATGTTGCATCACCGTCCCTGAGGAAAAGTTGTAAGAGGTTTTCTCTGTCTCTCTGTCATTTATTTTTTCAATTTATTACTATATTGGTTACAGCTGATTTTCAAAGCTCTGTTTCTTGCTGCTGTACATCCACTTGATTCACGTACAGAGAGACATCAGTAAATTCTTTTTCAGATTCTTACCAGTCGTATATATTCTTTTCCGGTGACTTGAGTGTGCTGAGTGCAGTTCTTTCAGCTACCGTGTAGGTCTTGTTGATTATCAGTTTGGTATTTGGAATGGTATCTTTGCTAATTTCAACCTCCTGGATGATGCCTCACCCCTCCCCACCTTTCCCGTTTAGCAGCCTTATGCGTGTTTTCTACATATTTGACTATGTTTTTGTTTTGTAATTTATTTCATGTGTAGCCATTTTGGATTCCACCTTTAAGTGATATCTTATGATATGTGTCTTTTTCTTTTTGAATTATGTCACTTAGAATGATCATACGTAACTCCTCCAGAGTTGTTACAACTGGCCATATTTCATTGATTTCCAGGCTGAATAATATTCCACTCTACCTAAGTACCACATCTCTATCCATTTTTTCTCTCCAGAGACATTTAAGTTATATCCTAGTCGAGGATCTTTTAAACAGAGAGGGGGTAAACATTGGGGTGCCTGTGTCCTCTCGATTTTTGTTTTTCCCAAGATATACGCCCATGAGTGCAAGTGCCCTATGCTCTGTAGCTCATTTTTTAGATGCTTTAGTAAACACAATACACTTCTCCAGAATGGCCGTTGGCAATATACATTTCCACTATAAGTCTCACAGGGCTCCCTCTTCTCCTTGCCCTGTCCTGCATTTCTGTTGTTTACGCTTTATGAGGATGGCTCTTCTGACTGATGCGAAGTGATATCTTTTGTAGTATTGACTTCCAGTGCCCACCTGTTTGGTTGGCTAAAAAAGTGTATGCCCTTTTCTTGAATATATACAGAAAAAAACGCATACACCCTTTTTGGCCAACTGCAATGTTGGCAATGTTCAGCTCCTTTTCTTGTGCTTAATGGCGAGTCCTTTCTACCTCCTCAAATCCCTTTCCTGCCATTCTCCCTTGCTTACAAGTCCTTTTCTCTGACTTTCCTCAAGACATTTTTCAGTGATAGATATTTTCAACTCTGCAGTTTCGTGAATTTTACTGCCCCTGAGTTCCATTGTTCAACTTGTGTTTATGGGAACTGGTCACAAAGCAGTGGGATTTCCTCAAGCCCTATACTGTTTCCATGGGCAACCCTAGCCTTTGGTCAATTCGTCTTCCTGATTGGAAATTAGAGTGACATGTGCCTGTCTGAACACCTAGGACTTGTCTCTCATTGTTCCTCATCCTTCCGCTTCATCCTCTGGACAAATTCCAAACTGTACGCAACAGGATGTTGACAGTGCTGACCTCTCCAAGTGGGGAGACTGTTAGTAAAGACGCTGGAGGGGTGAACCCGAGCACCAGGAGATGAGGAGATGAGATGCCTTTTCCAAACTCTTCCCGATCAGACGGTATACCATCCTCTGGGTGTGACAGACATGTTTTAGCAGTAGGAAGAGTCCCATTCATGTAAGGAGAACACCAGGGCTTTTTCAAAATCAGTGTCTCCCCGAAACCCAAACTGGGGAATTTTTTAAGCTACGGCTACACATATGTTCATTAAGGGCCTTGGGAAGTAGGCAGAGTCCAAACTTTAGATGATTGAAGTCTTCAGGGTCAGAAGCACTCACCACCAGCTTCCCTTAGGTTACACTTTAACTGTCATTGATAGATGATGTCAATAAAAATATCTATCCTTTTTCAGATTATTTCCCCTTATAGGTTATTGCAAAATGTTGAGTGTAGTTCCCTGTGCTATACAGTAGTTCCTTGTTGATGATCTATTTTATACATAGCAGTGTGTATGTGTTAATCCCAAACTGTTAATTTATCCCTCCTCCCACCTTTCCCCTTTGGTAATAATAAATTATAAGATTTTATACTTCTCAGAAATGGGGGAGCTGAAAGAGAGGTATCATTTTCAATGGAAAAGCATTTAAAACAAGATTGAAGCTTTAACCAAGATTATTAGATGTACATCCTTGGAAAGAAATCACTTCGTTTCTCTAATATTGACCTGACAAATAAGACAAACCTTTTCACTGAACTTGCTTATAATAAAGTGATGGAAATATCAAATGGAAGTGTTAGAAACATCTTATTTTACCCGAGCCTTATACACTGTTCTATGTTAACTACAGTTTGGCTCACACATCTGTTCATTGAGGTTACAATAGTCTCAATTTCTGTTACTGATCCTCCAGAGTGGACCCCAACAAGTGTCCCCCTGCCCAATGTCATTGGGGCCAACAGATCGAGACTGAGTTTGGTTCACAAGCAAAGGAAACTTTATATTTTTATCAGAGAATGGAGAGGTGAGAGCATGCACTACCCCGTGGGCTGTGGGCTGGGCTGCTGTGTAGAGATCCTGTCAGAGTCAGTGGGAGGGAGGGGGCGGAGCTCTCGAGGGCTGGGTTGGATGCAGCTCAGGCTCTATATCGCGGAGTCTGCACTGGGCCCCAGGAGCTGAGGTGTCGTCCCAGCCATTCTGCACTAGGAAATCTGGTCTGAAGTGCCGGGTGTGGAACCTCTGCATGCGGGACCCTAGGAGCACATGAAATTAGACAAAGCACAAAGGATAAAAAAGGTTAGACTTGACTTTATTGCCCAGATTCTATTTTTATCTCCCAGGGATTTTTAATGGGCTTTGCTGGGGACAAACCCCTCCTCTGCCTTTTGTCCCGTTCCTCATTCTTGGAGTGCTGAGGGTGCAGACCCTTCTTCTGTAACTGCTGAGTGCTGAGTTGGGAGCCCTCATACACGGGGGCGAGGGTCAGAGCTTCTCCCCAGCAGCCTCCAGGTGACGTTGATTGTCCCCAGGCCCCCTGCCTCCCTGCTCGTCCACCTGAGCACCAGCATTGGAAGTGTTATAGATTCTAATGACCTTTAAGGGTCCAGGAAAGAGATGTGCAGAGACGCTGTGGGGGCCGGTTTCACCCCGCCCCACATTTGTTCGGCCACCTTAGGCTGACCGTTTCTGCCAGCCTAGATGCTCTGACCAGTAGTCTGCGCTTTCTTCAATTAGGCCCCTGAATTAACGTACAAACAGCACCAGGTGTCAGAGCCCTGCCCGCTCAACTCCCAGACAGTCCAGGGTCAGTGGTGATCAAGGACCATGATGGCCACTGAGTCAACAGCCTTTTGAAGTAAACAGGAGTCCAGCCGGTCTTATTGGCCACCATCATCACGGTGTCTGTAGGCTTTTCTATGGTGACAGTGTGGTATACGGTTCCCCCGCCAAGATTATTAGCTCCCCTCTGGGTGCAGTAAGTCCTGCAAGCAGTAGTCTACTCTTTTGGGACACACTCTTGTTGTTTTATGAGAGAAACTCCAGGTCAAGTGATGTTCACACGAGTTGTCATGGTGCCCTGTTGCCCCCGGTTATCTCTCTGGATGTTGGAGTTGGAGGGCCTCCTCACTCGAGGTTGGTGTGCCCACGGAGCGAACCCTGCAACTTCAGGGCATGGTTGGTGGTTAGGATCACCACATGGGGTCCTTTTCCCTTAGGAGGGAGGTGGCCTTTTGGGCTGCTGATTTCCAGGTTTTTAGATACTGCCAGTATCTTGGCCAGATGTGGCAGTGGGCCAAACCCCTTGGTGACCGTAGTTTATCCTACCTGGATGGCATTCTTGCATTGTTCCATTTCAAGTGGTCCCAGTTTTTGCACTAATTCTCCAATGGCGATTCACCTTTCACCGGGAATGTAAAGGTCAAAGGGTTTAGCTAAATTAGGGAGTTCCAGGGCAAGGGTCTGAATTGACTGCTCTTTCCATTCTTGAAAGGCCACTTCTGGATTCTATTCAAAAGGATCATCATCTTTTCCTTTCAGTGTTTCATATAGAGGCCCAGCTAGTAGACTGTAGTTAGGGATCCAGAAGCAGCAAACCCTGGCCTCCCCAGGAACCCCTAAGCTGTCTTCTAGTTTTAGAAAGGGGTAAGGCTGCAAATGGTTTCTTCCCTTTCCTGGGATGGGCTTCTCCGACCTTCTGTGAGAATGAAGCCCAGGCAGGTCACCGCAGTCTGTGATATTTGAGCTTTTTCTTGGACAACTTCTATCCTTTATTGGCTTGGTAGTTCAGAGGCCTCCTTAGTAGGGCTGGCGATCAGAATGTCGTCTGCGTACTGAAGGAGGATTTCCTTTTCCAGAGGTAGAACTTTTAGGTCTTTAGCTAAGCTTTCCCCAAAGATGGTGTGGGAATTTTTGCACCCTTGGGGCAAGACGGCCCGGAAGTATTGTTTTAGTTGTACGTTGAGTCCTGCCACTCACAAGCCAAAATTTCTTGTGACTCTGGGACTAATGGAATACAAAAGAAGGCATCATTGAAGACTAATACAGAATACCATGTCCTGGTGGTTGGTAGAATGACCAGCAGGGTGTAGGAATTAGGAGCAGCTGGAGGTATATCCTCGGTGGCTTCACTGACTGTCCTGACATCCTTTACCAGGTCCCCAGCAGCCCATGGGGCTCTCGTGGTCAGACCAATCCCAGAATATGGAGCTCACCTGGGCAGGTACCCCACCCCCAACCCAGCCCACGGGGCTCTTGTGGTCAGGCCCCTCCCAGGATACAGAGCTACCCTTGCAGGTACCGTGGCAGGGCTGGGCACACAGGAACTGTGTACATAGCCCTCATTGCAGAGCACCCCCAGCTCACCTGTCGCTCAGAGCTGACACAGAGCACCTCAGAGCAGGACTTGAACTAACAAACAGCAGCTGCGACAGGTCTGTGACCCTGGGCATCACTCTGTGCGGCCTCCCTCCACCTGGTCTTCCAGAGACTTCCACTGCACCCGGGGCACCAGGCCTCTGTCTCCAACCACCACCCACCCCTCCTGTCCCTGACTCCTGGGTTCCTCTCATTAGGAGAGGGTTTTCTTGAAGTTGTCTCCCACTCATGGGCCAGATAAAATGATTAGAAAACAAGCCAAAGCTGCAGCCCCTTGTCTATCCTGACTCTCAGGAGCCCACACCTGTTCCTTGGACCTGGCCGGTTCAGCAAGTTCCATTTTCTGCAACTGTGAGCCCCTGAGGGGTGATGATTGGCTGACCTGGGCAGCCTTACCGTGCCGGCCAGCCCTCCCCAGGTGTGCCTGGGTTGAGATCAATATAAATACCACTCCAGGCAGCAAGAGACCCTGCAGCCGTGCCTGACGCCATTTTCTCTGCCCTGTCAGCAGTCTCGGGGCTGGGCTGGTGGGAGGGAGTGAGAGGCCACGGCTTTGTGGGTGGCCCAGTGTGAGTGGGGCTCTGCTGGACTTTCTGCAGCAGTTGCCAGGCTGCCACCTGCTAAAGAAGAGGATGTGTCACCCATACCTGCTGCTGGAATTTCTCCCTGGGCAGAGGTGAGGAAGGAAAAAAGCAGTGGGGGCAGGGACAGGACGGGTATCTCAGGCAGGGAAATGGAAATCTTCCAGAAGAGCACCCAGGGCCAGGACCATCCTGGCTGGCCTGCAGGCACCAAGTCGGCCGGCATGCTGTCACTCGTGTGGCTCTATGGCCCTTCCTCTAGGCTTTCAAGTCCTTGTATATATTCAGGTGTTTTACCTGGGACGGGTGGGAATAGTTCAGCAGCAACTGGCCTGGGGCTCAGCTCACGTTTACTCACAGATGCCTCGGCACGGTGCCCCAGCTTTGCAATGAGGACGCTTGTTGCGTGGGGGCTGCTGGCTGAATGGGAGACGATTCCCCACCACTGGCCAACTTCAGAATTGTTTACAACTGGAGCAAGTGCCCTGATACGGTTTTCCTCTGTGGAACTGGTGGGTTTTGTGTTTTTTTTCTCTTTTTCATTTTTGGTTCAAGGTAGATTTTATTCCTCTTTTTTGTATTTACAGATATAAGCATGGAAATAATTTATTCATATAAATACATGTATGTGAAGGGAATAATTGTTTTTACTGTTTTATTTTTTAAATTTTATTTCTTTCTAATTTTGAATTTTATTTTATATTTTTATACAGCAGGTTCTTATTGGTTATCTATTTTATACATATAAATGTATACATGCCAATCCCAGTCTCTCAACTCCTCCCACCACCACCCCCCCAACAGCTTTCCCCCTTGTTGTCCATACGTTTGTTGTCTACATCTGTTGCTCTATTTATGCCTTGCAAAATGGTTAATCTGTACAGTTTTTCTAGGTTCCACATATATGCATGAATATACAAGATTTGTTTTTCTCTTTCTGACTTACTTCACTCTGTATGACAGTCTCTAGATCCATCGACGTCTCTACAAATGACCCAATTTCATTCCTTTTCATGGCTTAGTAATATTCCATTTTATATATGTACCACAGCTTTATGCATTCGTCTGTCTGTGGGCATTTAGGTTGCTTCCATTACCTCGATATTGTAAAGAGTGAGGCAATGAACATTGCGGTGAATGTCTCTTTTTGATTTATGGTTTTGTCTGGGTATATGTCCAGTACTGGGATTGCTGTATCATATGGTAATTCTATTGTTAGTTTCTTAAGAAACTCCATATTGTTCTCCATAGTGACTGTATCAATTTATATTCCCAACAATAGTGGAAGAGGGTTCCTTTTCTCCACACCCTTTCCAGCATTTTTTGTTTGTAGATTTTCTGATGATGCCCATTCTATCAGGTGTGAGGTGATACCTCATTGTGGAGTCCATTTTGTTGAGCAAGGGGTAGGTCTTGTCTATTACATATTTGGCTGATGGAACGGTATCTGTGCTAAATTCAAACTCTGGTTTTATGCAGCACCCCAACTCACCTTCCCCCTTAAGCAAGCATAAGTTGGTTTTCTAAACTTGAGACCCTGTTCTGTTTTGTAACTCAGTTCATGTGTAGCCAAGTTCACATTCCGTGTATTAGTGATACCTTATGATGTTTCTTTTTCTGTGTCACTTTTTTCACTTAGAATCACCGTGCCTCAATCCACTCATTATGCTGGTACGGGCCTGGTGACATAGTTTTCATTGCTGAGAGGTATTCTGTTGTACGTAAGTACCGCAACTTCTTTATCCATTATTTGCTATCTGGCATATTTAACTTGTGCTACAGAAGAGGTTCCTGTAAACAGAGCCGTCCCAAACTTTGGGGTGGCTGTGTCTTTTTGATTTTAATTTGCCTAAGCTATAGGACCACAAGTGGAAGTGCCCTAGGCTCTGTTGCTTCGTTTTTTAGATGTTTCAGGAAACACCATACACTTCTCCCGAGTGGCTGTTGGCAATTTACATCCCGCCCATCAGCATAACAAGGCTCCCAGTTCTCCATGGCCTGTCCTGCCTTTCTGGATTTTGCACATTTTTCAGATGGCCCTTTTGACCGGGGGAAGTGAGACTTCATTGTAGTGCAGATTTCCTTTGCAAGCTTGCTTGTTTGGCCAAAAAGGGCATATGCGTTTTTTCCTGAATATATTCAGGAGAAAATGCATATGCCCTTTTTGGCCAAGTGCATCATTGTGGACGTTCTGCCTCTTTTCCTATGCTTTAAATGCAATTCCAGTCTACCTCCTGAAATCGGTTTCCTGCAATTCTGCCCTGCTTTCAAGTCCTCTTGGCAGCCTTACTTCAGTATATTTTTGGACGATAGCTGTCATTTATAACTCTGCAGGTTTGTGAATTACAGTGCCCCTGAGCTCCTTTCTTCAACTCGCTTTCTTGTGAGCTGGCCGCAACACCGCAGGATTGCTTCAGGCCCTAATCTGGTTCCGGCACAGCACGCTGAGCCTTTGGTTAATTCCTCTTCATGGTGGGAAATGAGAGTTAAATTTGCCCATCCAGACACCTCCAGCTAGTCTCTCATTGGTTCTCCCTATTCCTGTTCATCTTCCACAGAAATTGCAAACTGGGCCAAACAGGAGGTTAAAGGCACTGACTCTCCAAGTTGGGAGAGTGTTAGTAAAGCGTCTGGAATGTTGCACTTGAGTACCAGGGGACGAGAACTGAGACATATTGGAACACGTCTCCCGATCACACGGTTGATCATACTCTGGGTTCCACATGCATGTTTTAGCTGAATGAAGAATCCGTTAAACCTGGAGAGTTGAGACCCGTGGAGTGGGTACCATGCAATATGACTTCAAAAGGTGTTCATTTGCTCACCGAACCTCTCCAAACCTATCACTGCTGCGTTTATGCCCCTGTACACACGCTTGATTCTCTTTCGGAGACATAGCAATCCATAGGTTTTAAGATACTTCCTAGTCAGGTACATTCTTAGGCGTTTAATATGGGGTGTTGAGTGCATTTCGTTGAGCAAGGAATAGCTCTTGTCTATTACATATTTGGCTTAAGGAACTTTATCTGTGCTCATTTCAAATCTGGTTTTATGCAGCACCACAACTCCCCTTTCCCCTTAAGCAAGCATAAGTTGGTTTTCGAAATTTGAGACCCTGTTCTGTTTTGTAATCCAGTTCCTGTGTAGCCAAGTTTACATTCCGTGTATTAGTGATATCTTATGATGTTTCTTTTTCTGTGTGACTTATTTCAGTTAGAATCATCATACCTGAATCCACTCATTATGCTGCTACGGGCCTGATGACATAGATTTCATTGCCGAGTGATATTGCATTGTACGTAAGTACCACAACTTCTTTATCCATTTTTCACTCTCTGCGATATTGAACTTGTACCGTAAACGAGGTTTTTGTAAACAGAGCCGTCCCAAACTTTGGGGTGGCTGTGTCTGTTTGATTTTAATTTCCCTAAGCTATAGGACCATAAGTGGAAGTGCCCTAGGCTCTGTTGCTCTGTTTTTTAGATGTTTCAGGAAACACCATACACTTCTCCCGAGTGGCTGTTGGCAATTTACATCCCGCCCATCAGCATAACAAGGCTCCCAGTTCTCCATGGCCTGTCCTGCCTTTCTGGATTTTACACTTTTTTCAGATGGCCCTTTTGACCGGGGGGAAGTGCGACTTCATTGTAGTTCAGATTTCCTTTGCAAGCTTGCTTGGTTGGCCAAATAGTGCGTATGCGTTTTTTCCTGAATATATTCAGGAAAAAACGCATACGCCCTTTTTGGCCAAGTGCATCATTGTGGACGTTCTGCCTCTTTTCCTATGCTTTCAATGCAATTCCTGTCTACCTCCTGAAATCGGTTGCCTGCAATTCTGCCCCGCTTTCAAGTCCTCTTGGCAGCCTTACTTCAGTATATTTTTGGACGATAGCTGTCATTTATAACTCTGCAGGTTTGTGAATTACAGTGCCCCTGAGCTCCTTTCCTCAACTCGCTTTCTTGTGAGCTGGCCGCAACACCGCAGGATTGCTTCAGTCCCTAATCTGGTTCCGGCACGGCACGCTGAGCCTTTGGTTAATTCCTCTTCCTGGTGGGAAATGAGAGTTAAATTTGCCCGTCCAGACACCTCCAGCTAGTCTCTCATTGGTTCTCCCTATTCCTGTTCATCTTCCGCAGAAATTGCAAACTGGGCCAAACAGGAGGTTAAAGGCACTGACTCTCCAAGTCGGGAGAGTGTTAGTAAAGCATCTGGAATGTTGCACCCGAGTACCAGGGGACGAAAACTGAGACATATTGGAACACGTCTCCCGATCACACGGTTGATCATACTCTGGGTTCCACATGCATGTTTTAGCTGAAGGAAGAATCCGTTAAACCTGGAGAGTTGAGACCCGTGGAATGGGTACCATGCAATATGACTTCAAACGGTCTTCATTTGCTCACCGAACCTCTCCACTCCTTTCACTGCTGCGTTTACGCCCCTGTACACACGATTGATTCTCTTTCGGAGACATAGCAATCCATAGGTTTTAAGATACTTACTAATCAGGTACATTCTTAGGCGTTTAATAGGGGGTGTTGAGTCCATTTCGTTGAGCAAGGTGTAGCTCTTGTCTATTACATATTTGGCTTAAGGGACTTTATCTGTGCTCATTTCAAATCTGGTTTTATGTAGCACCCCAACTCACCTTTCCCCTTAAGCAAGCATAAGTTGGTTTTCTAAATTTGAGACCCTGTTCTGTTTTGTAATTCAGTTCCTGTGTAGCCAAGTTTACATTCCGTGTATTAGTGATATCTTATGATGTTTCTTTTTCTGTGTGACTTATTTCATTGAGAATCATTATACCTGAATCCACTCATTATGCTGTTATGGGCCTGATGACATAGATTTCATTGCTGAGTGATATTGCATTGTACGTAAGTACCAGAACTTCTTTATCCATTTTTCACTTTCTGCGATATTGAACTTGTACCGTAAACGAGGTTCTTGTAAAGAGGGCCATCCCAAACTTTGGGGTGGCTGTGTCTTTTTGATTTTAATTTCCCTAAGCTATAGGACCATAAGTGGAAGTGCCCTAGGCTCTGTTGCTTTGTTTTTTAGATGTTTCAGGAAACACCATACACTTCTCCCCAGTGGCTGTTGGCAATTTACATCCTGCCCATCAGCATAACAAGGCTCCCAGTTCTCCATGGCCTGTCCTGCCTTTCTGGGTTTTACACTTTTTTCAGATGGCCCTTTTGACCGGGGGGAAGTGAGACTTCATTGTAGTTCAGATTTCCTTTGCAAGCTTGCTTGGTTGGCCAAAAAGGGCGTATGCGTTTTTTCCTGAATATATTCAGGAAAAAATGCATACGCCCTTTTTGGCCAAGTGCATCATTGTCGACGTTCTGCCTATTTTCCTATGCTTTAAATGCAATTCCAGTCTACCTCCTGAAATCGCTTTCCTGCAATTCTGCCCCGCTTTCAAGTCCTCTTGGCAGCCTTACTTCAATATATTTTTGGACGATAGCTGTCATTTATAACTCTGCACGTTTGTGAATTACAGTGCCCCTGAGCTCCTTTCTTCAACTCGCTTTCTTGTGAGCTGGCCGCAACACCACAGGATTGCTTCAGGCCCTAATCTGGTTGCGGCACAGCACGCTGAGCCTTTGGTTAATTCCTCTTCGTGGTGGGAAATGACAGTTAAATTTGCCCGTCCAGACACCTCCAGCTAGCCTCTCATTGGTTCTCCCTATTCCTGTTCATCTTCCGCAGAAATTGCAAACTGGGCCAAACAGGAGGTTAAAGGCACTGACTCTCCAAGTCGGGAGAGTGTTAGTAAAGCGTCTGGAATGTTGCACCCGAGTACCAGGGGACAAGAACTGAGATATATTGGAACACGTCTCCCGATCACATGGTTGATCATACTCTGGGTTCCACATGCATGTTTTAGCTTAAGGAAGAATCCCTTAAACCTGGAGAGTTGAGACCCGTGGAATGGGTACCATGCAATATGACTTCAAAGGGTCTTCATTTGCTCACCGAACCTCTCCAATCCTATCACTGCTGCGTTTATGCCCCTGTACACACGCTTGATTCTCTTTCGGAGACATAGCAATCCATAGGTTTTAAGATATTTAGTAGTCACGTACATTCTTAGGCGTTTAATATGGGGTGTTGAGTGCATTTCATTGAGCAAGGAGTAGCTCTTGTCTATTCCATATTTGGCTTAAGGAACTTTATCTGTGCTCATTTCAATCTCTGGTTTTATGCAGCACCCCAACTCACCTTTCCGCTTAAGCAAGCATAAGTTGGTTTTCTAAATTTGAGACCCTGTTCTGTTTTGTAATCCAGTTCCTGTGTAGCCAAGTTTACATTCCGTGTATTAGTGATATCTCATGTTGTTTCTTTTTCTGTGTGACTTATTTCAGTTAGAATCATCATACCTGAATCCACTCATTATGCTGCTACGGGCCTGATGACATAGATTTCATTGCTGAGTGATATTGCATTGTACGTAAGTACCACAACTTCTTTATCCATTTTTCGCTTTCTGCGATATTGAACTTGTACCGTAAACGAGGTTCTTGTAAACAGAGCCGTCCCAAACTTTGGGGTGGCTGTGTCTTTTTGATTTTAATTTCCCTAAGCTATAGGACCATAAGTGGAAGTGCCCTAGGCTCTGTTGCTTTGTTTTTTAGATGTTTCAGGAAACACCATACACTTCTCCCGAGTGGCTGTTGGCAATTTACATCCCGCCCATCAGCATAACAAGGCTCCCAGTTCTCCATGGCCTGTCCTGCCTTTCTGGATTTTACACTTTTTTCAGATGGCCCTTTTGACCGGGGGGAAGTGCGACTTCATTGTAGTGCAGATTTCCTTTGCAAGCTTGCTTGGTTGGCCAAAAAGTGCGTATGCGTTTTTTCCTGAATATATTCAGGAAAAAACGCATATGCCCTTTTTCGCCAAGTGCATCATTGTTGACGTTCTGCCTCTTTTCCTATGCTTTAAATGCAATTCCAGTCTACCTCCTGAAATCGGTTTCCTGCAATTCTGCCTTGCTTTCAATGCCTCTTCATAGCCTTACCTCAATATATTTTTTGAAAATACTTGGCCTTTATAACTCTGCAGGTTTTTGAATTGCAGTGGCCCTTAGCTCCATTTTTCAGCTCTTATTTTTGTGATCTTGCCTCATAACCACAGGATTCCTTCAGGCCCTATTCTTCTTCTGGGGCACCTTGCTGTGCCTTTGGTTTATTCTTCTTACTGATGTGAAATTAGAGTGACATGTGCCCATTGAAACCGCTACAGCTAGTTTCTCACTGGTTCCGCCTATTCCCATTCATCCTCCGCACTAACTGCAGACTGTGCGATACCAGAACTTAAAGGCATTGACTCTCCATGTGGGGATGTTGTTAGTAAAGCGGCTGGAATGTCGATCCGGAGTCCCAGGAGAGGAAAAATGAGGTGCATTTTAGAAACCTTTCCCGATCATATGGTATACCAGTCGCTGGGTTTCCCAAGCATGGTTTAGCTGTAGGAAGATTCCCTTCAACCTGGAGTGTTGGGACCCTTGGAATGAGTAGCATGAAGTATTGCATTAAACTTTTGGCAGTTGCTCACCAAAGCTCACCAATCCTCTCATCCCCAAGTGTCCAGCCTTATGTCTTATCCAGCTGTGGGTTTATATGTGGTCAATCCAGGTTGCATCACAGCCCCTGAGCAAATTTTGTAAGAATTTTTCTCTCTTTCATTGTTTCTGTGTTTTGTTTTTAAAATTTATTTCTATAATGGGGTTTAGCTCATTTTCACTGCTGTGTTTGTGCCGCTCTGCACACACTTGATTCCCTTATGGAGATATATCAATACATGGGTTTTAAGATTCTTATTACTCAGATATATTTCTCTGCGGTGTATAGGGTGTGTTGAGGCCAGTTCATTGAGCAAGGTGTAGATCTTGTCTAATATCTATTTGGTTTATTGAACGGTATCTGTGCTAATTTCAAACTCTGGTTATGCATCACCCCACCTCTCCTTTCCCCTTAAGCTGACATAAGTGTGTTTTCTAAATGTGAGACACTGTTCTGTTCTGTAATTCATTTCTTGTGCAGCCATATTTACCCTCCCTCTATAAGTGATATCTTATGATATGTTTCTTTTTCTGTTTGACTTATTTCAAGTAGTATTATCGGACCTAAATCCATTCTTTATCCTTCTACTAACCTTATTACATTGATTTCATGGTGAAGAGATATTCCATTGTACATAAGTACCACATCTTCTTTATCCATTGTTCTCTTTCCTGGGATATTTAAGGTGTACTGAAGTTGAGGTTCTTGTAAACAGAGTAGCCCTAAACTGTGGTGTGCTTGTGTCTTGTTGATTTTTAGACTTCCCTAGATATACTCCCATGATTGGAAGTGTCCTATGCTCTGTAGCTCTGTTTTTTAGATGATTTAGGAACCACCATACACTTCTCCAGAGTGGCTCTCGGCAGTTCACACACTGCCCATCAGCGTATAAAGGCTCCCTCTTCTCCATGGCCTGTCCTGCATTTCTGGTTTTTACAATTTTTTAGGATGGCCCTTTTGACCGGTGGGAAATGAGACTTCTTTGTTGTGCACATTTTCATTGCTTGCTTGCTTCGTTGCCCATAAAGTGCGTATGCGTTTTTTCCTGGGTATAATCAGGAAAAAACGCATACGCCCTTTTGGGCCAACTGCATCATTGTCGAAATTCTGCCGCTTTTCATGTGCTTTAAAGACGAGTCCAATCTATCTTTTGAAATCTGTTTCTTGCAATTCTGTCTTGCATTCAGATCCTCTTCTTTGCCTTACCTCAACATATTTTTGGACGTTAGTTTTCATTTATAACTCTGCAGGTTTGTGAATTGCAGTGACCCTGAGCTCCATTTTTTAAGTTGCTCTTTTGTGAGCTGGCCTCAAACCCGCAGGATTGCTTCAGGCCCTATTTTGGCTCCGGCGAGGCGGGCTGAGCCTTTTTTCAATTCTTATTCTTAATGGGAAATTAGAGTGATATGTGCCCGTCCAAACCCCTACAACTATTCTCTCATTGGTTCCCCCTCTTCCCGTTCATCCTCCTCACAATTTGCAAAATGTGTGAAACAGAAGTTGAAATGTGCTGATTCTCCAAGTGGGGAGATTCTAAGTAACGTGGCTGGAATGGTGAACAGGAGCACCAGGAGAGGATAAATGAGCTGCATTTTAGACACATCTCCCGATCACATGGTGTACAGTCCTCTGGGTTTTCCATGCATGTTTTAGCTGTAGGAAGATCCCTTGAACCTGCAGATTTGGGACCCATTGAATGGGTACCAGGTAGTATTACTTTAAAGGGTGTGCATTTCCTCACCCAACCTCACATTTCTCTTAGTGCAAACAGTTTCCAGCCTTATGTCTCATCCTGCTGTGGGTCTAGATGTGTTCAATCCATGTTGCATCACCATCCCTGAGGAAAAGTTGTAAGAGGTTTTCTCTGTCTCTCTGTCGTTTATTTTTTTCAATTTATTACTATATTGGTTACAGCTGATTTTCAAAGCTCTGTTTCTTGCTGCTGTACATCCACTTGATTCACGTACAGAGAGACATCAGTAAATTCTTTTTCAGATTCTTACCAGTCGTATATATTCTTTTCCGGTGACTTGAGTGTGCTGAGTGCAGTTCTTTTAGCTACCGTGTAGGTCTTGTTGATTATCAGTTTGGTATTTGGAATGGTATCTTTGCTAATTTCAACCTCCTGGATGATGCCTCACCCCTCCCCACCTTTCCCGTTTAGCAGCCTTATGCGTGTTTTCTACATATTTGACTATGTTTTTGTTTTGTAATTTATTTCATGTGTAGCCATTTTGGATTCCACCTTTAAGTGATATCTTATGATATGTGTCTTTTTCTTTTTGAATTATGTCACTTAGAATGATCATACGTAACTCCTCCGGAGTTGTTACAACTGGCCATATTTCATTGATTTCCAGGCTGAATAATATTCCACTCTACCTAAGTACCACATCTCTATCCATTTTTTCTCTCCAGAGGCATTTAAGTTATATCCTAGTCAAGGATCTTTTAAACAGAGAGGGGGTAAACATTGGGGTGCCTGTGTCCTCTCGATTTTTGTTTTTCCCAAGATATACGCCCATGAGTGCAAGTGCCCTATGCTCTGTAGCTCATTTTTTAGATGCTTTAGTAAACACAATACACTTCTCCAGAATGGCCGTTGGCAATATACATTTCCACTATAAGTCTCACAGGGCTCCCTCTTCTCCTTGCCCTGTCCTGCATTTCTGTTGTTTACGCTTTATGAGGATGGCTCTTCTGACTGATGCGAAGTGATATCTTTTGTAGTATTGACTTCCAGTGCCCACCTGTTTGGTTGGCTAAAAAAGTGTATGCCCTTTTCTTGAATATATACACAAAAAACGCATACACCCTTTTTGGCCAACTGCAATGTTGGCAATGTTCAGCTCCTTTTCTTGTGCTTAATGGCGAGTCCTTTCTACCTCCTCAAATCCCTTTCCTGCCATTCTCCCTTGCTTACAAGTCCTCTTCTCTGACTTTCCTCAAGACATTTTTCAGTGATGGATATTTTCAACTCTGCAGTTTCGTGAATTTTACTGCCCCTGAGTTCCATTGTTCAACTTGTGTTTATGGGAACTGGCCACAAAGCAGCGGGATTTCCTCAAGCCCTATACTGTTTCCATGGGCAACCCTAGCCTTTGGTCAATTCGTCTTCCTGATTGGAAATTAGAGTGACATGTGCCTGTCTGAACACCTAGGACTTGTCTCTCATTGTTCCTCATCTTTCCGCTTCATCCTCTGGACAAATTCCAAACTGTACGCAACAGGATGTTGACAGTGCTGACCTCTCCAAGTGGGGAGACTGTTAGTAAAGACGCTGGAGGGGTGAACCCGAGCACCAGGAGATGAGGAGATGAGATGCCTTTTCCAAACTCTTCCCGATCAGACGGTATACCATCCTCTGGGTGTGACAGACATGTTTTAGCAGTAGGAAGAGTCCCATTCATGTAAGGAGAACACCAGGGCTTTTTCAAAATCAGTGTCTCCCCGAAACCCAAACTGGGGAATTTGTTAAGCTACGGCTACACATATGTTCATTAAGGGCCTTGGGAAGTAGGCAGAGTCCAAACTTTAGATGATTGAAGTCTTCAGGGTCAGAAGCACTCACCACCAGCTTCCCTTAGGTTACACTTTAACTGTCATTGATAGATGATGTCAATAAAAATATCTATTCTTTTTCAGATTATTTCCCCTTATAGGTTATTGCAAAATGTTGAGTGTAGTTCCCTGTGCTATACAGTAGTTCCTTGTTGATGATCTATTTTATACATAGCAGTGTGTATGTGTTAATCCCAAACTGTTAATTTATCCCTCCTCCCACCTTTCCCCTTTGGTAATAATAAATTATAAGATTTTATACATCTCAGAAATGGGGGAGCTGAAAGAGAGGTATCATTTTCAATGGAAAAGCATTTAAAACAAGATTGAAGCTTTAACCAAGATTATTAGATGTACATCCTTGGAAAGAAATCACTTCGTTTCTCTAATATTGACCTGACGAATAAGACAAACCTTTTCACTGAACTTGCTTATAATAAAGTGATGGAAATATCAAATGGAAGTGTTAGAAACATCTTATTTTACCCGAGCCTTATACACTGTTCTATGTTAACTACAGTTTGGCTCACACATCTGTTCATTGAGGTTACAATAGTCTCAATTTCTGTTACTGATCCTCCAGAGTGGACCCCAACAAGTGTCCCCCTGCCCAGTGTCATTGGGGCCAACAGATCGAGACTGAGTTTGGTTCACAAGCAAAGGAAACTTTATATTTTGATCAGAGAATGGAGAGGTGAGAGCATGCACTACCCCGTGGGCTGTGGGCTGGGCTGCTGTGTAGAGATCCTGTCAGAGTCAGTGGGAGGGAGGGGGCGGAGCTCTCGAGGGCCGGGTTGGCTGCAGCTCAGGCTCTATATCGCGGAGTCTGCACTGGGCCCCAGGAGCTGAGGTGTCGACCCAGCCGTTCTGCACTAGGAACTCTGGTCTGAAGTGCCGGGTGTGGAACCTCTGCATGCGGGACCCTAGGAGCACATGAAATTAGACAAAGCACAAAGGATAAAAAAGGTTAGACTTGACTTTATTGCCCAGATTCTATTTTTATCTCCCAGGGATTTTTAATGTGCTTTGCTGGGGACAAACCCCTCCTCTGCCTTTTGTCCCGTTCCTCATTCTTGGAGTGCTGAGGGTGCAGACCCTTCTTCTGTAACTGCTGAGTGCTGAGTTGGGAGCCCTCATACCCGGGGTCGAGGGTCAGAGCTTCTCCCCAGCAGCCTCCAGGTGACGTTGATTGTCCCCAGGCCCCCAGCCTCCCTGCTCGTCCACCTGAGCACCAGCATTGGAAGTGTTATAGATTCTAATGACCTTTAAGGGTCCAGGAAAGAGATGTGCAGAGACGCTGTGGGGGCCGGTTTCACCCCGCCCCACATTTGTTCGGCCACCTTAGGCTGACCGTTTCTGCCAGCCTAGATGCTCTGACCAGTAGTCTGCGCTTTCTTCAATTAGGCCCCTGAATTAACGTACAAACAGCACCAGGTGTCAGAGCCCTGCCCGCTCAACTCCCAGACAGTCCAGGGTCAGTGGTGATCAAGGACCATGATGGCCACTGAGTCAACAGCCTTTTGAAGTAAACAAGAGTCCAGCCGGTCTTATTGGCCACCATCATCACGGTGTCTGTAGGCTTTTCTATGGTGACAGTGTGATATACGGTTCCCCCGCCAAGATTATTAGCTCCCCTCTGGGTGCAGTAAGTCCTGCAAGCAGTAGTCTACTCTTTTGGGACACACTCTTGTTGTTTTATGAGAGAAACTCCAGGTCAAGTGATGTTCACACGAGTCGTCATGGTGCCCTGTTGCCCCCGGTTATCTCTCTGGATGTTGGAGTTGGAGGGCCTCCTCACTCGAGGTTGGTGTGCCCACGGAGCAAACCCTGCAACTTCAGGGCATGGTTGGTGGTTAGGATCACCACGTGGGGTCCTTTTCCCTTAGGAGGGAGGTGGCCTTTTGGGCTGCTGATTTCCAGGTTTTTAGATACCGCCAGTATCTTGGCCAGATGTGGCAGTGAGCCAAGCCCCTTGGTGACCGTAGTTTATCCTACCTGGATGGCATTCTTGCATTGTTCCATTTCAAGTGGTCCCAGTTTTTGCACTAATTCTCCAATGGCGATTCACCTTTCACCGGGAATGTAAAGGTCAAAGGGTTTAGCTAAATTAGGGAGTTCCAGGGCAAGGGTCTGAATTGACTGCTCTTTCCATTCTTGAAAGGCCACTTCTGGATTCTATTCAAAAGGATCATCATCTTTTCCTTTCAGTGTTTCATATAGAGGCCCAGCTAGTAGACTGTAGTTAGGGATCCAGAAGCAGCAAACCCTGGCCTCCCCAGGAACCCCTAAGCTGTCTTCTAGTTTTAGAAAGGGGTAAGGCTGCAAATGGTTTCTTCCCTTTCCTGGGATGGGCTTCTCCGACCTTCTGTGAGAATGAAGCCCAGGCAGGTCACCGCAGTCTGTGATATTTGAGCTTTTTCTTGGACAACTTCTATCCTTTATTGGCTTGGTAGTTCAGAGGCCTCCTTAGTAGGGCTGGCGATCAGAATGTCGTCTGCGTACTGAAGGAGGGTTTCCTTTTCCAGAGGTAGAACTTTTAGGTCTTTAGCTAAGCTTTCCCCAAAGATGGTGTGGGAATTTTTGCACCCTTGGGGCAAGACGGCCCGGAAGTATTGTTTTAGTTGTATGTTGAGTCCTGCCACTCACAAGCCAAAATTTCTTGTGACTCTGGGACTAATGGAATGCAAAAGAAGGCATCATTGAAGACTAATACGGAATACCATGTCCTGGTGGTTGGTAGAATGACCAGCAGGGTGTAGGAATTAGGAGCAGCTGGAGGTATATCCTCGGTGGCTTCACTGACTGTCCTGACATCCTTTACCAGGTCCCCAGCAGCCCATGGGGCTCTCGTGGTCAGACCAATCCCAGAATATGGAGCTCACCTGGGCAGGTACCCCAACCCCACCCCAGCCCACGGGGCTCTCGTGGTCAGGCCCCTCCCAGGATACAGAGCTACCCTTGCAGGTACCGTGGCAGGGCTGGGCACACAGGAACCGTGCACATAGCCCTCATTGCAGAGCACCCCCAGCTCACCTGTCGCTCAGAGCTGACACAGAGCACCTCAGAGCAGGACTTGAACTAACAAACAGCAGCTGCGACAGGTCTGTGACCCTGGGCATCACTCTGTGTGGCCTCCCTCCACCTGGTCTTCCAGAGACTTCCACTGCACCCGGGGCACCAGGCCTCTGTCTCCAACCACCACCCACCCCTCCTCTCCCTGACTCCTGGGTTCCTCTCATTAGGAGAGGGTTTTCTTGAAGTTGTCTCCCACTCATGGGCCAGATAAAATGATTAGAAAACAAGCCAAAGCTGCAGCCCCTTGTCTATCCTGACTCTCAGGATCCCACACCTGTTCCTTGGACCTGGCCGGTTCAGCAAGTTCCATTTTCTGCAATTGTGAGCCCCTGAGGGGTGATGATTGGCTGACCTGGGCAGCCTTACCGTACTGGCCAGCCCTCCCCATCTGTGCCTGTGTTGAGATCAATATAAATACCACTCCAGGCAGCAAGAGCCCCTGCAGCCGTGCCTGACGCCATTTTCTCTGCCCTGTCAGCAGTCTCGGGGCTGGGCTGGTGGGAGGGAGTGAGAGGCCACGGCTTTGTGGGTGCCCAGTGTTAGTGGGGCTCTGCTGGACTTTCTGCAGCAGTTGCCAGGCTGCCACCTGCTAAAGAAGAGGATGTGTCACCCATACCTGCTGCTGGAATTTCTCCCTGGGCAGAGCTGGGGAAGGAAAAATGCAGTGGGGGCAGGGACAGGACGGGTATCTCAGGCAGGGAAATGGAAATCTTCCAGAAGAGCACCCAGGGCCAGGACCATCCTGGCTGGCCTGCAGGCACCAAGTCGGCCGGCATGCTGTCACTCGTGTGGCTCTATGGCCCTTCCTCTAGGCTTTCAAGTCCTTGTATATATTCAGGTGTTTTACCTGGGACGGGTGGGAATAGTTCAGCAGCAACTGGTCTGGGGCTCAGCTCACATTTACTCACAGATGCCTCGGCACGGTGCCCCAGTTTTGCAGTGAGGACGCTTGTTACGTGGGGGCTGCTGGCTGAATGGGAGACGATTCCCCACCACTGACCAACTTCAGAATTGTTTACAACTGGAGCAAGTGCCCTGATACGGTTTTCCTCTGTGGAACTGGTGGGTTCTGTGTTTTTTTTCTCTTTTTCGTTTTTGGTTCAAGGTAGATTTTATTCCTCTTTTTTGTATTTACAGATATAAGCATGGAAATAATTTATTCATATAAATACATGTATGTGAAGGGAATAATTGTTTTTTCTGTTTTATTTTTTAAATTTTATTTCTTTCTAATTTTGAATTTTATTTTATATTTTTATACAGCAGGTTCTTATTGGTTATCTATTTTACACATATAAATGTATACATGCCAATCCCAGTCTCTCAACTCCTCCCACCACCACCCCCCCAACAGCTTTCCCCCCTTGTTGTCCATACATTTGTTGTCTACATCTTTTGCTCTATTTATGCCTTGCAAAATGGTTAATCTGTACAGTTTTTCTAGGTTCCACATATATGCATGAATATACAAGATTTGTTTTTCTCTTTCTGACTTACTTCACTCTGTATGACAGTCTCTAGATCCATCGACGTCTCTATAAATGACCCAATTTCATTCCTTTTCATGGCTTAGTAATATTCCATTTTATATATGTACCACAGCTTTATGCATTCGTCTGTCTGTGGGCATTTAGGTTGCTTCCATTACCTCGATATTGTAAAGAGTGAGGCAATGAACATTGCGGTGAATGTCTCTTTTTGATTTATGGTTTTGTCTGGGTATATGTCCAGTACTGGGATTGCTGTATCATATGGTAATTCTATTGTTAGTTTCTTAAGAAACTCCATATTGTTCTCCATAGTGACTGTATCAATTTATATTCCCAACAATAGTGGAAGAGGGTTCCTTTTCTCCACACCCTTTCGGACATTTTTGTTTGTAGAATTTCTGATGATACCCATTCTATCAGGTATGAGGTGATACCTCATTGTTGAGTCCATTTTGTTGAGCAAGGGGTAGGTCTAGTCTATTACATATTTGGCTTATGGAACGGTATCTGTGTTAAATTCAAACTATGGTTTCATGCAGCACCCCAACTCACCTTCCCCCTTAAGCAAGCATAAGTTGGTTTTCTAAACATGAGACCCTGTTCTGTTTTGTAACTCAGTTCATGTGTAGCCAAGTTCACATTCCTTGTATTAGTGATATCTTATGATATTTCTTTTTCTGTGTGACTTATTTCCGTTAGAATCATCATACCTGAATCCACTCATTATGCTGCTACCGGCCTGATGACATAGATTTCATTGCTGAGTGATATTACATTGTACGTAAGTACCACAACTTCTTTATCCATTTTTCACTTTCTGCGATATTGAACTTGTACCGTAAACGAGGTTCTTGTAAACAGAGCCGTCCCAAACTTTTGGGTGGCTGTGTCTTTTTGATTTTAATTTCCCTAAGCTATAGGACCATAAGTGGAAGTGCCCTAGGCTCTGTTGCTTTGTTTTTTAGATGTTTCAGGAAACACCATACACTTCTTCTGAGTGGCTGTTGGCAATTTACATCCCGCCCATCAGCATAACAAGGCTCCCAGTTCTCCATGTCCTGTCCTGCCTTTCTGGTTTTTACACTTATTTCAGATGGCCCTTTTGACCGGGGGGAAGTGAGACTTCATTGTAGTGCAGATTTCCTTTGCAAGCTTGCTTGGTTGGCCAAAAAGGGCGTATGCGTGTTTTCCTGAATATATTCAGGAAAAAACGCATACACACTTTTTGGCCAAGTGCATCATTGTGGACGTTCTGCCTCTTTTCCTATGCTTTAAATGCAATTCCAGTCTATCTCCTGAAATCGGTTTCCTGCAATTCTGCCCCGCTTTCAAGTCCTCTTGGCAGCCTTACTTCAGTATATTTTTGGACGATAGCTGTCATTTATAACTCTGCAGGTTTGTGAATTACAGAGCCCCTGAGCTCCTTTCTTCAACTTGCTTTCTTGTGAGCTGGCCGCAACACCGCACGATTGCTTCAGGCCCTAATCTGGTTCCGGCATGGCACGCTGAGCCTTTGGTTAATTCCTCTTCCTGGTGGGAAATGAGAGTTAAATTTGCCCGTCCAGACACCTCCAGCTAGTCTCTCATTGGTTCTCCCTATTCCTGTTCATCTTCCGCAGAAATTGCAAACTGGGCCAAACAGGAGGTTAAAGGCACTGACTCTCCAAGTCAGGAGAGTGTTAGTAAAGCGTCTGGAATGTTGCACCCGAGTACCAGGGTACGAGAACTGAGACATACTTGAACACGTCTCACGATCACATGGTTGATCATACTCAGGGTTCCACATGCATGTTTTAGCTGAAGGAAGAATCCCTTAATCCTGGAGAGTTGAGACCCTTGGAATGTGGACCATGCAATATGACTTCAAAGGGTCTTCATTTGCTCACCGAACCTCTCCAATCCTATCACTGCTGCGTTTATGCCCCTATACACACGCTTGATTCTCTTTTGGAGACATAGCAATCCATAGGTTTTAAGATACTTACTAGTCAGGTACATTCTTAGGCGTTTAATATGGGGTGTTGAGTCCATTTCGTTGAGCAAGGAGTAGCTCTTGTCTATTCCATATTTGGTTTAAGGAAGTTTATCTGTGCTCATTTCAATCTCTGGTTTTATGCAGCACCCCAACTCACCTTTCCCCTTAAGCCAGCATAAGATGGTTTACTAAATTTGAGACCCTGTTCTGTTTTGTAATCCACTTCCTGTTTAACCAAGTTTACATTCCGTGTATTAGTGATATCTTATGATGTTTCTTTTTCTGTGTGACTTATTTCAGTTAGAATCATCATACCTGAATCCACTCATTATGCTGCTACGGGCCTGATGACATAGATTTCATTGATGAGTGATATTGCATTGAACGTAAGTACCACAACTTCTTTATCCATTTTTCACTTTCTGCGATATTGAACTTGTACCGTAAACACGGTTCTTGTAAACAATGCCGTCCCAACTTTGGGGTGGCTGTGTCTTTTTGATTTTAATTTCCCTAAGCTATAGGACCATAAGTGGAAGTGCCCTAGACTCTGTTGCTTTGTTTTTTAGATGTTTCAGGAAACACCATACACTTCTCCAGAGTGGCTGTTGGCAATTTACATCCCGCCCATCAGCATAACAAGGCTCCCAGTTCTCCATGGCCTGTCCTGCCTTTCTGGATTTTACACTTTTTTCAGATGGCCCTTTTGACCGGGGGGAAGTGAGACTTCATTGTAGTGCAGATTTCCTTTGCAAGCTTGCTTGGTTGGCCAAAAAGGGCGTATGCGGTTTTTCCTGAATATATTCAGGAAAAAACGCATACGCCCTTTTTGGCCAAGTGCATCATTGTGGACGTTCTGCCTCTTTTCCTATGCTTTAAATGCAATTCCAGTCTACCTCCTGAAATCGGTTTCCTGCAATTCTGCCCTGCTTTCAAGTCCTCTTGGCAGCCTTACTTCAGTATGTTTTTGGAGGATAGCTGTCATTTATAACTCTGCAGGTTTGTGAATTACAGTGCCCCTGAGCTCCTTTCTTCAACTCGCTTTCTTGTGAGCTGGCCGCAACACCGCAGGATTGCTTCAGGCCCTAATGTGGTTCCTGCACGGCACGCTGAGCCTTTGGTTAATTCCTCTTCCTGGTGGGAAATGAGAGTTAAATTTGCCCGTCCAGACACCTCCAGCTAGTCTCTCATTGGTTCTCCCTATTCCTGTTCATCTTCCGCAGAAATTGCAAACTGGGCCAAACAGTAGGTTAAAGGCACGGACTCTCCAAGTCGGGAGAGTGTTAGTAAAGCATCTGGAATGTTGCACCCGAGTACCAGGGGATGAAAACTGAGACATATTTGAACACGTCTCCCGATCACACAGTTGATCATATTCTGGGTCCCACATGCATGTTTTAGCTGAAGGAAGAATCCCTTAAACCTGGAGAATTGAGACCCGTGGAATGGGTACCATGCAATATGACTTCAAAGGGTCTTCATTTGCTCACTGAACCTCTCCAATCCTATCACTGCTGCGTTTATGCCCCTGTACACACGCTTGATTCTCTTTCAGAGACATAGCAATCCATAGGTTTTAAGATACTTACTAGTCAGGTACATTCTTAGGCGTTTAATATGGGGTGTTGAGTCCATTTCGTTGAGCAAGGAGTAGCTCTTGTCTATTCCATATTTGGCTTAAGGAACTTTATCTGTGCTCATTTCAATCTCTGGTTTTATGCAGCACCCCAACTCACCTTTCCCGTTAAGCCAGCATAAGTTGGTTTTCTAAATTTGAGACCCCCTTCTGTTTTGTAATCCAGTTCCTGTGTAGCCAAGTTTACATTCCGTGTATTAGTGATATCTTATGATGTTTCTTTTTCTGTGTGACTTATTTCAGTTAGAATCATCATACCTGAATCCACTCATTATGCTGCTATGGGCCTGATGACATAGATTTCATTGCTGAGTGATATTGCATTGTACGTAAGTACCACAACTTCTTTATCCATTTTTCACTTTCTGCGATATTGAACTTGTACCGTAAACGAGGTTCTTGTAAACAGAGCTGTCCGATACATTGGGGTGGCTGTGTCTTTTTGATTTTAATTTCCCTAAGCTATAGGACCATAAGTGGAAGTGCCCTAGGCTCTGTTGCTTTGTTTTTTAGATGTTTCAGGAAACACCATACACTTCTCCCAAGTGGCTGTTGGCAATTTACATCCCGCCCATCAGCATAACAAGGCTCCCAGTTCTCCATGGCCTGTCCTGCCTTTCTGGATTTTACACTTTATTCAGATGGCCCTTTTGACCGGGGGGAAGTGAGACTTCATTGTAGTGCAGATTTCCTTTGCAAGCTTGCTTGGTTTGCCAAAAAGGGCGTATGCGTTTTTTCCTGAATATATTCAGGAAAAAACGCATACGCCCTTTTTGGCCAAGTGCATCATTGTCGACGTTCTGTCTCTTTTCCTATGCTTTCAATGCAATTCCAGTCTACCTCCTGAAATGGGTTTCCTGCAATTCTGCCCCGTGTTCAAGTCCTCTTGGCAGCCTTACTTCAGTATATTTTTGGACTATAGCTGTCATTTATAACTCTGCAGGTTTGTGAATTACAGTGCCCCTGAGCTACTTTCTTCAACTCGCTTTCTTGTGAGCTGGCCGCAACACCGCAGGATTGCTTCAGGCCCTAATCTGGTTCTGGCACGGCACGCTGAGCCTTTGGTGAATTCCTCTTCCTGGTGGGAAATGAGAGTTAAATTTGCCCGTCCAGACACCTCCAGCTAATCTCTCATTGGTTCTCCCTATTCCTGTTCATCTTCCGCAGAAATTGCAAACTGGGCCAAACAGGAGGTTAAAGGCACTGACTCTCAAAGTCGGGAGAGTTTTAGTAAAGCATCTGGAATGTTGCACCCGAGTACCAGGGGACGAAAACTGAGACATATTGGAACACGTCTCCCGATCACACGGTTGATCATACTCTGGGTCCCACATGCATGTTTTAGCTGAATGAAGAATCCCTTAAACCTGGAGAGTTGAGACCCGTGGAATGGGTACCATGCAATATGACTTCAAAGGGTCTTCATTTGCTCACCGAACCTCTCCAATCCTATCACTGCTGCGTTTATGCCCCTATACACACACTTGATTCTCTTTCAGAGACATAGCAATCCATAGGTTTTAAGGTACTTACTAGTCAGGTACATTCTTAGGCGTTTAATATGGGGTGTTGAGTCCATATCGTTGAGCAAGGAGTAGCTCTTGTCTATTCCATATTTGACTTAAGGAACTTTATCTGTGCTCATTTCAATCTCTGGTTTTATGCAGCACCCCAACTCACCTTTCCCGTTAAGCCAGCATAAGTTGGTTTTCTAAATTTGAGACCCCCTTCTGTTTTGTAATCCAGTTCCTGTGTAGCCAAGTTTACATTCCGTGTATTAGTGATATCTTATGATGTTTCTTTTTCTGTCTGACTTATTTCAGTTAGAATTATCATACCTGAATCCACTCATTATGCTGCTATGGGCCTGATGACATAGATTTCATTGCTGAGTGATATTGCCTTGTACGTAAGTACCACAACTTCTTTATCCATTTTTCACTTTCTGCGATATTGAACTTGTACCGTAAACGAGGTTCTTGTAAACAGAGCTGTCCGATACTTTGGGGTGGCTGTGTCTTTTTGATTTTAATTTCCGTAAGCTATAGGACCATAAGTGGAAGTGCCCTAGGCTCTGTTGCTTTGTTTTTTAGATGTTTCAGGAAACACCATACACTTCTCCCAAGTGGCTGTTGGCAATTTACATCCCGCCCATCAGCATAACAAGGCTCCCAGTTCTCCATGGCCTGTCCTGCCTTTCTGGATTTTACACTTTTTTCAGATGGCCCTTTTGACCGGGGGAAGTGAGACTTCATTGTAGTGCAGATTTCCTTTGCAAGCTTGCTTGGTTGGCCAAAAAGGGCGTATGCGTTTTTTCCTGAATATATTCAGGAAAAAACGCATACGCCCTTTTTGGCCAAGTGCATCATTGTGGACGTTCTGCCTCTTTTCCTATGCTTTAAATGCAATTCCAGTCTACCTCCTGAAATGGGTTTCCTGCAATTCTGCCCCGCGTTCAGTCCTCTTGGCAGCCTTACTTCAGTATATTTTTGGACGATAGCTGTCATTTATAACTCTGCAGGTTTGTGAATTACAGTGCCCCTGAGCTCCTTTCTTCAACTCGCTTTCTTGTGAGCTGGCCGCAACACCGCAGGATTGCTTCAGGCCCTAATCTGGTTCCGGCATGGCACGCTGAGCCTTTGGTTAATTCCTCTTCCTGGTGGGAAATGAGAGTTAAATTTGCCCGTCCAGACACCTCCAGCTAGTCTCTCATTGGTTCTCCCTATTCCTGTTCATCTTCCGCAGAAATTGCAAACTGGGCCAAACAGGAGTTTAAAGGCACTGACTCTCCAAGTCGGGAGAGTGTTAGTAAAGCCTCTGGAATGTTGCACCCGAGTACCAGGGGACGAAAACTGAGATATATTTGAACACGTCTCCCGATCACACGGTTGAACATACTCTGGGTTCCACATGCATGTTTTAGCTGAAGGAAGAATCCCTTAAACCTGGAGAATTGAGACCCGTGGAATGGGTACCATGCAATATGACTTCAAAGGGTCTTCATTTGCTCACTGAACCTCTCCAATCCTATCACTGCTGCGTTTATGCCCCTGTACACACGCTTGATTCTCTTTCAGAGACATAGCAATCCATAGGTTTTAAGATACTTACTAGTCAGGTACATTCTTAGGCGTTTAATATGGGGTGTTGAGTCCATTTCGTTGAGCAAGGAGTAGCTCTTGTCTATTCCATATTTGGCTTAAGGAACTTTATCTGTGCTCATTTCAATCTCTGGTTTTATGCAGCACCCCAACTCACCTTTCCCGTTAAGCCAGCATAAGTTGGTTTTCTAAATTTGAGACCCCCTTCTGTTTTGTAATCCAGTTCCTGTGTAGCCAAGTTTACATTCCGTGTATTAGTGATATCTTATGATGTTTCTTTTTCTGTGTGACTTATTTCAGTTAGAATCATCATACCTGAATCCACTCATTATGCTGCTACGGGCCTGATGACATAGATTTCATTGCTGAGTGATATTGCATTGTACGTAAGTACCACAACTTCTTTATCCATTTTTCACTTTCTGCGATATTGAACTTGTACCGTAAACAAGGTTCTTGTAAACAGAGCCGTCCCAAACTTTGGGGTGGCTGTGTCTTTTTGATTTTAATTTCCCTAAGCTATAGGACCATAAGTGGACGTGCCCTAGGCTCTGTTGCTTTGTTTTTTAGATGTTTCAGGAAACACCATACACTTCTCCCAAGTGGCTGTTGGCAATTTACATCCCGCCCATCAGCATAACAAGGCTCCCAGTTCTCCATGGCCTGTCCTGCCTTTCTGGATTTTACACTTTATTCAGATGGCCCTTTTGACCGGGGGGAAGTGAGACTTCATTGTAGTGCAGATTTCCTTTGCAAGCTTGCTTGGTTGGCCAAAAAGGGCGTATGCGTTTTTTCCTGAATATATTCAGGAAAAAACGCATACGCCCTTTTTGGCCAAGTGCATCATTGTCGACGTTCTGTCTCTTTTCCTATGCTTTCAATGCAATTCCAGTCTACCTCCTGAAATGGGTTTCCTGCAATTCTGCCCCGCTTTCAAGTCCTCTTGGCAGCCTTACTTGAGTATATTTTTGGACGATAGCTGTCATTTATAACTCTGCAGGTTTGTGAATTACAGTGCCCCTGAGCTCCTTTCTTCAACTCGCTTTCTTGTGAGCTGGCCGCAACACCGCAGGATTGCTTCAGACCCTAATCTGGTTCTGGCACGGCACGCTGAGCCTTTGGTGAATTCCTCTTCCTGGTGGGAAATGAGAGTTAAATTTGCCCGTCCAGACACCTCCAGCTAATCTCTCATTGGTTCTCCCTATTCCTGTTCATCTTCCACAGAAATTGCAAACTGGGCCAAACAGGAGGTTAAAGGCACTGACTCTCAAAGTCGGGAGAGTGTTAGTAAAGCATCTGGAATGTTGCACCCGAGTACCAGGGGACGAAAACTGAGACATATTGGAACACGTCTCCCGATCACACGGTTGATCATAGTCTGGGTTCCACATGCATGTTTTAGCTGAAGGAAGAATCCCTTAAACCTAGAGAGTTGAGACCCGTGGAATGGGTACCATGCAATATGACTTCAAAGGGTCTTCATTTGCTCACCGAACCTCTCCAATCCTATCACTGCTGCGTTTATGCCCCTGTACACACGCTTGATTCTCTTTCAGAGACATAGCAATCCATAGGTTTTAAGATACTTACTAGTCAGGTACATTCTTAGGCGTTTAATATGGGGTGTTGAGTCCATATCGTTGAGCAAGGAGTAGCTCTTGTCTATTCCATATTTGGCTTAAGGAACTTTATCTGTGCTCATTTCAATCTCTGGTTTTATGCAGCACCCCAACTCACCTTTCCCGTTAAGCCAGCATAAGTTGGTTTTCTAAATTTGAGACCCCCTTCTGTTTTGTAATCCAGTTCCTGTGTAGCCAAGTTTACATTCCGTGTATTAGTGATATCTTATGATGTTTCTTTTTCTGTGTGACTTATTTCAGTTAGAATCATCATACCTGAATCCACTCATTATGCTGCTACGGGCCTGATGACATAGATTTCATTGCTGAGTGATATTGCATTGTACGTAAGTACCACAACTTCTTTATCCATTTTTCACTTTCTGCGATATTGAACTTGTACCGTAAACGAGGTTCTTGTAAACAGAGCCGTCCCAAACTTTGGGGTGGCTGTGTCTTTTTGATTTTAATTTCCCTAAGCTATAGGACCATAAGTGGACGTGCCCTAGGCTCTGTTGCTTTGTTTTTTAGATGTTTCAGGAAACACCATACACTTCTCCCAAGTGGCTGTTGGCAATTTACATCCCGCCCATCAGCATAACAAGGCTCCCAGTTCTCCATGGCCTGTCCTGCCTTTCTGGATTTTACACTTTATTCAGATGGCCCTTTTGACCGGGGGGAAGTGAGACTGCATTGTAGTGCAGATTTCCTTTGCAAGCTTGCTTGGTTTGCCAAAAAGGGCGTATGCGTTTTTTCCTGAATATATTCAGGAAAAAACGCATACGCCCTTTTTGGCCAAGTGCATCATTGTCGACGTTCTGTCTCTTTTCCTATGCTTTCAATGCAATTCCAGTCTACCTCCTGAAATCGGTTTCCTGCAATTCTGCCCCGCTTTCAAGTCCTCTTGGCAGCCTTACTTGAGTATATTTTTGGACGATAGCTGTCATTTATAACTCTGCAGGTTTGTGAATTACAGTGCCCCTGAGCTCCTTTCTTCAACTCGCTTTCTTGTGAGCTGGCCGCAACACCGCAGGATTGCTTCAGGCCCTAATCTGGTTCTGGCACGGCACGCTGAGCCTTTGGTGAATTCCTCTTCCTGGTGGGAAATGAGAGTTAAATTTGCCCGTCCAGACACCTCCAGCTAGTCTCTCATTGGTTCTCCCTATTCCTGTTCATCTTCCGCAGAAATTGCAAACTGGGCCAAACAGGAGGTTAAAGGCACTGACTGTCAAAGTCGGGAGAGTGTTAGTAAAGCATCTGGAATGTTGCACCCGAGTACCAGGGGACGAAAACTGAGACATATTTCAACACGTCTCCCGATCACACGGTTGATCATACTCTGGGTTCCACATGCATGTTTTAGCTGAAGGAAGAATCCCTTAAACCTGGAGAGTTGAGACCCGTGGAATGGATACCATGCAATATGACTTCAAAGGGTCTTCATTTGCTCACCGAACCTCTCCAATCCTATCACTGCTGCGTTTATGCCCCTATACACACACTTGATTCTCTTTCAGAGACATAGCAATCCATAGGTTTTAAGGTACTTACTAGTCAGGTACATTCTTAGGCGTTTAATATGGGGTGTTGAGTCCATATCGTTGAGCAAGGAGTAGCTCTTGTCTATTCCATATTTGACTTAAGGAACTTTATCTGTGCTCATTTCAATCTCTGGTTTTATGCAGCACCCCAACTCACCTTTCCCGTTAAGCCAGCATAAGTTGGTTTTCTAAATTTGAGACACTCTTCTGTTTTGTAATCCAGTTCCTGTGTAGCCAAGTTTACATTCCGTGTATTAGTGATATCTTATGATGTTTCTTTTTCTGTGTGACTTATTTCAGTTAGAATCATCATACCTGAATCCACTCATTGTGCTGCTATGGGCCTGATGACATAGATTTCATTGCTGAGTGATATTGCATTGTACATAAGTACCACAACTTGTTTATCCATTTTTTGCTTTCTGCGATATTGAAGTTGTACCGTTAACGAGGTTCTTATACACAGAGCCGTCCCAAACTTTTGGGTGGCTGTGTCTTTTTGCTTTTAATTTCCCTAAGCTATAGGACCATAAGTGGAAGTGCCCTAGGCTCTGTTGCTTTGTTTTTTAGATGTTTCAGGAAACACCATACACTTCTCCAGAGTGGCTGTTGGCAATTTACATCCCGCCCATCAGCATAACAAGGCTTCCATTTCTCCATGGCCTGTCCTGCCTTTCTGGATGTTACACTTTTTTCAGATGGCCCTTTTGACCGGGGGGAAGTGAGACTTCATTGTAGTGCAGATTTCCTTTGCAAGCTTGCTTGGTTGGCCAAATAGTGCGTATGCGTTTTTTCCTGAATATATTCAGGAAAAAACGCCTACGCACTTTTTGGCCAAATGCATCATTGTGGACGTTCTGCCTCTTTTCCTATGCTTTCAATGCAATTCCAGTCTACCTCCTGAAATCGGTTTCCTGCAATTCTGCCCCGCTTTCAAGTCCTCTTGGCAGCCTTACTTCAGTATATTTTTGGACTATAGCTGTCATTTATAACTCTGCAGGTTTGTGAATTTCAGTGCCCCTGAGCTCCTTTCTTCAACTCTCTTTCTTGTGAGCTGGCCGCAACACCGCACCATTGCTTCAGGCCCTAATCTTGTTCCGGCATGGCACGCTGAGCCTTTGGTTAATTCCTCTTCCTGGTGGGAAATGAGAGTTAAATTTGCCCATCCAGACACCTCCAGCTAGTCTCTCATTGGTTCTCCCTATTCCTGTTCATCTTCCGCAGAAATTGCAAACTGGGCCAAACAGGAGGTTAAAGGCACTGACTCTCCAAGTCGGGAGAGTGTTAGTAAAGCGTCTGGAATGTTGCACCCGAGTACCAGGGGACAAAAACTGAGACATATTGGAACAGGTCTCCCGATCACACAGTTGATCATACTCTGGGTTCCACATGCATGTTTTAGCTGAAGGAAGAATCCCTTAAACCTGGAGAGTTGAGACCCGTGGAATGGGTACCATGCAATATGAATTCAAAGGGTCTTCATTTGCTCACCGAACCTCAACAATCCTATCACTGCTGCGTTTATGCCCCTGTACACATGCTTGATTCTCTTTCAGAGACATAGCAATCCATAGGTTTTAAGATACTTACTAGTCAGGTACATTCTTAGGCGTTTAATATGGGGTGTTGAGTCCATTTCGTTGAGCAAGGAGTAGCTCTTGTCTATTACATATTTGGCTTAAGGAACTTTATCTGTGCTCATTTCAATCTCTGGTTTTCTGCAGCACCCCAACTCACCTTTCCCCTTAAGCAAGCATGTTGGTTTTCTAAATTTGAGACCCTGTTCTGTTTTGTAATCCAGTTCCTGTGTAGCCAAGTTTACATTCCGTGTATTAGTGATATCTTATGATGTGTCTTTTTCTGTGTGACTTAGTTAGAATGTTCATTCCTGAGTCCACTCATTATGCTGCTACGGGCCTGATGACATAGATTTCATTGCTGAGTGATATTGAATTGTACGTAAGTACCACAACTTCTTTATCCATTTTTCACTTTCTGCGATATTGAACTTGTACCGTAAATGAGGTTCTTGTAAACAGAGCCATCCCAAACTTTGGGGTGGCTGTGTCTTTTTGATTTTAATTTCCCTAAGCTATAGGACCATAAGTGGAAGTGCCCTAGGCTCTGTTGCTTTGTTTTTTAGATGTTTCAGGAAACACCATACACTTCTCCCGAGTGGCTGTTGGCAATTTACATCCCGCCCATCAGCATAACAAGGCTCCCAGTTCTCCATGGCCTGTCCTGCCTTTCTGGATTTTACACTTTTTTCAGATGGCCCTTTTGACCAGGGAGGAAGTGAGACTTCATTGTAGTGCAGATTTCCTTTGCAAGCTTGCTTGGTTGGCCGAAAAGGGCATATGCGTTTTTTCCTGAATATATTCAGGAAAAAACGCATACGCCCTTTTTGGCCAAGTGCATCATTGTCCACGTTCTGCCTCTTTTCCTATGCTTTAAATGCAATTCCAGTCTACCTCCTGAAATCGGTTTCCTGCAATTCTGCCCCACTTTCAAGTCCTCTTGGCAGCCTTACTTCAGTATATTTTTGGACGACAGCTGTCATTTATAACTCTGCAGGTTTGTGAATTACAGTGCCCCTGAGCTCCTTTCTTCAACTCGCTTTCTTGTGAGATGGCCGCAACACCGCAGGATTGCTTCAGGCTGTAATCTAGTTGCGGCACGGCATGCTGAGGCTTTGGTTAATTCCTCTTCCTGGTGGGAAATGAGAGTTAAATTTGCCCGTCCAGACACCTCCAGCTAGTCTCTCATTGGTTCTCCCTATTCCTGTTCATCTTCCACAGAAATTGCAAACTGGGCCAAACAGGAGGTTAAAGGCACTGACTCTCCAAGTCGGGAGAGTGTTAGTAAAGCATCTGGAATGTTGCACCCGACTACCAGTGGTCAAAAACTGAGACATATTTGAACACGTCTCCCGATCACATGGTTGATCATACTCTGGGTTCCACATGCATGTTTTAGCTGAAGGAAGAATCCCTTAAACCTGGAGAGTTGAGACCCGTGGAATGGGTACCATGCAATATGATTTCAAATGGTCTTCATTTGCTCACCGAACCTCTCCAATCCTATCACTGCTGCGTATATGCCCCTGTACACAAGCTTGATTCTCTTTCAGAGACATAGTAATCCATAGGTTTTAAGATACTTACTACTCAGGTACATTCTTAGGCATTTAATATGGGGTGTTGAGTCCATTTCGTTGAGCAAGGAGTAGCTCTTGTCTATTACATATTTGGCTTAAGGAAATTTATCTGTGCTCATTTCAATCTCTGGTTTTATGCAGTACCCCAACTCAACTTTCCCCTTAAGCAAGCATAAGTTGGTTTTCTAAATTTGAGACTCTGTTCTGTTTTGTAATTCAGTACCTGTGTAGACAAGTTTACATTTCGTGTATTAGTGATATCTTATGATGTTTCATTTTCTGTGTGACTTATTACATTTAGAATCATCATACGTGAATCCACTCAGTATGCTGCTACGGGCCTGATGACATAGATTTCATTGCTGAGTGATATTGCATTGTACGTAAGTACCACAATTTCTTTATCCATTTTTCGCTTTCTGCGATATTGAACTTGTACCGTAAATGAGGTTCTTGTAAACAGAGCCGTACCAAACTTTGGGGTGGCTGTCTCTTTTTGATTTTAATTTCCCTAAGCTATAGGACCATAAGTGGAAGTGCCCTAGGCTCTGTTGCTTTGTTTTTTAGATGTTTCAGGAAACACCATACACTTCTCCCGAGTGGCTGTTGGCAATTTACATCCCACCCATCAGCATAACAAGGCTCCCAGTTCTCCATGGCCCGTCCTGCCTTTCTGGATTTTACACTTTTTTCAGATGGCCATTTTGACCGGGGGGAAGTGAGACTTCATTGTAGTGCAGATATCCTTTGCAAGCTGGCTTGGTTGGCCAAAAAGGGCCTATGCGTTTTTTAATGAATATATTCAGGAAAAATCGCATAGGCCCTTTTTGGCCAAGTGCATCATTGTCAACGTTCTGCCTCTTTTCCTATGCTTTAAATGCAATTCCAGTCTACCTCCTGAAATCAGTTTCCTGCAATTCTGCTCCGCTTTCAAGTCCTTTTGGCAGCCTTACTTCAGTATATTTTTGGACGATAGCTGTCATTTATAACTCTGCAGGTTTGTGAATTACAGTGCCCCTGAGCTCCTTTCTTCAACTCGCTTTCTTGTGAGCTGGCCGCAACACCGCAGGATTGCTTCAGGCCCTAATCTGGTTCCGGCACGGCACATTGAGCCTTTGGTTAATTCCTCTTCCTGGTGGGAAATGAGAGTTAAATTTGCCCGTCCAGACACCTCCAGCTAGTCTCTCATTTGTTCTCCGTACTCCTGTTCATCTTCTGTAGCAATTGCAAACTGGGCCAAACAGGAGGTTAAAGGCACTGACTCTCCAAGTCGGGAGAGTGTTAGTAAAGCGTCTGGAATGTTGCACCCGAGTACCAGGGGACGAGAACTGAGACATATTGGAACACGTCTCCCGATCACACGGTTGATCATACTCTGGGTTCCACATGCATGTTTTAGCTGAAGGAAGAATCCCTTAAACCTGGAGAGTTGAGACCCGTGGAATGGGTACCATGCAATATGACTTCAAAGGGTCTTCATTTGCTCACCGAACCTCTCCAATCCTATCACTGCTGCGTTTATGCCCCTGTACACAGGCTGGATTCTCTTTCAGAGACATAGCAATCCATATGTTTTAAGATACTTACTAGTCGGGTACATTCTTAGGCGTTTAATATAGGGTGTTGAGTCCATTTCGTTGAGCAAGGAGTAGCTCTTGTCTATTCCATATTTGGCTTAAGGAACTTTATCTGTGCTCATTTCAATCTCTGGTTTTATGCAGCACCCCAACTCACCTTTCCCCTTAAGCAAGCATAAGTTGGTTTTCTAAATTTGAGACCCTGTTCTGTTTTGTAATTCAGTTCTTGTGTAGCAAAGTTTACATTCCGTGTATTAGTGATATCTTATGATGTTTCTTTTTCTGTGTGACTTATTTCAGTTAGAATCATCATACCTGAATCCACTCATTATGCTGCTACGGGCCTGATGACATAGATTTCATTCCTGAGTGATATTGCATTCTACGTAAGTACCACAACTTCTTTATCCATTTTCCACTTTCTGCGATATTGAACTTGTACCATATACGCGGTTCTTGTAAACAGAGCCATCCCAAACTTTGGGGTGGCTGTGTCTTTTTGTTTTAATTTCCCTAAGCTATAGGACCATAAGTGGAAGTGCCCTAGGCTCTGTTTCTTTGTTTTTTAGATATTTCAGGAAACACCATACAGTTCTCCCGAGTGGCTGTTGGCAATTTACATCCCGCCCATCAGCATAACAAGGCTCCCAGTTCTCCATGGCCTGTCCTACCTTTCTGGATTTTACACTTTTTTCAGATGGCCCTTTTGACCGGGGGGGAAGTGAGACTTCATTGTAGTGCAGATTTCCTTTGCAAGCTTGCTTGGTTGGCCGAAAAGGGCATATGCGTTTTTTCCTGAATATATTCAGGAAAAAACGCATACGCCCTTTTTGGCCAAGTGCATCATTGTCCACGTTCTGCCTCTTTTCCTATGCTTTAAATGCAATTCCAGTCTACCTCCTGAAATCGGTTTCCTGCAATTCTGCCCCACTTTCAAGTCCTCTTGGCAGCCTTACTTCAGTATATTTTTGGACGACAGCTGTCATTTATAACTCTGCAGGTTTGTGAATTACAGTGCCCCTGAGCTCCTTTCTTCAACTCGCTTTCTTGTGAGCTGGCCGCAACACCGCAGGATTGCTTCAGGCCGTAATCTAGTTGCGGCACGGCACGCTGAGGCTTTGGTTAATTCCTCTTCCTGGTGGGAAATGAGAGTTAAATTTGCCCGTCCAGACACCTCCAGCTAGTCTCTCATTGGTTCTCCCTATTCCTGTTCATCTTCCGCAGAAATTGCAAACTGGGCGAAACAGGAGGTTAAAGGCACTGACTCTCCAAGTCAGGAGAGTGTTAGTTAAGCGTCTGGAATGTTGCACCCGATTACCAGGGGACGAAAACTGAGATATATTTGAACACGTCTCCCGATCACACAGTTGATCATACTGTGGGTTCCACATGCATGTTTTAGCTGAAGGAAGAATCCCTTAAACCTGGAGAGTTGAGACCCGTGGAATGGGTACCATGCAATATGACTTCAAAGGGTCTTCATTTGCTCACCGAACCTCTCCAATCCTATCACTGCAGCCTTTTTACTCCTGTACACACGCTTGATTCTCTTTCGGAGACATAGCAATCCATAGGTTTTAAGATACTTACTTGTCAGGTACATTCTTAGGCGTTTAATATGGGGTGTTGAGTCCATTTCGTTGAGCAAGGAGTAGCTCTTGTCTATTCCATATGTGGCTTAAGGAACTTTATCTGTGCTCATTTCAATCTCTGGTTTTATGCAGCACCCCAACTCACCTTTCCCCTTAAGCAAGCATAAGTTGGTTTTCTAAATTTGAGAACCTGTTCTGTTTTGTAATCCAGTTCCTGTGTAGCCAAGTTTACATTCCATGTATTAGTGATATCTTATGATATTTCTTTTTCTGTGTGACTTATTTCAGTTAGAATGTTCATACCTGAGTCCACTCATTATGCTGCTACGGGCCTGATGACATAGATTTCATTGCTGAGTGATATTGCACTGTACGTAAGTACCACAACATCTTTATCCATTTTTCACTTTCTGCGATATTGAACTTGTACTGTAAAGGAGGTTCTTGTAATCTGAGCCGTCCCAAACTTTGGGGTGGCTGTGTCTTTTTGATTTTAATTTCCCTAAGTTATAGGACCATAAGTGGAAGTGCCCTAGGCTCTGTTGCTTTGTTTTTTAGATGTTTCAGGAAACACCATACATTTCTCCTGAGTGGCTGTTGGCAATTTACATCCCGCCCATCAGCATAAGAAGGCTCCCAGTTCTCCATGGCCCGTCCTACCTTTCTGGATTTTACACTTTTTTCAGATGGCCCTTTTGACCGGGGGGAAGTGAGACTTCATTGTAGTGCAGATTTCCTTTGCAAGCTTGCTTGGTTGACCAAAAATGGCGTATGCGTTTTTTCCTGAATATATTCAGGAAGAAACGCATATGCACTTTTTGGCCAAGTGCATCATTCTCGACGTTCTGCCTCTTTTCCTATGCTTTAAATGCAATTCCAGTCTACCTCCTGAAATCGGTTTCCTGTAATTCTGTCCCGCTTTCAAGTCCTCTTGGCAGCCTTACTTCAGTATATTTTTGGACGATAGCTGTCATTTATAACTCTGCAGGTTTGTGAATTACAGTGCCCCTGAGCTCCTTTCTTCAACTCGCTTTCTTGTGAGCTGTCCGCAACACCGCACAATTGCTTCAGACCCTAATCTGGTTCCGGCACGGCACGCTGAGCCTTTGGTTAATTCCTCTTCCTGGTGGGAAATGAGAGTTAAATTTGCCCGTCCAGACACCTCCAGCTAGTCTCTCATTGGTTCTCCCTATTCCTGTTCATCTTCCGCAGAAATTGCAAACTGGGCCAAACAGGAGGTTAAAGGCACTGACTCTCAAAGTCGGGAGAGTGTTAGTAAAGCATCTGGAATGTTGCACCCGAGTACCAGGGGACGAAAACTGAGACATATTGGAACACGTCTCCCGATCACACGGTTGATCATAGTCTGGGTTCCACATGCATGTTTTAGCTGAAGGAAGAATCCCTTAAACCTGGAGAGTTGAGACCCGTGGAATGGGTAACATGCAATATGACTTCAAAGGGTCTTCATTTGCTCACCGAACCTCTCCAATCCTATCACTGCTGCGTATATGCCCCTGGACACACGCTTGATTCTCTTTCGGAGACATAGCAATCCATAGGTTTTAAGATACTTACTAGTCAGGTACATACTTAGGGTTTAATATGGGGTGTTGAGTCTATTTCGTTCAGCAAGGAGTAGCTCTTGTCTATTACATATTTGGCTTAAGGAACTTTATCTGTGCTCATTTCAATATCGTTTGATGCAGCACCCCAACTCACCTTTCCCCTTAAGCAAGCATAAGTTGGTTTTCTAAATTTGAGACCCTCTTCTGTTTTGTATTCCAGTTCCTGTGTAGCCAAGTTTATATTCCGTGTATTAGTGACATCTTATGATGTTTCTTTTTCTGTGTGCCTTATTTCAGTTAGAATCATCATAACTGAATCCACTCATTATGCTGCTATGGGCCTGATGACATAGATTTCATTGCTGAGTGATATTGCATTCTACGTAAGTACCACAACTTCTTTATCCATTTTTCGCTTTCTGCGATATTGAACGTGTACCGTAAACGACGTTCTTGTAAACAGAGCCGTCCCAAAGTTTGGGGTGGCTGTGTCTTTTGCATTTTAATTTCCCTAAGCTATAGGACCATAAGTGGAAGTGCCCTAGGCTCTGTTGCTTTGTTTTTTAGATATTTCAGGAAACACCATACACTTCTCCGGAGTGGCTGTTGGCAATTTACATCCCGCCCATCAGCATAACAAGGCTCCCAGTTCTCCATGGCCTGTCCTTCCTTTCTGGATTTTACACTTTTTTCAGATGGCCCTTTTGACTGGGGGCAAGTGAGACTTCATTGTAGTGCAGATTTCCTTTGCAAGTTTGCTTGGTTGGCCAAAAAGTGCATATGCGTTCTTTCCTGAATATATTCAGGAAAGAACGCATACGCCCTTTTTGGCCAAGTGCATCATTGTCGAAGTTCTGCCTCTTTTCCTATGCTTTAAATGCAATTCCAGTCTACCTCCGGAAATCGGTTTCCTGCAATTCTGCCCCGCTTTCAAGTCCTCTTGGCAGCCTTACTTCAGTATATTTTTGGACGATAGTTGTCATTTATAACTCTGCAGGTTTGTGAATTACAGTGCCCCTGAGCTCCTTTCTTCAACTCGCTTTCTTGTGAGCTGGCCGCAATACCGCAGGATTGCTTCAGGCCCTAATATGGTTCCGGTACGGCACGCTGAGCCTTTGGTTAATTTCTCTTGCTGGTGGGAAATGAGAGTTAAATTTACCCGTCCAGACACCTCCAGCTAGTCTCTCATTGGTTCTCCCTATTCCTGTTCATCTTCTGCAGAAATTGCAAACTGGGCCAAACAGGAGGTTAAAGGCACTGACTCTCCAAGTCGGGAGAGCGTTAGTAAAGCGTCTGGAATGTGCACCCGAGTACCAGGGGACGAGAACTGAGACATATTTGAATACGTCTCCCGATCACATGGTTGATCATACTCTGGCTTCCACATGTATGTTTTACCTGAAGAAAGAATCCCTTAAACCTGGTGAGTTGAGACCCATGGAATGGGTACCATGCAATATGACTTCAAAGGGTCTTCATTTGCTCACCGAACCTCTCCAATCTTATCACTGCTGCGTTTATGCCCCTGTACACACGCTTGATTCTCTTTCGGAGACATAGCAATCCATAGGTTTTAAGATACTTACTAGTCAGGTACATTCTTAGGGTTTAATATGGGGTGTTGAGTCCATTCCGTTCAGCAAGGAGTAGCTCTTGTCTATTCCATATTTGGCTTAAGGAACTTTATCTGTGCTCATTTCAGTCTCTGGTTTTATGCAGCACCCCAACTGACCTTTCCCCTTAAGCAAGCATAAGTTGGTTTTCTAAATTTGAGACCCTCTTCTGTTTTGTAATTCAGTTCCTGTGTAGTCAAGTTTACATTCTGTGTATTAGTGATATCTTATGATGTTTCTTTTTCTGTTTGCCTTATTTCAGTGGAAATCATCATAGCTGAATCCACTCATTATGCTGCTATGGGCCTGTTGACATAGATTTCATTGCTGAGTGATATTGCATTGTACGTAAGTACCACAACTTCTTTGTCCATTTTTCACTTTCTGCGATATTGAACTTGTACCGTATACGAGGTTCTAGTAAACAGAGCCGTCCCAAACTTTGGGGTGGCTGTGTCTTTTTGATTTTAATTTCCCTAAGCTATAGGACCATAAGTGGAAGTGCCCTAGGCTCTGTTCCTTTGTTTTTAGATGTTTCAGGACATACCATACACTTCTCCTGAGTGGCTGTTGGCAATTTACATCCCGCCCATCAGCATAACAAGGCTCCCAGTTCTCCATGGCCTGTCCTGCCTTTCAGGATTTTACACTTTTTTCAGATGGCCCTTTTGACCGGGGGAAAGTGAGACTTCATTGTAGTGCAGATTTCCTTTGCAAGCTTGCTTGGTTAGCCAAAAAGTGCGTATGCGTTTTTTCCTGAATATATTCAGGAAAAAACGCATAAGCCCTTTTTGGCCAAGTGCATCATTGTCGACATTCTGCCTCCTTTCCTATGCTTTAAATGCAATTCCAGTCTACCTTCTGAAATCAGTTTCCTGCAATTCTGCCCCGCTTTCAAGTCCTCCTGGCAGCCTTACTTCAGTATATTTTTGGAAGATAGCTGTCATTTATAACTCTGCAGGTTTGTGAATTACAGTGTCCCTGAGCTCCTTTCTTTAACTCGCTTTCTTGTGAGCTGGCCGCAACACCGCAGGATTGCTTCAGGCCCTAATCTTGTTCCGGCACGGCACGCTGAGCCTTTGGTTAATTCCTCTTCCTGGTGGGAAATGAGAGTTAAAATTGCCCGTCCAGACACCTCCAGCTAGTCTCTCATTGGTTCTCCCTATTCCTGTTCATCTTCCGCAGAAATTGCAAACTGGGCCAAACAGGAGGTTAAAGGCACTGAGTCTCCAAGTGGGGAGAGTGTTAGTTAAGCGTCTGGAATGTTGCACCCGAGTACCAGGGGTCGAAAACTGAGACATATTAGAACACGTCTCCCGATCACACCGTTGATCATACTGTGGGTTCCACATGCATGTATTAGCTGAAGGAAGAATCCCTTAAACCTGGAGAGTTGAGACCCGTGGAATGGGTACCATGCAATATGACTTCAAAGGGTCTTCATTTGCTCACCGAAACTCTCCAATCCTATCACTGCTGTGTTTATGCCCCTGTACACACGCTTGATTCTCTTTCGGAGACATAGCAATCCATAGGTTTTAAGATACTTACTAGTCAGGTACATTCTTAGGCGTTTAATATGGGGTGTTGAGTCCATTTCGTTGAGCAAGGAGTAGCTCTTGTCTATTCCATATTTGGTTTAAGGAACTTTATCTGTGCTCATTTCAATCTCTGGTTTTATGCAGCACCCAAACTCACCTTTCCCCTTAAGCAAGCATAAGTTGGTTTTCTACATTTGAGACCCTGTTCTGTTTTGTAATTCAGTTCCTGTGTAGCCAAGTTTACATTCCGTGTATTAGTGATATCTTATGATGTTTCTTTTTCTGTGTGACTTATTTCAGTTAGAATCATCATACCTGAATCCACTAATTATGCTGCTACGGGCCTGATGACATAGATTTCATTGCTGAGTCATATTGCATTGTACGTAAGTACCACAACTTCTTTATCCATTTTTCACTTTCTGCGATATTGAACTTGTACTGTAAACGAGGTTCTTGTAAACAGAGCTGTCCCAAACTTTGGGGTGGCTGTGTCTTTTTGATTTTAATTTCCCTAAGCTATAGGACCATAAGTGGAAGTGCCCTAGGCTCTGTTGCTTTGTTTTTTAGATGTTTCAGGAAACACCATACACTTCTCCCGAGTGGCTGTTGGCAATTTACATCCCGCTCATCAGCATAACAAGGCTCCCAGTTCTCCATGGCCTGTCCTGCCTTTCTGGATTTTACACTTTTTTCAGATGGCCCTTTTGACCGGGGAGAAGTGAGACTTCATTGTAGTGCAGATTTCCTTTGCAAGCTTGCTTGGTTGGCCAAAAAGTGCGTATGTGTTTTTACCTGAATATATTCAGGAAAAAACGCATACGCCCTTTTTGGCCAAGTGCATCATTGTCCACGTTCTGCCTCTTTTCTTATGCTTTAAATGCAATTCCAGTCTACCTCCTGAAATCGGTTTCGTGCAATTCTGCCCCGCTTTCAAGTCCTCTTGGCAGCCTTACTTCAGTATATTTTTGGACAATAGCTGTCATTTATAACTCTGCAGGTTTGTGAATTACAGTGCCCCTGAGCTCCTTTCTTCAACTCGCTTTCTTGTGAGCTGGCCGCAATACCGCAGGATTGCTTCAGGCCCTAATCTTGTTCCGGCACGGCACGCTGAGCCTTTGGTTAATTCCTCTTCCTGGTGGGAAATGAGAGTTAAATTTGCCCGTCCAGACACCTCCAGCTAGTCTCTCATTGGTTCTCCCTATTCCTGTTCATCTTCCGCAGAAATTGCAAACTGGGCCAAACAGGAGGTTAAAGGCACTGACTCTCCAAGTCGGGAGAGTGTTGGTAAAGCGTCTGGAATGTTGCACCAGAGTACCAGGGGACGAGAACTGAGACATATTGGAACACGTCTCCCGATCACACGGTTGATCATACTCTGGGTTCCACATGCATGTTTGAGCTGAAGGAAGAATCCCTTAAACCTGGAGAGTTGAGACCCTTGGAATGGGTACCATGCAATATGACTTCAAAGGGTCTTCATTTGCTCACCGAACCTCTCCAGTCCTATCACTGCTGCTTTTATGCCCCTGTACACATGCTTGATTCTCTTTCAGAGACATAGAAATCCATAGGTTTTAAGATACTTACTAGTCAGGTACATTCTTAGGCGTTTAATATGGGGTGTTGAGTCCATTTCATTGAGCAAGGAGTAGCTCTTGTCTATTACATATTTGGCTTAAGGAACTTTATCTGTGCTCATTTCAATCTCTGGTTTTATGCAGCACCCAAACTCACCTTTCCCCTTAAGCAAGCATAAGTAGGTTTTCTAAATTGAGACCCTGTTCTGTTTTGTAATTCTGTTCCTGTGTAGCCAAGTTTACATTCCGTGTATTAGTGATATCTTATGATGTTTCTTTTTCTGTGTGACTTATTTCAGTTAGAATCATCATACCTGAATCCAGTCATTATGCTGCTACGGGCCTGATGACATAGATTTCATTGCTGAGTGATATTGTATTGTACGTAAGTACGACAACTTCTTTATCCATTTTTCACTTTCTGTGATATTGAACTTGTACCATAAACGAGGTTCTTGTACACAAAGCCCTCCCAAACATAGGTGTGGCTGTGTCTTTTAGATTTTAATTTCCCTAAGCTATAGGACCATAAGTGGAAGTGCCCTAGGCTCTGTTGGTTTGTTTCCTAGATGTTTCAGGAAACACCATACACTTCTCCCCAGTGGCTGTTGGCAATTTATATCCCGCCCATCAGCATAACAAGGCTCCCTGTTCTCCATGGTCTGTCCTGCCTTTCTGGATTTTACACTTTTTTCAGATGGCCCTTTTGACCGGGGGGAAGTGAGACTTCATTGTAGTGCAGATTTCCTTTGCAAGCTTGCTTGGTTGGCCAAAAAGTGCGTATGCGTTTTTTCATGAATATATTCAGGAAAAAACGCATACGCCCTTTTTGGCCAAGTGCATTATTGTCGACGTTCTGCCTCTTTTCCTATGCTTGAAATGCAATTCCAGTCTACCTCCTGAAATCGGTTTCATGCAATTCTGCCCCGCTTTCAAGTCCTCTTGGCAGCCTTACTTCAGTATATTTTTGGACGATAGCTGTCATTTATAACTCTGCAGGTTTGTGAATTACAGTGCCCCTGAGCTCCTTTCTTCAACTCGCTTTCTTGTGAGCTGGCCGCAACACCGCAGGATTGCTTCAGGCCCTAATCTGGTTCCGGCACGGCACGCTGAGCCTTTGGTTAATTCCTCTTCCTGGTGGGAAATGAGAGTTAAATTTGCCCGTCCAGACACCTCCAGCTAGTCTCTCATTGGTTCTCCCTATTCCTGTTCATCTTCCGCAGAAATTGCAAACTGGGCCAAACAGGAGGTTAAAGGCACTGACTCTCCAAGTCGGGAGAGTGTTGGTAAAGCGTCTGGAATGTTGCACCAGAGTACCAGGGGACGAGAACTGAGACATATTGGAACACGTCTCCCGATCACACGGTTGATCATACTCTGGGTTCCACATGCATGTTTGAGCTGAAGGAAGAATCCCTTAAACCTGGAGAGTTGAGACCCTTGCAATAGGTACAATGCAAAATGACTTCAAAGGGTCTTCATTTGCTCACCGAACCTCTCCAATCCTATCACTGCTGCTTTTATGCCCCTGTACGCATGCTTGATTCTCTTTCAGAGACATAGAAATCCATAGGTTTTAAGATACTTACTAGTCAGGTACATTCTTAGGCGTTTGATATGGGGTGTTGAGTCCATTTCGTTGAGCAAGGAGTAGCTCTTGTCTATTACATATTTGGCTTAAGGAACTTTATCTGTGCTCATTTCAATCTCTGGTTTTATGCAGCACCCCAACTCACGTTTCCCCTTAAGCAAGCATAAGTTGGTTTTCTAAATTGAGACCCTGTTCTGTTTTGTAATCCACTTCCTGTGTAGCCAAGTTTACATTCCTTGTATTAGTGATATCTTATGATGTTTCTTTTTCTGTGTCACTTATTTCAGTTAGAATCATCATACCTGAATCCACTCATTATGCTGCTACGGGCCTATTGACATAGATTTCATTGCTGAGTCATATTGCATTGTACGTAAGTACCACAACTTCTTTATCCATTTTTCGCTTTCTGCGATATTGAACTTGTACCGTAAACGAGGTTCTTGTAAACAGAGCCGTCCCAAACTTTGGGGTGGCTGTGTCTTTTTGATTTTAATTTCCCTAAGCTATAGGACCATAAGTGGAAGTGCCCTAGGCTCTGTTGCTTTGTTTTTTAGATGTTTCAGGAAACAACATACACTTCTCCGGAGTGGCTGTTGGCAATTTACATCCCGCCCATCAGCATAACAAGGCTCCCAGTTCTCCATGGCCTGTCCTGCCTTTCTGGATTTTACACTTTTTTCAGATGACCCTTTTGACCGGGGAGAAGTGAGACTTCATTGTAGTGCAGATTTCCTTTGCAAGCTTGCTTGGTTGGCCAAAAAGTGCGTATGCGTTTTTTCCTGAATATATTCAGGAAAAAACGCATACGCCCTTTTTGGCCAAGTGCATCATTGTGGACGTTCTGCCTCTTTTCCTATGCTTTAAATGCAATTCCAGTCTACCTCCTGAAATCAGTTGCCTGCAATTCTGCCCCGCATTCAAGTCCTCTTGGCAGCCTTACTTAAGTATATTTTTGGACGATAGCTGTCATTTATAACTCTGCAGGTTTGTGAATTACAGGGCCCCGAGCTCCTTTCTTCAACTCGGTTTCTTGTGAGCTGGCCGCAACACCGCAGGATTGCTTCAGGCCCTAATCTGGTTCCAGCATGGCACGCTGAGCATTTGGTTAATTCCTCCTCCTGGTGGGAAATGAGAGTTAAATTTGCCCGTCCAGACACCTCCAGCTAGTCTCTCATTGGTTCTCTCTATTCCTGTTCATCTTCCGCAGAAATTGCAAACTGGGCCAAATAGGAGGTTAAAGGCAGTGACTCTCCAAGTTGGGAGAGTATTAGTAAAGCATCTGGAATGTTGCACCCGAGTACCAGGGGACAAAAACTGACATATTTGAACACGTCTCCCGATCACACGGTTGATCATACTCTGGGTTCCACATGCATGTTTTAGCTGAAGGAAGAATCCCTTAAACCTGGAGAGTTGAGACCCGTGGAATGGGTACCATGCAATATGACTTCAAAGCGTCTTCATTTGCTCACCGAAACTCTCCAGTCCTATCACTGCTACGTTTATGTCCCTGTACACACGCTTGATTCTCTTTCAGAGAAATAGCAATCCATAGGTTTTAAGATACTTACTAGTCAGGTACATTCTTAGGCGTTTAATATGGGGTGTTGAGTCCATTTCGTTGAGCAAGGAGTAGCTCTTGTCTATTCCATATTTGGCTTAAGGAACTTTATCTGTGCTCATTTCAATCTGTGGTTTCATGCAGCACCCCAACTCACATTTCCCCTTAAGCATGCATAAGTTGGTTTTCTAAATTTGAGACCCTGTTCTGTTTTGTAATTCAGTTCCTGTGTAGCCAAGTTTACATTCCGTGTATTAGTGATACCTTATGATGTTTGTTTTTCTGTGTGACTTATTTCAGTTAGAATCATCATACCTGAATCCAGTCATTATGTTGCTACGGGCCTGATGACATAGATTTCATTGCTGAGTGATATTGCATTGTTTGTAAGTACCACAACTTCTTTATCCATTTTTCACTTTTCGTGATATTGAACTTGTACCGTAATTGAGGTTTTTGTAAAGAGAGCTGTCCCAAACTTTGGGGTGGCTGTGTCTTTTTGATTTTAATTTCCCTAAGCTATAGGACCATAAGTGGAAGTGCCCTAGGCTCTGTTGCTTTGTTTTTTAGATGTTTCAGGAAACACCATACACTTCTCCGGAGTGGCTGTTGGCAATTTACATCCCGCCCATCAGCATAACAAGGCTCCCAGTTCTCCATGGCCTGTCCTGCCTTTCTGGATTTTACACTTTTTTCAGATGGCCCTTTTGACCGGGGGGAAGTGAGACTTCATTGTAGTGCAGATTTCCTTTGCAAGCTTGCTTGGTTGGCCAAAAAGGGCGTATGCGTTTTTTCCTGAATATATTCAGGAAAAAACGCATACGCCCTTTTTGGCCAAGTGCATCATTGTCGACGTTCTGCCTCTTTTCCTATGCTTTAAATGCAATTCCAGTCTACCTCCTGAAATTGGTTGCCTGCAATTCTGCCCCACTTTCAAGTCCTCTTGGCAGTCTTACTTCCGTATATTTTTGGACGATAGCTGTCATTTATAACTCTGCAGGTTTGTGAATTACAGTGCCCCTGAGCTCCTTTCTTCAACTTGCTTTCTTGTGAGCTGGCCGCAACACCGCAGGATTGCTTCAGGCCCTAATCTGGTTCCGGCATGGCACGCTGAGCCATTGGTTAATTCCTCTTCCTGGTGGGAAATGAGAGTTAAATTTGCCCGTCCAGACACCTCCAGCTAGTCTCTCATTGGTTCTCCCTATTCCTGTTCATCTTCCGCAGAAATTGCAAACTGGGCCAAACAGGAGGTTAAAGGCACTGACACTCCAAGTCAGGAGAGCATTAGTAAAGCGTCTGGAATGTTGCTCCCGACTACCAGTGGTCAAAAACTGAGACATATTTGAACACGTCTCCCGATCACATGGTTGATCATACTCTGGGTTCCACATGCATATTTTAGCTCAAGGAAGAATCCCTTTAACCTGGAGAGTTGAGACCCGTGGAATTGGTACCGTGCAATATGACTTCAAAGGGTCTTCATTTGCTCACCGAACTTCTCCAATCCTATCACTGCTGCATTTATGCCCGTGTACACACGCTTGATTCTCTTTCAGAGACATAGCAATCCATAGGTTTTAAGATACTTGCCAGTCAGGTACATTATTAGGCGTTTAATATGGGGTGTTGAGTCCATTTCGTTGAGCAAGGAGTAGCTCTTGTCTATTCCATATTTGGCTTAAGGAACTTTATCTGTGCTCATTTCAATCTCTGGTTTTATGCAGCACCCCAACTCACCTTTCCCCTTAAGCAAGCATAAGTTGGTTTTCTACATTTGAGACCCTGTTCTGTTTTGTAATCCAGTTCCTGTGTAGCCAAGTTTACATTCTGTGTATTAGTGATATCTTATGATATTTCTTTTTCTGTGTGACTTATTTCAGTTAGAATTTTCATACCTGAATCAACTCATTATGCTGGTACGGGCCTGATGACATAGATTTCATTGCTGAGTGATATTGCATTGTACGTAAGTACCACAACTTCTTTATCCATTTTTCACTTTCTGCGATATTGAACTTGTACCGTAAACGAGGTTCTTGTAAACAGAGCCGTCCCAAACATTGGGGTGGCTGTGTCTTTTTGATTTTAATTTCCCTAAGCTATAGGACCATATGTGGAAGTGCCCTAGGCTGTGTTGCTTTGTTTTTTAGATGTTTCAGGAAACACCATACACTTCTCCCGAGTGGCTGTTGGCAATTTACATCCCGCCCATCAGCATAACAAGGCTCCCAGTTCTCCATGGCCTGTCCTGCCTTTCTGTATTTTACACTTTTTTCAGATGGCCCTTTTGACCGGGGGGACGTGAGACTTCATTGTAGTGCAGGTTTCCTTTGCAAGCTTGCTTGGTTCGCCAAAAAGGGCGTATGCGTTTTTTCCTGAATATATTCAGGAAAAAACGCATACGCCCTTTTTGGCCAAGTGCATCATTGTCGACGTTCTGCCTCTTTTCCTATGCTTTAAATGCAATTCCAGTCTACCTCCTGGAATCGGTTTCCTGCAATTCTGCCCCACTTTCAAGTCCTCTTGGCAGCCTTACTTCAGTACATTTTTGGACGATAGCTGTCATTTATAACTCTGCAGGTTTGTGAATTACAGTGCCCCTGAGCTCCTTTCTTCAACTCGCTTTCTTGTGAGCTGTCCGCAACACCGCAGGATTGCTTCAGGCCCTAATCTGGTTGCGGCACGGCACGCTGAGACTTTGGTTAATTCCTCATCCTGGTGGGATATGAGAGTTAAATTTGCCCGTCCAGACACCTCCAGCTAGTCTCTCATTGGTTCTCCCTTTTCCTGTTCACCTTCCGCAGAAATTGCAAACTGGGCCAAACAGGAGGTTAAAGGCACTGACTCTCCAAGTCGGGAGAGTGTTAGTTAACCATCTGGAATGTTGCACCTGAGTACCAGGGGACGAAAACTGAGACATATTTGAACACGTCTCCCGATCACACGGTTGATCATACTCTGGGTTCCACATGCATGTTTTAGTTGAAGGAAGAATCCCTTAAACCTGGAGAGTTGAGACCCGTAAAATGGGTACCATGCAATATGACTTCAAAGGGTCTTTATTTGCTCACCGAACCTCTCCAATCCTATCACTGCTGCCTTTATACCCCTGGACACACGCTTGATTCTCTTTCTGAGACATAGCAATCCATAGGTTTTAAGATACTTACTAGTCAGGTACATTCTTAGGCGTTTAACATGGGGTGTTGAGTCCATTTTGTTGAGCAAGGAGTAGCTCTTGTCTATTCCATATTTGGCTTAAGGAACTTTATCTGTGCTCATTTCAGTCTCTGGTTTTATGCAACACCCCAACTCACCTTTCCCCTTAAGCAAGCATAAGTTGGTTTTCTACATTTGAGACCCTGTTCTGTTTTGTAATCCAGTTCCTGTGTAGCCAAGTTTACATTCCGTTTATTAGTGATATCTTATGATGTTTCTTTTTGTGTGTGACTTATTTCATTTAGAATCATCATACCTAAATCCACTCATTATGCTGCTACGGGCCTGATGACATAGATTTGATTGCTGAGTGATATTGCATTGTACGTAAGTACCACAACTTCTTTATCCATTTTTGAATTTCTGCGATATTGAACTTGTACCGTAAACGAGGTTCTTGTAAACAGAGCCGTCCCAAACTTTGGGGTGGCTGTGTCTTTTTGATTTTAATTTCCCTAAGCTATAGGACCATAAGTGGAAGTGCCCTAGGCTCTGTTGCTTTGTTTTTTAGATGTTTCAGGAAACACCATACACTTCTCTCCAGTGGCTGTTGGCAATTTACATCCCACCCAGCAGCATAACAAGGCTCCCAGTTCTCCATGGCCTGTCCTGCCTTTCTGGATTTTACACTTTTTTCAGATGGCCCTTTTGACCGGGGGAAGTGAGACTTCATCGTAGTGCAGATTTCCCTTGCAAGCTTGCTTGGTTGGCCAAAAAGGGCGTATGCGTTTTTTCCTGAATATATTCAGGAAAAAACACATACGCCCTTTTTGGCCAAGTGCATCATTGTGGACGTTCTGCCTCTTTTCCTATGCTTTCAATGCAATTCCAGTCTACCTCCTGAAATCGGTTTCCTGCAATTCTTCCCCGCTTTCAAGTCCTCTTGGCAGCCTTACTTCAGTATATTTTTGGACGATAGCTGTCGTTAATAACTCTGCAGGTTTGTGAATTACAGTGCCCCTGAGCTCCTTTCTTCAACTCGCTTTCTTGTGAGCTGGCCGCAACACCGCAGGATTGCTTCAGGCCCTAATCTGGTTCCGGCACGGCATGCTGAGCCTTTGGTTAATTCCTCTTCCTGGTGGGAAATGAGAGTTAAATTTGCCCGTCCAGACACCTCCAGCTAGTCTCTCATTGGTTCTCCCTATTCCTGTTCATCTTCCGCAGAAATTGCAAACTGGGCCAAACAGGAGGTTAAAGGCACTGACTCTCCAAGTCGGGAGAGTGTTAGTAAAGCATCTGGAATGTTGCACCTGAGTACCAGGAGATGAAAAGTGAGACATATTTGAACACGTCTCCCGATCACATGGTTGATCATACTCTGGGTTCCACATGCATGTTTTAGCTGAAGGAAGAATCCCTTAAACCTGGAGAGTTGAGACCCGTGGAATGGGAACCATGCAATATGACTTCAAACGGTCTTCATTTGCTCACCGAACCTCTCCAATCCTATCACTGCTGCATTTATGCCCCTGTACACACGCTTGATTCTCTTTCGGAGAGATAGCAATCCATAGGTTTTCAGATACTTTCTAGTCAGGTACATTCTTAGGCGTTTAATATGGGGTGTTGAGTCCATTTCGTTGAGCAAGTAGTAGCTCTTGTCTATTCCAGATTTGGCTTAAGGAACTTTATCTGTGCTCATTTCAATCTCTGGTTTTATGCAGCACCCCAACTCACCTTTCCCCTTAAGCTAGCATAAGTTATTTTTCAAAATTTGAGACTCTCTTCTGTTTTGTAATCCAGTTCCTGTGTAGCCAAGTTTACATTCTGTGTATTAGTGATATCTTATGATATTTCTTTTTCTCTGTGACTTATTTCAGTTAGAATTTTCATACCTGAATCAACTCATTATGCTGGTACGGGCCTGATGACATAGATTTCATTGCTGAGTGATATTGCATTGTACGTAAGTACCACAACTTCTTTATCCATTTTTCACTTTCTGCGATATTGAACTTGTACCGTAAACGAGGTTCTTGTAAACAGAGCCGTCCCAAACATTGGGGTGGCTGTGTCTTTTTGATTTTAATTTCCCTAAGCTATAGGACCATAAGTGGAAGTGCCCTAGGCTGTGTTGCTTTGTTTTTTAGATGTTTCAGGAAACACCATACACTTCTCCCGAGTGGCTGTTGGCAATTTACATCCCGCCCATCAGCATAACAAGGCTCCCAGTTCTCCATGGCCTGTCCTGCCTTTCTGTATTTTACACTTTTTTCAGATGGCCCTTTTGACCGGGGGGACGTGAGACTTCATTGTAGTGCAGATTTCCTTTGCAAGCTTGCTTCGTTGGCCAAAAAGGGCGTATGCGTTTTTTCCTGAATATATTCAGGAAAAAACGCATACGCCCTTTTTGGCCAAGTGCATCATTGTCGACGTTCTGCCTCTTTTCCTATGCTTTAAATGCAATTCCAGTCTACCTCCTGGAATCGGTTTCCTGCAATTCTGCCCCACTTTCAAGTCCTCTTGGCAGCCTTACTTCAGTACATTTTTGGACGATAGCTGTCATTTATAACTCTGCAGGTTTGTGAATTACAGTGCCCCTGAGCTCCTTTCTTCAACTCGCTTTCTTGTGAGCTGTCCGCAACACCGCAGGATTGCTTCAGGCCCTAATCTGGTTGCGGCACGGCACGCTGAGCCTTTGGTTAATTCCTCATCCTGGTGGGATATGAGAGTTAAATTTGCCCGTCCAGACACCTCCAGCTAGTCTCTCATTGGTTCTCCCTTTTCCTGTTCACCTTCCGCAGAAATTGCAAACTGGGCCAAACAGGAGGTTAAAGGCACTGACTCTCCAAGTCGGGAGAGTGTTAGTTAACCATCTGGAATGTTGCACCTGAGTACCAGGGGACGAAAACTGAGACATATTTGAACACGTCTCCCGATCACACGGTTGATCATACTCTGGGTTCCACATGCATGTTTTAGTTGAAGGAAGAATCCTTTAAACCTGGAGAGTTGAGACCCGTGGAATGGGTACCATGCAATATGACTTCAAAGGGTCTTCATTTGCTCACCGAACCGCTCCAATCCTATCACTGCTGCCTTTATACCCCTGGACACACGCTTGATTCTCTTTCAGAGACATAGCAATCCATAGGTTTTAAGATACTTACTAGTCAGGTACATTCTTAGGCGTTTAACATGGGGTGTTCAGTCCATTTTGTTGAGCAAGGAGTAGCTCTTGTCTATTCAATATTTGGCTTAAGGAACTTTATCTGTGCTCATTTCAGTCTCTGGTTTTATGCAACTCCCCAACTCACCTTTCCCCTTAAGCAAGCATATGTTGGTTTTCTACATTTGAGACCCTGTTCTGTTTTGTAATCCAGTTCCTGTGTAGCCAAGTTTACATTCCGTTTATTAGTGATATCTTATGATGTTTCTTTTTGTGTGTGACTTATTTCAGTTAGAATCATCATACCTGAATCCACTCATTATGCTGCTACGGGCCTGATGACATAGATTTCATTGCTGAGTGATATTGCATTGTACGTAAGTACCACAACTTCTTTATCCATTTTTGAATTTCTGCGATATTGAACTTGTACCGTAAACGAGGTTCTTGTAAACAGAGCCATCCCAAACTTTGGGGTGGCTGTGTCTTTTTGATTTTTATTTCCCTAAGCTATAGGACCATAAGTGGAAGTGCCCTAGGCTCTGTTGCTTTGTTTTTTAGATGTTTCAGGAAACACCATACACTTCTCTCCAGTGGCTGTTGGCAATTTACATCCCACCCAGCAGCATAACAAGGCTCCCAGTTCTCCATGGCCTGTCCTGCCTTTCTGGATTTTACACTTTTTTCAGATGGCCCTTTTGACCGGGGGAAGTGAGACTTCATTGTAGTGCAGATTTCCCTTGCAAGCTTGCTTGGTTGGCCAAAAAGGGCGTATGCATTTTTTCCTGAATATATTCAGGAAAAAACGCATACGCCCTTTTTGGCCAAGTGCATCATTGTCGACGTTCTGCCTCTTTTCCGATGCTTTCAATGCAATTCCAGTCTACCTCCTGAAATCGGTTTCCTGCAATTCTGCCCCGCTTTCAAGTCCTCTTGGCAGCCTTACTTCAGTATATGTTTGGACGATAGCTGTCATTTATAACTCTGCATGTTTGTGAATTACAGTGCCCCTGAGCTCCTTTCTTCAACTCGATTTCTTGTGAGCTGGCCGCAACACCGCACGATTGCTTTAGGCCCTAATCTGGTTCTGGCACGGCTCGCTGAGCCTTTGGTTAATTCCTCTTCCTGGTGGGAAATAAGAGTTAAATTTGCCCGTCCAGACACCTCCAGCTAGTCTCTCATTGGTTCTCCCTATTCCTGTTCATCTTCCGCAGAAATTGCAAACTGGGCCAAACAGGAGGTTAAAGGCACTGACTCTCCATGTCGGGAGATTGTTAGTAAAGCATCTGGAATGTTGCACCCGAGTACCAGGGGACGAGAACTGAGACATATTGGAACACGTCTCCCGATCACACGGTTGATCATACTCGGGGTTCCTCATGCATGTTTTAGCTGAAGGAAGAATCCCTTAAACCTGGAGAGTTGAGACCCGTGGAATGGGTACTGTGCAATATGACTCCAAAGGGTCTTCATTTTGTCACCGCACCATTCCAATCCTATCATTGCTGCGTTTATGCCCATGTACACACGCTTGATATTCTTTCGGAGACATAGCAATCCCTAGGTTTTAAGATACTTACTAGTCAGGTACATTCTTAGGCGTTTAATATGGGGTGTTGATTCCATTTCGTTGAGCAAGGAGTAGCTCTTGTGTATTACATATTTGGCTTAAGGGACTTTACCTGTGCTTATTTCAATCTCTGGTTTTATGCAGCACCCCAACTCACATTTCCCCTTAAGCAAGCATAAGTTTGTTTTCTAAATTTGAGACCCTGCTCTGTTTTGTAATTCAGTTCCTGTGTAGCCAAGTTTACATTCCGTGTATTAGTGATATCTTATGATGTTTCTTTTTCTGTGTGACTTATTTCAGTTAGAATCATCATACCTGAAACCACTCATTATGCTGCTACGGGCCTGATGACTTAGATGTCATTGCTGAGTGATATTGCATTGTACGTAAGTAGCACAACTTCTTTATCCATTTTTCGCTTTCTGCGATATTGAACTTGTACCGTAAACGAGGTTCTTGTAAACCGAGCCGTCCCAAACTTTGGGGTGGCTGTGTCTTTTTGATTTTAATTTCCCTATGCTATAGGACCATAAGTGGAAGAGCCCTAGGCTCTGTTGCTTTGTCTTTTATATGTTTTAGGAAACACCATACACTTCTCCAGAGTGGCTGTTGGCAATTTACATCCCGCCCATCAGCATAACAAGGCTCCCAGTTCTCCATGGCCTGTCGTGCCTTTCTGGATTTTACACTTTTTTCAGATGGCCCTTTTGACCGGGGGAAGTGAGACTTCATTGTAGTGCAGATTTCCTTTGCAAGCTTGCTTGGTTGGCCAAAAAGGGCATATGCGTTTTTTCCTGAATATATTCAGGAAAAAACGCATACGCCCTTTTTGGCCAAGTGCATCATTGTGGACGTTCTGCCTCTTTTCCTATGCTTTAAATGCAATTCCAGTCTACCTCCAGAAATCGGTTTCCTGCAATTCTGCCCCGCTTTCAAGTCCTCTTGGCAGCCTTACTTCAGTATATTTTTGGACGATAGCTGTCATTTATAACTCTGCAGGTTTGTGAATTACAGTGCCCCTGAGCTCCTTTCTACAACTCGCTTTCTTGTGAGCTGGCCGCAACACCGCAGGATTGCTTCAGGCCCTAATCTTGTTCCGGCTCAGCACGATGAGCCTTTGGTTAATTCCTCTACCTGGTGAGAAATGAGAGTTAAATTTTCCCGTCCAGACACCTCCAGCTAGTCTCTCATTGGTTCTCCCTAAAGAGTCTGGAATGTTGCAACCGAATACCAGGGGACGAGAACTGAGACATATTTGAACATGTCTCCCAATCACACGGGTGATCATACTCTGGGTTCCACATGCATGTTTTAGCTGAAGGAAGAATCCGTTAAACCTGGAGAGTTGAGACCCGTGGAATGGGTACCATGCAATATCACTTCAAAGGGTTTTCGTTGGCTCACCGAACCTTTCCAATCCTGTCACTGCTGCGTTCATGCCCCTGTACACACGCTTGATTCTCTTTTGGAGACATAGCAATCCATAGGTTTTAAGATACTTACTAGTCAGGTACATTCCTAGGCGTTTAATATGGGGTGTTGAGTCCATTTCGTTGAGCAAGGAGTAGCTCTTGTCTATTCCATATTTGGCTTAAGGAACTTTATCTGTGCTCATTTCAATCTCTGGTTTTATGCAGCACCCCAACTCACCTTTCCCCTTAAGCAAGCATAAGTTGTTTTTCTACATTTGACACACTGTTGTGTTTTGTAATTCAGTTCCTGTGTAGCCAAGTTTACATTCCGTGTATTAGTGATATCTTATGATGTTTCTTGTTCTGTGTGACTTATTTCAGTTAGAATCATCATACCTGCATCCACTCATTTTCTGCTACAGGCCTTATGACATAGATTTCATTGCTGAGTGATATTGCATTGTACATAAGTACCACAACTTCTTTATCCATTTTTTGCTTTCTGCGATATTGAAGTTGTACCGTTAACAAGGTTCTTGTACACAGAGCCGTCCCAAACTTTGGGGTGGCTGTGTCTTTTTGATTTTAATTTCCCTAAGCTATAGGACCATAAGTGGAAGTGCCCTAGGCTCTGTTGCTTTGTTTTTTAGATGTTTCAGGAAACACCATACACTTCTCCTGAGTGGCTGTTAGCAATTTACATCCCGCCCATCAGCATAACAAGGCTCCAAGTTCTCCATGGCCTGTCCTGCCTTTCTGGATTTTACACTTTTTTCAGATGGCCCTTTTGACCGGGGGGAAGTGAGACTTCATTGTAGTGCAGATTTCCTTTGCAAGCTTGCTTGGTTGGCCAAAAAGGGCGTATGCGTTTTTTCCTGAATATATTCAGGGAAAAACGCATACGCCCTTTTTGGCCAAGTGTATCATTGTCCATGTTCTGCCTCTTTTCCTATACTTTAAATGCAATTCCTGTCTACCTTCTGAAATCAGTTTCCTGCAATTCTGCCCCACTTTTAATCCTCTTGGCCGCCTTACTTCAGTTTATTTTTGGATGATAGCTGTCATTTATAACTCTGCAGGTTTGTGAGTTACAGTGCCCCTGAGCTCCTTTCTTCAACTCGCTTTCTTGTGAGCTGGCCGCAACACCGCAGGATTGCTTCAGGCCCTAATCCTTTTCCGGCAAGGCATGCTGAGCCTTTGGTTAATTCCTCTTCCTGGTGGGAAATGAGAGTTAAATTTGCCCGTCCAGACACCTCCAGCTAGTCTCTCATTGGTTCTCCCTATTCCTGTTCATCTTCCGCAGAAATTGCAAACTGGGCCAAACAGGAGGTTAAAGGCACTGACTCTCCAAGTCGGGAGAGTGTTAGTAAAGCGTCTGGAATGTTGCACCCGAGTACGAGGGGACGAGAACTGAGACATATTGGAACACGTCTCCCGATCACATGGTTGATCATACTCTGGGTTCCACATGCATGTTTTAGCTGAAGGAAGAATCCCTTAAACCTGGAGAGTTGAGACCCGTGGAATGGGTACCATGCAATATGATTTCAAATGGTCTTCATTTGCTAACGAAACCTTTCCAATCCTATCACTGCTGCGTTTATGCCCCTGTACACATGCTTGATTCTCTTTCGGAGACATAGCAATCCATAGGTTTTAAGATACTTACTAGTCAGGTACATTCTTAGGCGTTTAATATGGGGTGTTGAGTCCATTTTGTTGAGCAAGGAGTAGCTCTTGTCTATTCCATATTTGGCTTAAGGAACTTTATCTGTGCTCATTTCAATCTCTGGTTTTCTGCAGCACCCCAACTCACCTTTCCCCTTAAGCAAGCATAAGTTGGTTTTCTAAATTTGAGACCCTGTTCTGTTTTGTAATTCAGTTCCTGTGTAGCCAAGTTTACATTCCATGTATTAGTGACAACTTATGATGTTTCTATTTCTGTGTGACTTATTTCAGTTAGAATCATCATACCTGAATCCACTCATTATGCTGCTACGGGCCTGATGACATAGATTTCATTGCAGAGTGATATTGCATTGTACGTAAGTACCACAACATCTTTATCCATTTTCCACTTTCTGCGATATTGCACTTGTACCATAAACGCGGTTCTTGTAAACAGAGCCATCCCAAATTTTGGGGTGGCTGTTTCTTTTTGATTTTAATTTCCCTAAGCTATAGGACCATAAGTGGACGTGCCCTAGGCTCTGTTGCTTTGTTTTTTGGATGTTTCAGGAAACACCATACACTTCTCCCCAGTGGCTGTTGGCAATTTACATCCCGCCCATCAGCATAACAAGGCTCCCAGTTCTCAATGGCCTATCCTGCCTTTCTGGATTTTACACTTTTTTCAGATGGCCCTTTTGACCGGGGGCAAGTGAGACTTCATTGTAGTGCAGATTCCCTTTGCAAGCTTGCTTGGTTGCCCAAAAAGCGCGTATGCGTTTTTTCTTGAACATATTCAAGAAAAAACGCATACACCCTTTTTGGCCAAGTGCATCATTGTCCACGTTCTGCCTCTTTGCTTATGCTTTAAATGCAATTCCAGTCTACCTCCTGAAATCGTTTTCCTGCAATTCTGCCCTGCTTTCAAGTCCTCTTGGCAGCCTTACTTCAGTATATTTTTGGACGATACCTGTCATTTATAACTCTGCAGGTTTGTGAATTACAGTGCCCCTGAGCTCCTTTCTTCAACTCGCTTTCTTGTGAGCTGGCCGCAACACCGCAGGATTGCTTCAGGCCCTAATCTGGTTTCGGCAAGGCACGCTGAGCCTTTGGTTAATTCCTCTTCCTGGTGGGAAATGAGAGTTAAATTTGCCCATCCAGACACCTCCAGCTAGTCTCTCATTGGTTCTCCCTATTCCTGGAAATATTCCGCAGAAATTGCAAACTGGGCCAAAGAGGAGGTTAAAGGCACTGACTCTCCAAGTCGGGAGAGTGTTAGTAAAGCGTGTGGAATGTTGCATCCGAGTACCAGGGGACGAAAACTGAGACATATTGGAACAAATCTCCCGATCACACGGTTGATCATCCTCTGGGTTCCACATGCATGTTTTAGCTGAAGGAAGAATCCCTTAAACCTGGAGAGTTGAGACCCGTGGAATGGGTACCATGCAATATGACTTCAAAGGGTCTTCATTTGCTCACCGAACCTCTCCAATCCTATCACTGCTGCATTTATGCCCCTGTACACAGGCTGGATTCTCTTTCAGAGACATAGCAATCCATAGGTTTTAAGATACTTACTAGTCAGGTACATTCTTAGGTGTTTAATATAGGGTGTTGAGTCCATTTCGTTGAACAAGGAGTAGCTCTTGTCTATTACATATTTGGCGTAAGGAACTTTATCTGTGCTCATTTCAATCTCTGGTTTTCTGCAGCACCCCAACTCACCTTTCCCCTTAAGCAAGCATAAGTTGGTTTTCTAAATTTGAGACCCTGTTCTGTTTTGGAATTCAGTTCCTGTGTAGCCAAGTTTACATTCCGTGTATTAGTGACATCTTTTGATGTTTCTATTTCTGTGTGACTTATTTCAGTTAGAATCATCATACCTGAATCCACTCATTATGCTGCTACGGGCCTGATGACATAGATTTCATTCCTGAGTGATATTGCATTATACGTAAGTACCACAACTTCTTTATCCATTTTCCACTTTCTGCGATATTGAACTTGTACCATAAACGCGGTTCTTGTAAACAGAGCCGTCCCAAACTTTGGGGTGGCTGTGTCTTTTTGATTTTAATTTCCCTAAGCTATAGGACCATAAGTGGAAGTGCCCTAGGCTCTGTTGCTTAGTTTTTTAGATGTTTCAGGAAACAACATACACTTCTCCCGAGTGGCTGTTGGCAATTTACATCCCGCCCATCAGCATAACAAGGCTCCCAGTTCTCCAAGGCCTGTCGTGCCTTTCTGGATTTTACACTTTTTTCACATGGCCCTTTTGACCGGGGGGAAGTGAGACTTCATTGTAGTGCAGATTTCCTTTGCAACCTTGCTTGGTTGGCCAAAAAGGGCATATGCGTTTTTTCCTGAATATATTCAGGAAAAAACGCATACGCCCTTTTTGGCCAAGTGCATCATTGTGGACGTTCTGCCTCTTTTCCTATGCTTTCAATGCAATTCCAGTCTACCTCCTGAAATCGGTTGCCTGCAATTCTGCCCCGCTTTCAAGTCCTCTTGGCAGCCTTACTTCAGTATATTTTTGGACGATAGCTGTCATTTATAACTCTGCAGGTTTGTGAATTACAGTGCCCCTGAGCTCCTTTCTTCAACTCGCTTTCTTGTGAGCTGGCCGCAACACCGCAGGATTGCTTCAGGCCCTAATCTTGTTCCGGCTCAGCACGATGAGCCTTTGGTTAATTCCTCTACCTGGTGAGAAATGAGAGTTAAATTTGCCCGTCCAGACACCTCCAGCTAGTCTCTCATTGGTTCTCCCTTTTCCTGTTCACCTTCCGCAGAAATTGCAAACTGGGCCAAACAGGAGGTTAAAGGCACTGACTCTCCAAGTCGGGAGAGTGTTAGTTAACCATCTGGAATGTTGCACCTGAGTACCAGGGGACGAAAACTGAGACATATTTGAACACGTCTCCCGATCACACGGTTGATCATACTCTGGGTTCCACATGCATGTTTTAGTTGAAGGAAGAATCCCTTAAACCTGGAGAGTTGAGACCTGTGGAATGGGTACCATGCAATATGACTTCAAAGGGTCTTCATTTGCTCACCGAACCTCTCCAATCCTATCACTGCTGCCTTTATACCCCTGGACACACGCTTGATTCTCTTTCGGAGACATAGCAATCCATAGGTTTTAAGATACTTACTAGTCAGGTACATTCTTAGGCGTTTAACATGGGGTGTTGAGTCCATTTTGTTGAGCAAGGAGTAGCTCTTGTCTATTCAATATTTGGCTTAAGGAACTTTATCTGTGCTCATTTCAGTCTCTGGTTTTATGCAACACCCCAACTCACCTTTCCCCTTAAGCAAGCATAAGTTGGTTTTCTAAATTTGAGACCCTGTTCTCTTTTGTAATCCAGTTCCTGTGTAGCCAAGTTTACATTCCGTTTATTAGTGATATCTTATGATGTTTCTTTTTGTGTGTGACTTATTTCAGTTAGAATCATCATACCTGAATCCACTCATTATGCTGCTACGGGCCTGATGACATAGATTTCATTGCTGAGTGATATTGCATTGTACGTAAGTACGACAACTTCTTTATCCATTTTTGAATTTCTGCGATATTGAACTTGTACCGTAAACGAGGTTCTTGTAAACAGAGCCGTCCCAAACTTTGGGGTGGCTGTGTCTTTTTGATTTTAATTTCCCTAAGCTATAGGACCATAAGTGGAAGTGCCCTAGGCTCTGTTGCTTTGTTTTTTAGATGTTTCAGGAAACACCATACACTTCTCTCCAGTGGCTGTTGGCAATTTACATCCCACCCAGCAGCATAACAAGGCTCCCAGTTCTCCATGGCCTGTCCTGCCTTTCTGGATTTTACACTTATTTCAGATGGCCGTTTTGACCGGGGGAAGTGAGACTTCATTGTAGTGCAGATTTCCCTTGCAAGCTTGCTTGGTTGGCCAAAAAGGGCGTATGCGTTTTTTCCTGAATATATTCAGGAAAAAACGCATACGCCCTTTTTGGCCAAGTGCATCATTGTCGACGTTCTGCCTCTTTTCCTATGCTTTCAATGCAATTCCAGTCTACCTCCTGAAATCGGTTTCCTGCAATTCTGCCCCGCTTTCAAGTCCTCTTGGCAGCCTTACTTCAGTATATGTTTGGATGATAGCTGTCATTTATAACTCTGCATGTTTGTGAATTACAGTGCCCCTGAGCTCCTTTCTTCAACTCGATTTCTTGTGAGCTGGCCGCAACACCGCACGATTGCTTTAGGCCCTAATCTGGTTCTGGCACGGCTCGCTGAGCCTTTGGTTAATTCCTCTTCCTGGTGGGAAATAAGAGTTAAATTTGCCCGTCCAGACACCTCCAGCTAGTCTCTCATTGGTTCTCCCTATTCCTGTTCATCTTCCGCAGAAATTGCAAACTGGGCCAAACAGGAGGTTAAAGGCACTGACTCTCCATGTCGGGAGATTGTTAGTAAAGCATCTGGAATGTTGCACCCGAGTACCAGGGGACGAGAACTGAGACATATTGGAACACGTCTCCCGATCACACGGTTGATCATACTCGGGGTTCCTCATGCATGTTTTTGCTGAAGGAAGAATCCCTTAAACCTGGAAAGTTGAGACCCGTGGAATGGGTACTGTGCAATATGACTCCAAAGGGTCTTCATTTTGTCACCGCACCATTCCAATCCTATCATTGCTGCGTTTATGCCCATGTACACACGCTTGATTCTCTTTCGGAGACATAGCAATCCCTAGGTTTTAAGATACTTACTAGTCAGGTACATTCTTAGGCGTTTAATATGGGGTGTTGATTCCATTTCGTTGAGCAAGGAGTAGCTCTTGTGTATTACATATTTGGCTTAAGGGACTTTACCTGTGCTTATTTCAATCTCTGGTTTTATGCAGCACCCCAACTCACATTTCCCCTTAAGCAAGCATAAGTTTGTTTTCTAAATTTGAGACCCTGTTCTGTTTTGTAATTCAGTTCCTGTGTAGCCAAGTTTACATTCCGTGTATTAGTGATATCTTATGATGTTTCTTTTTCTGTGTGACTTATTTCAGTTAGAATCATCATACCTGAATCCACTCATTAAGCTGCTACGGGCCTGATGACTTAGATGTCATTGCTGAGTGATATTGCATTGTACGTAAGTACCACAACTTCTTTATCCATTTTTCGCTTTCTGCGATATTGAACTTGTACCATAAACGAGGTTCTTGTAAACCGAGCCGTCCCAAACTTTGGGGTGGCTGTGTCTTTTTGATTTTAATTTCCCTATGCTATAGGACCATAAGTGGAAGAGCCCTAGGCTCTGTTGCTTTGTCTTTTATATGTTTTAGAAAACACCATACACTTCTCCAGAGTAGCTGTTGGCAATTTACATCCCGCCTATCAGCATAACAAGGCTCCCAGTTCTCCATGGCCTGTAGTGCCTTTCTGGATTTTACACTTTTTTCAGATGGCCCTTTTGACCGGGGGGAAGTGAGACTTCATTGTAGTGCAGATTTCCTTTGCAAGCTTCCTTGGTTGGTCAAAAAGGGCATATGCGTTTTTTCCTGAATATATTCAGGAAAAAACGCATACACCCTTTTTGGCCAAGTGCATCATTGTGGACGTTCTGCCTCTTTTCCTATGCTTTAAATGCAATTCCAGTCTACCTCCAGAAATCGGTTTCCTGCAATTCTGCCCCGCTTTCAAGTCCTCTTGGCAGCCTTACTTCAGTATATTTTTGGACGATAGCTGTCATTTATAACTCTGCAGGTTTGTGAATTACAGTGCCCCTGAGCTCCTTTCTACAACTCGCTTTCTTGTGAGCTGGCCGCAACACCGCAGGATTGCTTCAGGCCCTAATCTTGTTCCGGCTCAGCACGATGAGCCTTTGGTTAATTCCTCTACCTGGTGAGAAATGAGAGTTAAATTTTCCCGTCCAGACACCTCCAGCTAGTCTCTCATTGGTTCTCCCTAAAGAGTCTGGAATGTTGCAACCGAATACCAGGGGACGAGAACTGAGACATATTTGAACATGTCTCCCAATCACACGGGTGATCATACTCTGGGTTCCACATGCATGTTTTAGCTGAAGGAAGAATCCGTTAAACCTGGAGAGTTGAGACCCGTGGAATGGGTACCATGCAATATCACTTCAAAGGGTTTTCGTTGGCTCACCGAACCTTTCCAATCCTATCACTGCTGCGTTCATGCCCCTGTACACACGCTTGATTCTCTTTTGGAGACATAGCAATCCATAGGTTTTAAGATACTTACTAGTCAGGTACATTCCTAGGCGTTTAATATGGGGTGTTGAGTCCATTTCGTTGAGCAAGGAGTAGCTCTTGTCTATTCCATATTTGGCTTAAGGAACTTTATCTGTGCTCATTTCAATCTCTGGTTTTATGCAGCACCCCAACTCACCTTTCCCCTTAAGCAAGCATAAGTTGTTTTTCTACATTTGACACACTGTTGTGTTTTGTAATTCAGTTCCTGTGTAGCCAAGTTTACATTCCGTGTATTAGTGATATCTTATGATGTTTCTTGTTCTGTGTGACTTATTTCAGTTAGAATCATCATACCTGCATCCACTCATTTTCTGCTACAGGCCTTATGACATAGATTTCATTGCTGAGTGATATTGCATTGTACATAAGTACCACAACTTCTTTATCCATTTTTTGCTTTCTGCGATATTGAAGTTGTACCGTTAACAAGGTTCTTGTACACAGAGCCGTCCCAAACTTTGGGGTGGCTGTGTCTTTTTGATTTTAATTTCCCTAAGCTATAGGACCATAAGTGGAAGTGCCCTAGGCTCTGTTGCTTTGTTTTTTAGATGTTTCAGGAAACACCATACACTTCTCCCGAGTGGCTGTTAGCAATTTACATCCCGCCCATCAGCATAACAAGGCTCCAAGTTCTCCATGGCCTGTCCTGCCTTTCTGGATTTTACACTTTTTTCAGATGGCCCTTTTGACCGGGGGGAAGTGAGACTTCATTGTAGTGCAGATTTCCTTTGCAAGCTTGCTTGGTTGGCCAAAAAGGGCGTATGCGTTTTTTCCTGAATATATTCAGGGAAAAACGCATACGCCCTTTTTGGCCAAGTGTATCATTGTCCATGTTCTGCCTCTTTTCCTATACTTTAAATGCAATTCCAGTCTACCTTCTGAAATCAGTTTCCTGCAATTCTGCCCCACTTTTAATGCTCTTGGCCGCCTTACTTCAGTATATTTTTGGATGATAGCTGTCATTTATAACTCTGCAGGTTTGTGAGTTACAGTGCCCCTGAGCTCCTTTCTTCAACTCGCTTTCTTGTGAGCTGGCCGCAACACCGCAGGATTGCTTCAGGCCCTAATCCTTTTCCGGCACGGCATGCTGAGCCTTTGGTTAATTCCTCTTCCTGGTGGGAAATGAGAGTTAAATTTGCCCGTCCAGACACCTCCAGCTAGTCTCTCATTGGTTCTCCCTATTCCTGTTCATCTTCCGCAGAAATTGCAAACTGGGCCAAACAGGAGGTTAAAGGCACTGACTCTCCAAGTCGGGAGAGTGTTAGTAAAGCGTCTGGAATGTTGCACCCGAGTACGAGGGGACGAGAACTGAGACATATTGGAACACGTCTCCCGATCACATGGTTGATCATACTCTGGGTTCCACATGCATGTTTTAGCTGAAGGAAGAATCCCTTAAACCTGGAGAGTTGAGACCCGTGGAATGGGTACCATGCAATATGATTTCAAATGGTCTTCATTTGCTCACCAAACCTCTCCAATCCTATCACTGCTGCGTTTATGCCCCTGTACACATGCTTGATTCTCTTTCGGAGACATAGCAATCCATAGGTTTTAAGATACTTACTAGTCAGGTACATTCTTAGGCGTTTAATATGGGGTGTTGAGTCCATTTTGTTGAGCAAGGAGTAGCTCTTGTCTATTCCATATTTGGCTTAAGGAACTTTATCTGTGCTCATTTCAATCTCTGGTTTTCTGCAGCACCCCAACTCACCTTTCCCCTTAAGCAAGCATAAGTTGGTTTTCTAAATTTGAGACCCTGTTCTGTTTTGTAATTCAGTTCCTGTGTAGCCAAGTTTACATTCCGTGTATTAGTGACAACTTATGATGTTTCTATTTCTGTGTGACTTATTTCAGTTAGAATCATCATACCTGAATCCACTCATTATGCTGCTACGGGCCTGATGACATAGATTTCATTGCAGAGTGATATTGCATTATACGTAAGTACCACAACATCTTTATCCATTTTCCACTTTCTGCGATATTGCACTTGTACCATAAACGCGGTTCTTGTAAACAGAGCCATCCCAAATTTTGGGGTGGCTGTTTCTTTTTGATTTTAATTTCCCTAAGCTATAGGACCATAAGTGGACGTGCCCTAGGCTCTGTTGCTTTGTTTTTTGGATGTTTCAGGAAACACCATACACTTCTCCCCAGTGGCTGTTGGCAATTTACATCCCGCCCATCAGCATAACAAGGCTCCCAGTTCTCAATGGCCTATACTGCCTTTCTGGATTTTACACTTTTTTCAGATGGCCCTTTTGACCGGGGGCAAGTGAGACTTCATTGTAGTGCAGATTTCCTTTGCAAGCTTGCTTGGTTGGCCAAAAAGGGCATATGCGTTTTTTCCTGAATATATTCAGGAAAAAACGCATACGCCCTTTTTGGCCAAGTGCATCATTGTGGACGTTCTGCCTCTTTTCCTATGCTTTAAATGCAATTCCAGTCTACCTCCAGAAATCGGTTTCCTGCAATTCTGCCCCGCTTTCAAGTCCTCTTGGCAGCCTTACTTCAGTATATTTTTGGACGATAGCTGTCATTTATAACTCTGCAGGTTTGTGAATTACAGTGCCCCTGAGCTCCTTTCTACAACTCGCTTTCTTGTGAGCTGGCCGCAACACCGCAGGATTGCTTCAGGCCCTAATCTTGTTCCGGCTCAGCACGATGAGCCTTTGGTTAATTCCTCTACCTGGTGAGAAATGAGAGTTAAATTTTCCCGTCCAGACACCTCCAGCTAGTCTCTCATTGGTTCTCCCTAAAGAGTCTGGAATGTTGCAACCGAATACCAGGGGACGAGAACTGAGACATATTTGAACATGTCTCCCAATCACACGGGTGATCATACTCTGGGTTCCACATGCATGTTTTAGCTGAAGGAAGAATCCGTTAAACCTGGAGAGTTGAGACCCGTGGAATGGGTACCATGCAATATCACTTCAAAGGGTTTTCGTTGGCTCACCGAACCTTTCCAATCCTATCACTGCTGCGTTCATGCCCCTGTACACACGCTTGATTCTCTTTTGGAGACATAGCAATCCATAGGTTTTAAGATACTTACTAGTCAGGTACATTCCTAGGCGTTTAATATGGGGTGTTGAGTCCATTTCGTTGAGCAAGGAGTAGCTCTTGTCTATTCCATATTTGGCTTAAGGAACTTTATCTGTGCTCATTTCAATCTCTGGTTTTATGCAGCACCCCAACTCACCTTTCCCCTTAAGCAAGCATAAGTTGTTTTTCTACATTTGACACACTGTTGTGTTTTGTAATTCAGTTCCTGTGTAGCCAAGTTTACATTCCGTGTATTAGTGATATCTTATGATGTTTCTTGTTCTGTGTGACTTATTTCAGTTAGAATCATCATACCTGCATCCACTCATTTTCTGCTACAGGCCTTATGACATAGATTTCATTGCTGAGTGATATTGCATTGTACATAAGTACCACAACTTCTTTATCCATTTTTTGCTTTCTGCGATATTGAAGTTGTACCGTTAACAAGGTTCTTGTACACAGAGCCGTCCCAAACTTTGGGGTGGCTGTGTCTTTTTGATTTTAATTTCCCTAAGCTATAGGACCATAAGTGGAAGTGCCCTAGGCTCTGTTGCTTTGTTTTTTAGATGTTTCAGGAAACACCATACACTTCTCCCGAGTGGCTGTTAGCAATTTACATCCCGCCCATCAGCATAACAAGGCTCCAAGTTCTCCATGGCCTGTCCTGCCTTTCTGGATTTTACACTTTTTTCAGATGGCCCTTTTGACCGGGGGGAAGTGAGACTTCATTGTAGTGCAGATTTCCTTTGCAAGCTTGCTTGGTTGGCCAAAAAGGGCGTATGCGTTTTTTCCTGAATATATTCAGGGAAAAACGCATACGCCCTTTTTGGCCAAGTGTATCATTGTCCATGTTCTGCCTCTTTTCCTATACTTTAAATGCAATTCCAGTCTACCTTCTGAAATCAGTTTCCTGCAATTCTGCCCCACTTTTAATCCTCTTGGCCGCCTTACTTCAGTATATTTTTGGATGATAGCTGTCATTTATAACTCTGCAGGTTTGTGAGTTACAGTGCCCCTGAGCTCCTTTCTTCAACTCGCTTTCTTGTGAGCTGGCCGCAACACCGCAGGATTGCTTCAGGCCCTAATCCTTTTCCGGCACGGCATGCTGAGCCTTTGGTTAATTCCTCTTCCTGGTGGGAAATGAGAGTTAAATTTGCCCGTCCAGACACCTCCAGCTAGTCTCTCATTGGTTCTCCCTATTCCTGTTCATCTTCCGCAGAAATTGCAAACTGGGCCAAACAGGAGGTTAAAGGCACTGACTCTCCAAGTCGGGAGAGTGTTAGTAAAGCGTCTGAAATGTTGCACCCGAGTACGAGGGGACGAGAACTGAGACATATTGGAACACGTCTCCCGATCACACGGTTGATCATACTCTGGGTTCCACATGCATGTTTTAGCTGAAGGAAGAATCCCTTAAACCTGGAGAGTTGAGACCCGTGGAATGGGTACCATGCAATATGATTTCAAATGGTCTTCATTTGCTCACCAAACCTCTCCAATCCTATCACTGCTGCGTTTATGCCCCTGTACACATGCTTGATTCTCTTTCGGAGACATAGCAATCCATAGGTTTTAAGATACTTACTAGTCAGGTACATTCTTAGGCGTTTAATATGGGGTGTTGAGTCCATTTTGTTGAGCAAGGAGTAGTTCTTGTCTATTCCATATTTGGCTTAAGGAACTTTATCTGTGCTCATTTCAATCTCTGGTTTTCTGCAGCACCCCAACTCACCTTTCCCCTTAAGCAAGCATAAGTTGGTTTTCTAAATTTGAGACCCTGTTCTGTTTTGTAATTCAGTTCCTGTGTAGCCAAGTTTACATTCCGTGTATTAGTGACAACTTATGATGTTTCTATTTCTGTGTGACTTATTTCAGTTAGAATCATCATACCTGAATCCACTCATTATGCTGCTACGGGCCTGATGACATAGATTTCATTGCAGAGTGATATTGCATTGTACGTAAGTACCACAACATCTTTATCCATTTTCCACTTTCTGCGATATTGCACTTGTACCATAAACGCGGTTCTTGTAAACAGAGCCATCCCAAATTTTGGGGTGGCTGTTTCTTTTTGATTTTAATTTCCCTAAGCTATAGGACCATAAGTGGACGTGCCCTAGGCTCTGTTGCTTTGTTTTTTGGATGTTTCAGGAAACACCATACACTTCTCCCCAGTGGCTGTTGGCAATTTACATCCCACCCATCAGCATAACAAGGCTCCCAGTTCTCAATGGCCTATACTGCCTTTCTGGATTTTACACTTTTTTCAGATGGCCCTTTTGACCGGGGGCAAGTGAGACTTCATTGTAGTGCAGATTCCCTTTGCAAGCTTGCTTGGTTGCCCAAAAAGCGCGTATGCGTTTTTTCTTGAACATATTCAAGAAAAAACGCATACACCCTTTTTGGCCAAGTGCATCATTGTCCACGTTCTGCCTCTTTGCTTATGCTTTAAATGCAATTCCAGTCTACCTCCTGAAATCGTTTTCCTGCAATTCTGCCCTGCTTTCAAGTCCTCTTGGCAGCCTTACTTCAGTATATTTTTGGACGATACCTGTCATTTATAACTCTGCAGGTTTGTGAATTACAGTGCCCCTGAGCTCCTTTCTTCAACTCGCTTTCTTGTGAGCTGGCCGCAACACCGCAGGATTGCTTCAGGCCCTAATCTGGTTCCGGCAAGGCACGCTGAGCCTTTGGTTAATTCCTCTTCCTGGTGGGAAATGAGAGTTAAATTTGCCCATCCAGACACCTCCAGCTAGTCTCTCATTGGTTCTCCCTAAAGAGTCTGGAATGTTGCAACCGAATACCAGGGGACGAGAACTGAGACATATTTGAACACGTCTCCCAATCACACGGGTGATCATACTCTGGGTTCCACATGCATGTTTTAGCTGAAGGAAGAATCCGTTAAACCTGGAGAGTTGAGACCCGTGGAATGGGTACCATGCAATATCACTTCAAAGGGTTTTCGTTGGCTCACCGAACCTTTCCAATCCTATCACTGCTGCGTTCATGCCCCTGTACACACGCTTGATTCTCTTTTGGAGACATAGCAATCCATAGGTTTTAAGATACTTACTAGTCAGGTACATTCCTAGGCGTTTAATATGGGGTTTTGAGTCCATTTCGTTGAGCAAGGAGTAGCTCTTGTCTATTACATATTTGGCTTAAGGAACTTTATCTGTCCTCATTTCAATCTCTGGTTTTATGCAGCACCCCATCTCATCTTTCCCCTTAAGCAAGCATAAGTTGGTTTTCTAAATTTGAGACCCTGTTCTCTTTTGTAATTCAGTTCCTGTGTAGCCAAGTTTACATTCCGTGTATTAGTGATATCTTATGATGTTTCTTTTTCTGTGTGACTTATTTCAGTTAGAATCATCATACCTGAATCCACTCATAATGCTGCTACAGGCCTGATGACTTAGATTTCATTGCTGAGTGATATTGCATTGTACGTAAGTACCACAACTTCTTTATCCATTTTTTGCTTTCTGCGATATTGAAGTTGTACCGTTAAGAAGGTTCTTGTACACAGAGCCGTCCCAAACATTGGGGTGGCTGTGTCTTTTTGATTTTAATTTCCCTAAGCTATAGGACCATAAGTGGAAATGCCCTAGGCTCTGTTGCTTTGTTTTTTAGATGTTTCAGGAAACACCATACACTTCTCCCGAGTGGCTGTTGGCAATTTACATCCCGCCCATTAGCATAACAAGGCTCCCAGTTCTCCATGGCCTGTCCTGCCTTTCAGGATTTTACACATTTTTCACATGGCCCTTTTGACCGGGGGAAAGTGAGACTTCATTGTAGTGCAGATTTCCTTTGCAAGCTTGCTTGGTTGGCCAAAAAGTGCGTATGCGTTTTTTCATGAATATATTCAGGAAAAAACGCATACGCCCTTTTTGGCCAAGTGCATCATGGTGGACGTTCTGCCTCTTTTCCTATGCTTTAAATGCAATTCCAGTCTACCTCTTGAAATCGGTTTCCTGCAATTCTGCCCCGCTTTCAAGTCCTCCTGGCAGCCTTACTTCAGTATATTTTTGGAAGATAGCTGTCATTTATAACTCTGCAAGTTTGTGAATTACAGTGCCCCGAGCTCCTTTCTTTAACTCGCTTTCTTGTGAGCTGGCCGCAACACCACAGGATTGCTTCAGGCCTTAATCTGTTTCCAGCACGGCACGCTGATCCTTTGGTTAATTCCTCTTCCTGGTGGGAAATGAGAGTTAAAATTGCCCGTCCAGACACCTCCCTCTAGTCTCTCATTGGTTCTCCCTATTCCTGTTCATCTTCGGCAGAAATTGCAAACTGGGCCAAACAGGAGGTTAAAGGCACTGAGTCTCCAAGTGGGGAGAGTGTTTGTTAAGCGTCTGGAATGTTGCACCCGAGTACCAGGGGTCGAAAACTGAGACATATTAGAACACGTCTCCCGATCACACCGTTGATCATACTGTGGGTTCCACATGCATGTTTGAGCTGAAGGAAGAATCCCTTAAACCTGGAGAGTTGAGACCCGTGGAATGGGTACCATGCAATATGTCTTCAAATGGTCTTCATTTGCTCACCGAAACTCTCCAATCCTATCACTGCTGCGTTTATGCCCCTGTACACACGCTTGATTCTCTTTCGGAGACATAGCAATCCATAGGTTTTAAGATACTTACTAGTCAGGTACATTCTTAGGCGTTTAATATGGGGTGTTGAGTCCATTTCGTTGAGCAAGGAGTAGCTCTTGTCTATTCCATATTTGGCTTAAGGAACTTTATCTGTGCTCATTTCAATCTCTGGTTTTATGCAGCACCCCAACTCACCTTTCCCCTTAAGCAAGCATAAGTTGGTTTTCTAAATTTGAGACCCTGTTCTGTTTTGGAATTCAGTTCCTGTGTAGCCAAGTTTACATTCCGTGTATTAGTGATATCTTATGATGTTTCTTTTTCTGTGTGACTTATTTCAGTTAGAATCATCATACCTGAATCCACACATTATGCTGCTACGGGCCTGATGACATAGATTTCATTACTGAGTGATATTGCATTGTAAGTAAGTACCACAACTTGTTTATCCATTTTTCACTTTCTGCGATATTGAACTTGTACCGTACACAAGGTTCCTGTAAACAGAGCCGTCCCAAACTTTGGGGTGGCTGTGTCTTTTTTATTTTAATTTCCCTAAGCTATAGGACCATAAGTGGAAGTGCCCTAGGCTCTGTTGCTTTGTTTCTTAGATGTTTCAGGAAACACCATACACTTCTCCCCAGTGGCTGTTGGCAGTTTACATCCCGCCCATCAGCATAACAAGGCTCCCAGTTCTCCATGGTCTCTCCTGCCTTTCTGGATTTTACACTTTTTTCAGATGGCCCTTTTGACCGGGGGGAAGTGAGACTTCATTGTAGTGCAGATTTCCTTTGCAAGCTTGCTTGGTTGGCCAAAAAGTGCGTTTGCGTTTTTTCCTGAATATATTCAGGAAAAAACGCATACGCCCTTTTTGGCCCAGTGCATCATTGTCGACGTTCTGCCTCTTTTCGTATGCTTTAAATGCAGTTGCAGCCTACCTCCTGAAATCGGTTTCCTGCAATTCTGCCCCGCTTTCAAATCCTCTTGGCAGCCTTACTTCAGTATATTTTTGGACGATACCTGTCATTTATAACTCTGCAGGTTTGTGAATTACAGTGCCCCTGAGCTCCTTTCTTCAACTCGCTTTCTTGTGAGCTGGTCGCAACACTGCAGGATTGCTTCAGGCCCTAATCAGGTTCCGGCACGGCACGCTTAGCCTTTGGTTAATTCCTCTTCCTGGTGGGAAATGAGAGTTAAATTTGCCCGTCCAGACACCTCCAGCTAGTCTCTCATTGGTCCTCCCTATTCCTGTTCATCTTCCGCAGAAATTGCAAACTGGGCCAAACAGGAGGTTAAAGGCACTGACTCTCCAAGTCGGGAGAGTGTTAGTAAAGCGTCTGGAATGTTGCACCCGAGTACCAGGGGTTGAAAACTGAGACATATTAGAACACGTCTCCTGATCACACGGTTGATCATACTGTGGGTTCCACATGCATGTTTGAGCTGAAGGAAGAATCCCTTAAACCTGGAGAGTTGAGACCCGTGGAATGGGTACCATGAAATATGACTTCAAAGGGTCTTCATTTGCTCACCGAAACTCTCCAATCCTATCACTGCTGCGTTTATGCCCCTGTACACACGCTTGATTCTCTTTCAGAGGCATAGCAATCCATAGGTTTTAAGATACTTACTAGTCAGGTACATTCTTAGGCGTTTAATATGGGGTGTTGAGTCCATTTCGTTGAGCAAGGAGTAGCTCTTGTCTATTCCATATTTGGCTTAAGGAACTTTATCTGTGCTCATTTCAATCTCTGGTTTTATGCAGCACCCCAACTCACCTTTCCCCTTAAGCAAGCATAAGTTGGTTTTCTAAATCTGAAACCCTGTTCTGTTTTGTAATTCAGTTCCTGTGTAGCCAAGTTTACATTCCGTGTATTAGTGATATCTTATGATGTTTCATTTTCTGTGTGACTTATTTCAGTTAGAATCATCATACCTGAATCCAGTCATTATGCTGCTACGGGCCTGATGACATAGATTTCATTGCTGAGTGATATTGCATTGTACGTAAGTACGACAACTTCTTTATCCATTTTTCACTTTCTGTGATATTGAACTTGTACCATAAACGAGGTTCTTGTAAACAAAGCCGTCCCAAACATAGGTGTGGCTGTGTCTTTTAGATTTTAATTTCCCTAAGCTATAGGACCATAAGTGGAAGTGCCCTAGGCTCTGTTGCTTTGTTTCCTAGATGTTTCAGGAAACACCATACACTTCTCCCCAGTGGCTGTTGGCAATTTACATCCCGCCCATCAGCATAACAAGGCTCCCAGTTCTCCATGGTCTGTCCTCCCTTTCTGGATTTTACACTTTTTTCAGATGGCCCTTTTGACCGGGGGGAAGTGAGACTTCATTGTAGTGCAGCTTTCCTTTGCAAGGTTGCTTGGTTGGCCAAAAAGTGCGTATGCGTTTTTTCATGAATATATTCAGGAAAAAAGGTATACGCCCTTTTTGGCCAAGTGCATTATTGTCGACGTTCTGCCTCTTTTCCTATGCTTGAAATGCAGTTCCAGTATACCTCCTGAAATCGGTTTCATGCAATTTTGCCCCGCTTTCAAGTCCTCTTGGCAGCCTTACTTCAGTATATTTTTGGACGATAGCTGTCATTTATAACTCTGCAGGTTTGTGAATTACAGTGCCCCTGAGCTCCTTTCTTCAACTCGCTTTCTTGTGAGCTGGCCGCAACACCGCAGGATTGCTTCAGGCCCTAATCTGGTTCCGGCACAGCACGCTGAGCCTTTGGTTAATTCCTCTTCCTGGTGGGAAATGAGAGTTAAATTTGCCCGTCCAGACACCTCCAGCTAGTCTCTCATTGTTTCTCCCTAAAGAGTCTTGAAAGTTGCACCCGAGTACCAGGGGACGAGAACTGAGAGATATTTGCACACGTCTCCCAATCACACGGTTGATCATACTCTGGGTTCCACATGCATGTTTTAGCTGAAGGAAGAATCCCTTAAACCTGGAGAGTTGAGACCTGTGGAATGGGTACCATGCAATATGACTTCAAAGGGTCTTCATTTGCTCACCGAACCTCTCCAATCCTATCACTGCTGCGTTTATGCACCTTTACACATGCTTGATTCTCTTTCAGAGACATAGCAATCCATAGGTTTTAAGATACTTACTAGTCAGGTACATAATTAGGCATTTAATATGGGGTGTTCAGTCCATTTTGTTCAGCAAGGAGTAGCTCTTGTCTATTCCATATTTGGCTTAAGGAACTTTATCTGTGCTCATTTCAATCTCTGGTTTTATGCAGCACCCCAACTCACCTTTCCCCTTAAGCAAGCATAAGTTGGTTTTCTAAATTTGAGACCCTCTTCTGTTTTGGAATTCAGTTCCTGTGTAGCCAAGTTTACATTCCGTGTGTTAGTGATATCTTATGATGTTTCTTTTTCTGTGTCACTTATTTCAGTTAGAATCATCATACCTGAATCCACTCATTATGCTGCTACTGGCCTGATGACATAGATTTCATTGCTGAGTCATATTGCATTGTACGTAAGTACCACAACATCTTTATCCATTTTTCACTTTCTGCGATATTGAACTTGTACCGTAAACGAGGTTCTTGTAAACAGAGACGTCCGGAAGTTTGGGGTGGCTGTGTCTTTTTTATTTTAATTTCCCTAAGCTATAGGACCATAAGTGGAAGTGCCCTAGGCTCTGTTGCTTTGTTTTTTAGATGTTTCAGGAAACACCATACACTTCTCCCCAGTGGCTGTTGGCAATTTACATACCGCCCATCAGCTTAAGAAGGCTCCCAGTTCTCCATGGCCTGTCCTGCCTTTCTGGATTTTACACTTTTTTCAGATGGCCCTTTTGACCGGGTGGCAGTGAGACTTCATTGTAGTGCAGATTTCCTTTGCAAGCTTTCTTGGTTGGCCAAAAAGTGCGTATGCGTTTTTTCCTGAATATATTCAGGAAAAAACGCATATGCCCTTTTTGGCCCAGTGCATCATTGTCCACATTCTGCCTCTTTTCTTATGCTTTAAATGAAATTCCAGTCTACCTCCTGAAATCGGTTTTGTGCAATTCTGCCCCGCTTTCAAGTCCTCTTGGCAGCCTTACTTCAGTATATTTTTGGACGATAGCTGTCATTTATAACTCTGCAGGTTTGTGAATTACAGTGCCCCTGAGCTCCTTTCTTCAACTCGCTTTCTTGTGAGCTGGCCGCAACACCGCAGGATTGCTTCAGGCCCTAATCTGGTTCCGGCACGGCACGCTTAGCCTTTGGTTAATTCCTCTTCCTGGTGGGAAATGAGAGTTAAATTTCCCGTCCAGACACCTCCAGCTAGTCTCTCATTGGTTCTCCCTATTCCTGTTCATCTTCCGCAGAAATTGCAAACTGGGCCAAACAGGAGGTTAAAGGCACTGACTCTCCAAGTCGGGAGAGTGTTGGTAAAGCGTCTGGAATGTTGCACCAGAGTACCAGGGGACGAGAACTGAGACATATTGGAACACGTCTCCCGATCACACGGTTGATCATACTCTGGGTTCCACATGCATGTTTTAGCTGAAGGAAGAATCCCTTAAACCTGGAGAGTTGAGACCCTTGGAATAGGTACCATGCAATATGACTTCAAAGGGTCTTCATTTGCTCACCGAACCTCTCCAATCCTATCACTGCTGCTTTTATGCCCCTGTACACATGCTTGATTCTCTTTCAGAGAGATAGAAATCCATAGGTTTTAAGATACTTACTATTCAGGTACATTCTTAGGCGTTTGATATGGGGTGTTGAGTCCATTTCGTTGAGCAAGGAGTAGCTCTTGTCTATTCCATATTTGGCTTAAGGAACTTTATCTGTGCTCATTTCAATCTCTGGTTTTATGCAGCACCCCAACTCACGTTTCCCCTTAAGCAAGCATAAGTTGGTTTTCTAAATTGAGACCCTGTTCTGTTTTGTAATCCACTTCCTGTGTAGCCAAGTTTACATTCCGTGTATTAGTGATATCTTATGATGTTTCTTTTTCTGTGTGACTTATTTCAGTTAGAATCATCATACCTGAATCCACTCATTATGCTGCTACGGGCCTGATGACATAGATTTCATTGCTGAGTCATATTGCATTGTACGTAAGTACCACAACATCTTTATCCATTTTTCACTTTCTGCGATATTGAACTTGTACCGTAAACGAGGTTCTTGTAAACAGAGACGTCCGGAAGTTTGGGGTGGCTGTGTCTTTTTGATTTTAATTTCCCTAAGCTACAGGACCATAAGTGGAAGTGCCCTAGGCTCTGTTGCTTTGTTTTTTAAATGTTTCAGGAAACACCATACACTTCTCCCGAGTGGCTGTTGGCAATTTACATCCCGCCCATCAGCATAACAAGGCTCCCAATTCTCCATGGCCTGTCCTGTCCTTCTGGATTTTACACTTTTTTCAGATGGCCCTTTTTACTGGGGTGAAGAAAGACTTCATTGTAGTGCAGATTTCCTTTGCAAGCTTGCTTGGTTGGCCAAAAAGGGCGTATGCGTTTTTTCCTGAATATATTCAGGAAAAAACGCATACGCCCTTTATGGCCAAGTGCATCATTGTCGACCTTCTGCCTCTTTTCCTATGCATTAAATGCAATTCCAGTCTACCTCCTGAAATCGGTTGCCTGCAATTCTGCCCCGCTTTCAAGTCCTCTTGGCAGCGTTACTTCAGTATATTTCTGGACGATAGATGTCATTTATCACTCTGCAGGTTTGTGAATTACAGTGTCCCTGAGCTCCTTTCTTCAACTCGCTTTCTTGTGAACTGGCCGCAACACCGCAGGATTGGTTCAGGCCCTAATCTAGTTCCGGCACGGCACGCTGAGCCTTTGGTTAATTCCTCTTCCTGGTGGGAAATGAGAGTTAAATTTGCCCGTTCAGACACCTCCAGCTAGTCTCTGATTGGTTCTCCCTAAAGAGTCTGGAATGATGCACCCGAGTACCAGGGGACGAGAACTGAGACATATTTGAACACGTCTCCCAATCAGAAGGTTGATCATACTCTGGGTTCCACATGCATGTTTTCGCTGAAGGAAGAATCCCTTAAACCTGGAGAGTTGAGACCCGTGGAATGGGTACCATGCAATATGACTTCAAAGGGTTTTCATTTGCTCACCGAACCTCTCCAATCCTATCACTGCTGCGTTTATGCCCCTGTACACACGCTTGATTCTCTTTCGGAGACATAGCAATCCATAGGTTTTAAGATACTTACTAGTCAGGTACATACTTAGGCGTTTAATATGGGGTGTTGAGTCCATTTCGTTCAGCAAGGAGTAGCTCTTGACTATTACATAATTGTCTTAAGGAACTTTATCTGTGCTCATTTCAATCTCTGGTTTTATGCAGCACCCCATCTCACCTTTCCCCGTAAGCAAGCATAAGTTGGTTTTCTAAATTTGAGACCATGTTCTGTTTTGTAATTCAGTTCCTCTGTAGCTAAGTTTACATTCCGTGTATTAGTGATATCTTATGATGTTTCTTTTTCTGTGTGACTTATTTCAGTTAGAATCATCATACCTGAATCCACACATTATGCTGCTACGGGCCTGATGAGATAGATGTCATTGCTGAGTGATATTGCATTGTAAGTAAGTACCACAACTTGTTTATCAATTTTTCACTTTCTGCAATATTGAACTTGTACCGTACACGAGGTTCCTGTAAACAGAGCCGTCCCAAACTTTGGGGTGGCTGTGTCTTTTTGATTTTAATTTCCCTAAGCTATAGGACCATAAGTGGAAGTGCCCTAGGCTCTGTTGCTTTGTTTCTTAGATGTTTCAGGAAACACCATACACTTCTCCCCAGTGGCTGTTGGCAGTTTACATCCCGCCCATCAGCATAACAAGGCTCCCAGTTCTCCATGGTCTCTCCTGCCTTTCTGGATTTTACACTTTTTTCAGATGGCCCTTTTGACCGGGGGGAAGTGAGACTTCATTGTAGTGCAGATTTCCTTTGCAAGCTTGCTTGGTTGGCCAAAAAGTGCGTTTGCGTTTTTTCCTGAATATATTCAGGAAAAAACGCATACGCCCTTTTTGGCCAAGTACATCATTGTCGACGTTCTGCCTCTTTTCGTATGCTTTAAATGCAGTTGCAGTCTACCTCCTGAAATCGGTTGCCTGCAATTCTGCCCCGCTTTCAAGTCCTCTTGGCAGCCTTACTTCAGTATATTTTTGGACGATAGCTGTCATTTATAACTCTGCAGGTTTGTGAATTACAGTGCCCCTGAGCTCCTTTCTTCAACTCGCTTTCTTGTGAGCTGGTCGCAACACTGCAGCATTGCTTCAGGCCCTAATCATGTTCCGGCACGGCACGCTTAGCCTTTGGTTAATTCCTCTTCCTGGTGGGAAATGAGAGTTAAATTTGCCCGTCCAGACACCTCCAGCTAGTCTCTCATTGGTCCTCCCTATTCCTGTTCATCTTCCGCAGAAATTACAAACCGGGCCAAACAGGAGGTTAAAGGCACTGACTCTCCAAGTTGGGAGAGTGTTAGTAAAGTGTCTGGAATGTTGCACCCGAGTACCAGGGGTCGAAAACTGAGACATATTTGAACACGTCTCCTGATCACACGGTTCATCATACTGTGGGTTCCACATGCATGTTTGAGCTGAAGGAAGAATCCCTTAAAACTGGAGAGTTGAGAGTCGTGGAATGGGTACCATGCAATATGAATTCAAATGGTCTTCCTTTGCTCACCAAACCTCTCCAATCCTATCACTGCTGCGTTTATGCCCCTGTACAAATGCTTGATTCGCTTTCAGAGACATAACAATGCATAGGTTTTAAGATACTTCCTAGTCAGATACATTCTTATGCGTTTAATATGGGGTGTTTAGCCCATTTCATTTAGCACGGAGTAGCTCTTGTCTATTACATGTTTGGCTTAAGGAATTTTATCTGTGCTCATTTCAATCTGTGGTTTTATGCAGCACCCCAACTCACCTTTCCCCTTAAGGAAGCATAAGTTGGTTTCCTAAATTTGAGACCCTGTTCTGTTTTGGAATTCAGTTCCTGTGTAGCCAAGTTTACATTCCGTGTATTAGTGATATCTTATGATGTTTCTTTTTCTGTGTGACTTATTTCAGTTAGAATCATCATACCTGAATCCACTCATTATCCTGCTACAGGCCTGATGACATAGATTTCATTGCTGAGTCATATTGCATTGTACGTAAGTACCACAACTTCTTTATCCATTTTTCGCTTTCTGCGATATTGAACTTGTACCGTAAACGAGGTTCTTGTAAACAGAGCTGTCCCAAACTTTGGGGTGGCTGTGTCTTTTTGATTTTAATTTCCCTAAGCTATAGGACCATAAGTGGAAGTGCCCTAGGCTCTGTTGATTTGTTTTTTAGATGTTTCAGGAAACACCATACACTTCTCCCGAGTGGCTGTTGGCAATTTACATCCCGCCCTTCAGCATAACAAGGCTCCCAGTTCTCCATGCCCTGTCCTGCCTTTCTGGATTTTACACTTTTTTCAGATGGCCCTTTTCCCCGGGGGAAAGTAGAGACTTCATTGTAGTGCAGATTTCCTTTGCAAGCTTGCTTGGTTGGCCGAAAAGTGCGTATGCGTTTTTTCCTGAATGCGTTTTTTCCTGAATATATTTAGGAAAAAACGCATACGCCCTTTTGGGCCAACTGCATCATTGTCGAAATTCTGCCGCTTTTCATGTGCTTTAAAGACGAGTCCAATCTATCTCTTGAAATCTGTTTCTTGCAATTCTGTCTTGCATTCAGATCCTCTTCTTTGCCTTACCTCAACATATTTTTGGACGTTAGTTTTCATTTATAACTCTGCAGGTTTGAGAATTGCAGTGACCCTGAGCTCCATTTTTTAAGTTTCTCTTTTGTGAGCTGGCCTCAAACCTGCAGGATTGCTTAAGGCCCTATTTTGGCTCCGGCGAGGCGGGCTGAGCCTTTTTTCAATTCTTATTCTTAATGGGAAATTAGAGTGATATGTGCCCGCCCAAACCCCTACAACTATTCTCTCATTGGTTCCCCCTCTTCCCGTTCATCCTCCTCACAATTTGCAAAATGTGTGAAACAGAAGTTGAAATGTGCTGATTCTCCAAGTGGGGAGATTCTAAGTAACGTGGCTGGAATGGTGAACAGGAGCACCAGGAGAGGATAAATGAGCTGCATTTTAGACACATCTCCCGATCACATGGTGTACAGTCCTCTGGGTTTTCCATGCATGTTTTAGCTGTAGGAAGATCCCTTGAACCTGCAGATTTGGGACCCATTGAATGGGTACCAGGTAGTATTACTTTTAAACTAATGTGTGCATTTCCTCACCCAACCTCACATTTCTCTTAGTGCAAACAGTTTCCAGCCTTATGTCTCATCCTGCTGTGGGTCTAGATGTGTTCAGTCCATGTTGCATCACCGTCCCTGAGGAAAAGTTGTAAGAGGTTTTCTCTGTCTCTCTGTCGTTTATTTTTTTCAATTTATTACTATATTGGTTACAGCTGATTTTCAAAGCTCTGTTTCTTGCTGCTGTACATCCACTTGATTCACGTACAGAGAGACATCAGTAAATTCTTTTTCAGATTCTTACCAGTCGTATATATTCTTTTCCGGTGACTTGAGTGTGCTGAGTGCAGTTCTTTTAGCTACCGTGTAGGCCTTGTTGATTATCAGTTTGGTATTTGGAATGGTATCTTTGCTAATTTCAACCTCCTGGATGATGCCTCACCCCTCCCCACCTTTCCCGTTTAGCAGCCTTATGCGTGTTTTCTACATATTTGACTATGTTTTTGTTTTGTAATTTATTTCATGTGTAGCCATTTTGGATTCCACCTTTAAGTGATATCTTATGATATGTGTCTTTTTCTTTTTGAATTATGTCACTTAGAAAGATCATACGTAACTCCTCCGGAGTTGTGACAACTGGCCATATTTCATTGATTTCCAGGCTGAATAATATTCTACTCTACCTAAGTACCACATCTCTATCCATTTTTTCCCTCCAGAGACATTTAAGTTATATCCTAGTTGAGGATCTTTTAAACAGAGAGGGGGTAAACATTGGGGTGCCTGTGTCCTCTCAATTTTTGTTTTTCCCAAGATATACGCCCATGAGTGCAAGTGCCCTATGCTCTGTAGCTCATTTTTTAGATGCTTTAGTAAACACAATACACTTCTCCAGAATGGCCATTGGCAATATACATTTCCACTATAAGTCTCACAGGGCTCCCTCTTCTCCTTGCCCTGTCCTGCATTTCTGTTGTTTACGCTTTATGAGGATGGCTCTTCTGACTGATGCGAAGTGATATCTTTTGTAGTATTGACTTCCAGTGCCCACCTGTTTGGTTGGCTAAAAAAGTGTATGCCCTTTTCTTGAATATATACACAAAAAAACGCATACACCCTTTTTGGCCAACTGCAATGTTGGCAATGTTCAGCTCCTTTTCTTGTGCTTAATGGCGAGTCCTTTCTACCTCCTCAAATCCCTTTCCTGCCATTCTCCCTTGCTTGCAAGTCTTTTTCTCTGACTTTCCTCAAGACATTTTTCAGTGATGGATATTTTCAACTCTGCAGTTTCGTGAATTTTACTGCCCCTGAGTTCCATTGTTCAACTTGTGTTTATGGGAACTGGCCACAAAGCAGCGGGATTTCCTCATGCCCTATACTGTTTGCATGGGCAACCCTAGCCTTTGGTCGATTCGTCTTCCTGATTGGAAATTAGAGTGACATGTGCCTGTCTGAACACCTAGGACTTGTCTCTCATTGTTCCTCATCCTTCCGCTTCATCCTCTGGACAAATTCCAAACTGTACGCAACAGGATGTTGACAGTGCTGACATCTCCAAGTGGGGAGACTGTTAGTAAAGACGCTGGAGGGGTGAACCCGAGCACCAGGAGATGAGGAGATGAGATGCCTTTTCCAAACTCTTCCCGATCAGACGGTATACCATCCTCTGGGTGTGACAGACATGTTTTAGCAGTAGGAAGAGTCCCATTCATGTAAGGAGAACACCAGGGCTTTTTCAAAATCAGTGTCTCCCCGAAACCCAAACTGGGGAATTTTTTAAGCTACGGCTACACATATGTTCATTAAGGGCCTTGGGAAGTAGGCAGAGTCCAAACTTTAGATGATTGAAGTCTTCAGGGTCAGAAGCACTCACCACCAGCTTCCCTTAGGTTACACTTTAACTGTCAGTGATAGATGATGTCAATAAAAATATCTATTCTTTTTCAGATTATTTCCCCTTATAGGTTATTGCAAAATGTTGAGTGTAGTTCCCTGTGCTATACAGTAGTTCCTTGTTGATGATCTATTTTATACATAGCAGTGTGTATGTGTTAATCCCAAACTGTTAATTTATCCCTCCTCCCACCTTTCCCCTTTGGTAATAATAAATTATAAGATTTTATACTTCTCAGAAATGGGGGAGCTGAAAGAGAGGTATCATTTTCAATGGAAAAGCATTTAAAACAAGATTGAAGCTTTAACCAAGATTATTAGATGTACATCCTTGGAAAGAAATCACTTCGTTTCTCTAATATTGACCTGACAAATAAGACAAACCTTTTCACTGAACTTGCTTATAATAAAGTGATGGAAATATCAACTGGAAGTGTTAGAAACATCTTATTTTACCCGAGCCTTATACACTGTTCTATGTTAACTACAGTTTGGCTCACACATCTGTTCATTGAGGTTACAATAGTCTCAATTTCTGTTACTGATCCTCCAGAGTGGACCCCAACAAGTGTCCCCCTGCCCAGTGTCATTGGGGCCAACAGATCGAGACTGAGTTTGGTTCACAAGCAAAGGAAACTTTATATTTTGATCAGAGAATGGAGAGGTGAGAGCATGCACTACCCCGTGGGCTGTGGGCTGGGCTGCTGTGTAGAGATCCTGTCAGAGTCAGTGGGAGGGAGGGGGCGGAGCTCTCAAGGGCCGGGTTGGCTGCAGCTCAGGCTCTATATCGCGGAGTCTGCACTGGGCCCCAGGAGCTGAGGTGTTGACCCAGCCATTCTGCACTAGGAAATCTGGTCTGAAGTGCCGGGTGTGGAACCTCTGCATGCGGGACCCTAGGAGCACATGAAATTAGACAAAGCACAAAGGATAAAAAAGGTTAGACTTGACTTTATTGCCCAGATTCTATTTTTATCTCCCAGGGATTTTTAATGGGCTTTGCTGGGGACAAACCCCTCCTCTGCCTTTTGTCCCGTTCCTCATTCTTGGAGTGCTGAGGGTGCAGACCCTTCTTCTGTAACTGCTGAGTGCTGAGTTGGGAGCCCTCATACCCGGGGGCGAGGGTCAGAGCTTCTTCCCAGCAGTCTCCAGGTGACGTTGATTGTCCCCAGGCCCCCTGCCTCCCTGCTCGTCCACCTGAGCACCAGCATTGGAAGTGTTATAGATTCTAATGACCTTTAAGGGTCCAGGAAAGAGATGTGCAGAGATGCTGTGGGGGCCGGTTTAACCCCGCCCCACATTTGTTCGGCCACATTAGGCTGACCATTTCTGCCAGCCTAGATGCTCTGACCAGTAGTCTGTGCTTTCTTCAATTAGGCCCCTGAATTAATGTACAAACAGCACCAGGTGTCAGAGCCCTGCCCGCTCAACTCCCAGACAGTCCAGGGTCAGTGGTGATCAAGGACCATGATGGTCACTGAGTCAACAGCCTTTTGAAGTAAACAGGAGTCCAGCCGGTCTTATTGGCCACCATCATCACGGTGTCTGTAGGCTTTTCTATGGTGACAGTGTGATATACGGTTCCCCCACCAAGATTATTAGCTCCCCTCTGGGTGCAGTAAGTCCTGCAAGCAGTAGTCTACTCTTTTGGGACACACTCTTGTTGTTTTATGAGAGAAACTCCAGGTCAAGTGATGTTCACACGAGTCGTCATGGTGCCCTGTTGCCCCCGGTTATCTCTCTGGATGTTGGAGTTGGAGGGCCTCCTCACTCGAGGTTGGTGTGCCCACGGAGCGAACTCTGCAACTTCAGGGCATGGTTGGTGGTTAGGATCACCACGTGGGGTCCTTTTCCCTTAGGAGGGAGGTGGCCTTTTGGGCTGCTGATTTCCAGGTTTTTAGATACCGCCAGTATCTTGGCCAGATGTGGCAGTGGGCCAAGCCCCTTGGTGACCGTAGTTTATCCTACCTGGATGGCATTCTTGCATTGTTCCATTTCAAGTGGTCCAGTTTTTGCACTAATTCTCCAATGGCGATTCACCTTTCACCGGGAATGTAAAGGTCAAAGGGTTTAGCTAAATTAGGGAGTTCCAGGGCAAGGGTCTGAATTGACTGCTCTTTCCATTCTTGAAAGGCCACTTCTGGATTCTATTCAAAAGGATCATCATCTTTTCCTTTCAGTGTTTCATATAGAGGCCCAGCTAGTAGACTGTAGTTAGGGATCCAGAAGCAGCAAACCCTGGCCTCCCCAGGAACCCGTAAGCTGTCTTCTAGTTTTAGAAAGGGGTAAGGCTGAAAATGGTTTCTTCCCTTTCCTGGGATGGGCTTCTCCGACCTTCTGTGAGAATGAAGCCCAGGCAGGTCACCGCAGTCTGTGATATTTGAGCTTTCTCTTGGACAACTTCTATCCTTTATTGGCTTGGTAGTTCAGAGGCCTCCTTAGTAGGGCTGGCGATCAGAATGTCATCTGCGTACTGAAGGGGGGTTTCCTTTTCCAGAGGTAGAACTTTTAGGTCTTTAGCTAAGCTTTCCCCAAAGATGGTGTGGGAATTTTTGCACCCTTGGGGCAAGACGGCCCGGAAGTATTGTTTTAGTTGTACGTTGAGTCCTGCCACTCACAAGCCAAAATTTCTTGTGACTCTGGGACTAATGGAATACAAAAGAAGGCATCATTGAAGACTAATACAGAATACCATGTCCTGGTGGTTGGTAGAATGACCAGCAGGGTGTAGGAATTAGGAGCAGCTGGAGGTATATCCTCGGTGGCTTCACTGACTGTCCTGACATTCTTTACCAGGTCCCCAGCAGCCCATGGGGCTCTCGTGGTCAGACCAATCCCAGAATATGGAGCTCACCTGGGCAGGTACCCCACCCCCCACCCCAGCCCACGGGGCTCTCATGGTCAGGCCCCTCCCAGGATACAGAGCTACCCTTGCAGGTACCGTGGCAGGGCTGGGCACACAGGAACCGTGCACATAGCCCTCATTGCAGAGCACCCCCAGCTCACCTGTCGCTCAGAGCTGACACAGAGCACCTCAGAGCAGGACTTGAAGTAACAAACAGCAGCTGCGACAGGTCTGTGACCCTGGGCATCACTCTGTGCGGCCTCCCTCCACCTGGTCTTCCAGAGACTTCCACTGCACCCGGGGCACCAGGCCTCTGTCTCCAACCACCACCCACCCCTCCTCTCCCTGACTCCTGGGTTCCTCTCATTAGGAGAGGGTTTTCTTGAAGTTGTCTCCCACTCATAGGCCAGATAAAATGATTAGAAAACAAACCAAAGCTGCAGCCCCTTGTCTATCCTGACTCTCAGGAGCCCACACCTGTTCCTTGGACCTGGCCGGTTCAGCAAGTTCCATTTTCTGCAACTGTGAGCCCCTGAGGGGTGATGATTGGCTGACCTGGGCAGCCTTACCGTGCCGGCCAGCCCTCCCCAGGTGTGCCTGGGTTGAGATCAATATAAATACCACTCCAGGCAGCAAGAGCCCCTGCAGCCGTGCCTGATGCCATTTTCTCTGCCCTGTCAGCAGTCTCGGGGCTGGGCTGGTGGGAGGGAGTGAGAGACCACGGCTTTGTGGGTGGCCCAGTGTGAGTGGGGCTCTGCTGGACTTTCTGCAGCAGTTGCCAGGCTGCCACCTGCTAAAGAAGAGGATGTGTCACCCATACCTGCTGCTGGAATTTCTCCCTGGGCAGAGGTGAGAAAGGAAAAAAGCAGTGGGGGCAGGGACAGGACGGGTATCTCAGGCAGGGAAATGGAAATCTTCCAGAAGAGCACCCAGGGCCAGGACCATCCTGGCTGGCCTGCAGGCACCAAGTCGGCCGGCATGCTGTCACTCGTGTGGCTCTATGGCCCTTCCTCTAGGCTTTCAAGTCCTTGTATATATTCAGGTGTTTTACCTGGGACGGGTGGGAATAGTTCAGCAGCAACTGGCCTGGGGCTCAGCTCACGTTTACTCACAGATGCCTCGGCACGGTGCCCCAGCTTTGCAATGAGGACGCTTGTTGCGTGGGGGCTGCTGGCTGAATGGGAGACGATTCCCCACCACTGACCAACTTCAGAATTGTTTACAACTAGAGCAAGTGCCCTGATACGGTTTTCCTCTGTGGAACTGGTGGGTTCTGTGTTTTTTTTCTCTTTTTCGTTTTTGGTTCAAGGTAGATTTTATTCCTCTTTTTTGTATTTACAGATATAAACATGGAAATAATTTATTCATATAAATACATGTATGTGAAGGGAATAATTGTTTTTTCTGTTTTATTTTTTAAATTTTATTTCTTTCTAATTTTGAATTTTATTTTATATTTTTATACAGCAGGTTCTTATTGGTTATCTATTTTATACATATAAATGTATACAGGCCAATCCCAGTCTCTCAACTCCTCCCACCACCACCCTCCCAACAGCTTTCCCCCCTTGTTGTCCATACGTTTGTTGTCTACATCTGTTGCTCTATTTATGCCTTGCAAAATGGTTAATCTGTACAGTTTTTCTAGGTTCCACATATATGCATGAATATACAAGATTTGTTTTTCTCTTTCTGACTTACTTCACTCTGTATGACAGTCTCTAGATCCATCGACGTCTCTACAAAACCCAATTTCATTCCTTTTCATGACTTAGTAATATTCCATTTTATATATGTACCACAGCTTTATGCATTCGTCTGTCTGTGGGCATTTAGGTTGCTTCCATTACCTCGATATTGTAAAGAGTGAGGCAACGAACATTGCGGTGAATGTCTCTTTTTGATTTATGGTTTTGTCTGGGTATATGTCCAGAACTGGGATTGCTGTATCCTATGGTAATTCTACTGTTAGTTTCTTAAGAAACTCCATATTGTTCTCCATAGTGACTGTATCAATTTATATTCCCAACAATAGTGGAAGAGGGTTCCTTTTCTCCACACCCTTTCCAGCATTTTTTGTTTGTAGATTTTCTGATGATGCCCATTCTACCAGGTGTGAGGTAATACCACATTGTTGAGTCCATTTCCTTGAGCAAGGGGTAGGTCTTGTCTATTCCATATTTAGCTTATGGAACGCTATCTGTGCTAATTTCAAACTCTGGTTTTATGCAGCACCCCAACTCACCTTCCCCCTTAAAAGCAAGCATAAGTTGGTTTTCTAAACATGAGACCCTGTTCTGTTTTGTAATTCAGTTCATGTGTAGCCAAGTTCACATTCCATGTATTAGTGATACCTTATGATGTTTCTTTTTCTGTGTCACTTTTTTCACTTAGAATCACCGTGCCTCAATCCACTCATTATGCTGCTATGGGCCTGATGACATAGATTTCATTGCTGAGTGATATTGCATTGTACGTAAGTACCACAACTTCTTTATCCATTTTTCACTTTCTGCAATATTGAACTTGTACCGTAAACGAGGTTCTTGGAAACAGAGCTGTCCCAAACTTTGGGGTGGCTGTGTCTTTTTGATTTTAATTTCCCTAAGCAATAGGACCATAAGTGGAACTGCCCTAGGCTCTGTTGCTTTGTTTTTTAGATGTTTCAGGAAACACCATACACTTCTCCGGAGTGGCTGTTGGCAATTTACATCCCGCCCATCAGCATAACAAGGCTCCCAGTTCTCCATGGCCTGTCCTGCATTTCTGGATTTTACACTTTTTTCAGATGGCCCTTTTGACCGGGGGGAAGTGAGACTTCATTGTAGTGCAGATTTCCTTTGCAAGCTTGCTTGGTTGGCCAAAAACGGCGTATGCGTTTTTTCGTGAATATATTCAGGAAAAAACGCATACGCCCTTTTTGGCCAAGTGCATCATTGTCGACGTTCTGCCTCTTTTCCTATGCTTTAAATGCAATTCCAGTCTACCTCCTGAAATCGGTTTCCTGCAATTCTGCCCCGCTTTCATGTCCTCTTGTCAGCCTTACTTCAATTTATTTTTGTACAATAGCTGTCATTTATAACTCTGCAGGTTTGTGAATTACAGTGCCCCTGAGCTCCTTTCTTCAACTCGCTTTCTTGTGAGCTGGCCGCAACACCGCACGATTGCTTCAGGCCCTAATCTGGTTCCGGCACGGCACGCTGACTGAGCCTTTGGTTAATTCCTCTTCCTGGTGGGAAATGAGAGTTAAAATTGCCCGTCCAGACACCTCCAGCTAGTCTCTCATTGGTTCTCCCAGTTCCTGTTCATCTTCCGCAGAAATTGCAAACTGGGCCAAACAGGAGGTTAAAGGCACTGACTCTCCAAGTCGGGAGAGTGTTAGTAAAGCATCTGGAATGTTGCACCCGAGTACCACGGGATGAAAACTGAGACATATTGGAACACGTCTCCCGATCACACGGTTGATCATACTCTGGGTTCCACATGCATGTTTTAGCTGAAGGAAGAATCCCTTAAACCTGGAGAGTTGAGACCCGTGGAATCGGTACCATGCAATATGACTTCAACGGGTCTTCATTTGCTCACCGAACCTCTCCAATCCTATCACTGCTGTGTTTATGCCCCTGTACACACGCTTGATCCTCTTTCGGAGAAATAGCAATCCATAGGTTTTAAGACACTTACTAGTCAGGTACATTCTTAGGCGTTTAATATGGGGTTTTGAGTCCATTTCATTGAGCAAGGAGTAGCTCTTGTCTATTCCATATTTGGCTTAAGGAACTTTATCTGTGCTCATTTCAATCTCTGGTTTTATGCAGCACCCCAACTCACCTTTCCCCTTAAGGAAGCATAAGTTGGTTTTCTAAATTTGAGACCCTGTTCTGTTTTGTAATCCAGTTCCTGTGTAGCGAAGTTTACATTCCGTGTATTAGTGATGTCTTATGATGTTTCTTTTTCTGTGTGACTTATTTCAGTTAGAATCATCATACCTGAATCCACTCATTATGCTGCTACGGGCCTGATAACATAGATTTCATTGCTGAGTGATATTGCATTGTACGTAAGTACCACAACTTCTTTATGCATTTTTCACTTTCTGTGATATTGAACTTGTACCGTAAACGAGGTTCTTGTAAACAGAGCCGTCCCAAACTTTGGGGTGGCTGTGTCTTTTTGATTTTAATTTCCCTAAGCTATAGGACCATAAGTGGAAGTCCCCTAGGCTCTGTTGCTTTGTTTTTTAGATGTTTCAGGAAACACCATACACTTCTCCGGAGTGGCTGTTGGCAATTTACATCCCGCCCATCAGCATAACAAGGCTCCCAGTTCTCCATGGCCTGTCCTGCCTTTCTGGATTTTACACTTTTTTCAGATGGCCCTTTTGACCAGGGGGAAGTGAGACTTCATTGTAGTGCAGATTTCCTTTGCAAACTTGCTTGATTGGCCAAAAAGTGCATATGCGATTTTTCCTGAATATATTCAGAAAAAAACACATACGCCCTTTATGGCCAAGTGCATCATTGTCGACGTTCTGCCTCTTTTCCTATGCTATAAATGCAATTCCAGTCTACCTCCTGAAATCGGTTTCCTGCAATTGTGCCCTGCTTTCAAGTCCTCTTGGCAACCTTACTTCAGTATATTTTTGGACGATAGCTGTCATTTATAAGTCTGTAGGTTTTTGAATTACAGTGCCCCTGAGCTCCTTTCTTCAACATGCTTTCTTGTGAGCTGGCCGCAACACCGCAGGATTGCTTCAGGCCCTAATCTGGTTCCGGCACGGCATGCTGAGCCTTTGGTTAATTCCTCTTCCTGGTGGGAAATGAGAGTTAAAATTGCCCGTCCAGACACCTCCAGCTAGTCTCTCATTGGTTCTCCCTATTCCTGTTCATCTTCCGCAGAAATTGCAAACTGGGCCAAACAGGAGGTTAAAGGCACTGACTCTCCAAGTCGGGAGAGCGTTAGTAAAGCGTCTGGAATGTTGCACCCGAGTACCAGGGGACGAAAACTGAGACATATTGGAACACGTCTCCCGATCACACGGTTGATCATACTCTGGGTTCCACATGCATGTTTTAGGTGAAGGAAGAATCCCTTAAACCTGGAGAGTTGAGACCCGTGGAATGGGTACCATGCAATATGACTTCAAAGGGTCTTCATTTGCTCACCGAACCTCTCCAATCCTATCACTGCTGCGTTTATGCCCCTGTACACACGCTTGATTCTCTTTTGGAGACATAGCAATCCATAGGTTTTAAGATACTTACTAGTCAGGTACATTCTTAGGCGTTTAATATGGGGTGTTGAGTCCATTTCGTTGAGCAAGGAGTAGCTCTTGTCTATTCCATATTTGGCTTAAGGAACTTTATCTGTGCTCATTTCAGTCTCTGGTTTTATGCAGAACCCCAACTCACCTTTCCCCTTAAGCAAGCATAAGTTGGTTTTCTACATTTCAGACCCTGTACTCTTTTGTAATTCAGTTCTTGTGTAGCCTAGTTTACATTCCGTGTATTAGTGATATCTTATGATGTTTCTTTCTCTGTGTGACTTATTTCAGTTAGAATCATCATACCTGAATCCACTCATTATGCTGCTACGGGCCTGATGACATAGATTTCATTGCTGAGTGATATTGCATTGTACGTAAGTACCACAACTTCTTTATCCATTTTTCACTTTCTGCGATATTGAACTTGTACCGTAAACGAGGTTCTTGTAAACAGAGCAGTACCAAACTTTGGGGTGGCTGTGTCTTTTTGATTTTAATTTCCCTAAGCTATAGGACCATAAGTGGAAGTGCCCGAGGCTATGTTGCTTTGTTTTTTCAATGTTTCAGGAAACACCATACACATCTCCCTAGCGGCTGCTGGCAATTTACATCCCGCCCATCAGCATAACAAGGCTCCCAGTTCTCCATGGCTTGTCCTGCCTTTCTGGATTTTACACTTTTTTCAGATGGCCCTTTTGACTGGGGGGATGTGAGACTTCATTGTAGTGCAGATTTCCTTTGCAAGCTTGCTTGGTTGGACAAAAAGTGCGTATGCGTTTTTTCCTGAATATATTCAGGAAAAAACGCATACGCACTTTTTGGCCAAGTGCATCATTGTGGACGTTCTGCCTCTTTTCCTATGCTTTCTATGCAATTCCAGTCTACCTCCTGAAATCGGTTGCCTGCAATTCTGCCCCGCGTTCAAGTCCTCTTCGCAGCCTTACTTCAGTATATTTTTGGACGATAGCTGTCATTTATGACTCTGCAGGTTTGTGAATTACAGTGCACCTCAGCTCCTTTCTTCAACTCGCTTTCTTGTGAGCTGGCCGCAACAGCACAGGATTGCTTCAGGCCCTAATCTGGTTCCGGCACGGCACGCTGAGCCTTTGGTTAATTCCTCTTCCTGGTGGGAAATGAGAGTTAAATTTGCCCGTCCAGACACCTCCAGCTAGTCTCTCATTGGTTCTCCCTATTCCTGTTCATCTTCCGCAGAAATTGCAAACTGGGCCAAACAGGAGGTTAAAGGCACTGACTCTCCAAGTCGGGAGAGTGTTAGTAAAGCATCTGGAATGTTGCACCCGAGTACCAGGGGACGAAAACTGAGACATATTTGAACACGTCTCCCGATCACATGGTTGATCATACTCTGGGTTCCACATGCATGTTTTAGCTGAAGGAAGAATCCCTTAAACCTGGAGAGTTGAGACCCGTGGAATGTGTACCATGCAATATGACTTCAAAGGGTCTTCATTTGCTCACCGAACCTCTCCAATCCTATCACTGCTGCGTTTATGCCCCTGTACACACGCTTGATTCTCTTTCAGAGCCATAGTAATCCATAGGTTTTAAGATACTTACTAGTCAGGTACATTCTTACGCGTTTAATATGGGGTGTTGAGTCCATTTCGTTGAGCAAGGAGTAGCTCTTGTCTATTCCATATTTGGCTTAAGGAACTTTATCTGTGCTCATTTCAATCTCTGGTTTTATGCAGCACCCCAACTCACCTTTCCCCTTAAGCAAGCATAAGTTTGTTTTCTAAATTTGAGACACTGTTCTGTTTTGTAATTCAGTTCCTGTGTAGCCAAGATTACATTCCGTGTATTAGTGATATCTTATGATGTTTCTTTTTCTGTGTGACTTATTTCAGTTAGAATCATCATACCTGAATGCACTCATTATGCTGCTACGGGCCTGATGACATAGATTTCATTGCTGAGTGATATTGCATTGTACGTAAGTACAACAACTTCTTTATCCATTTTTCACTTTCTGCGATATTGAACTTGTACTGTAAATGAGGTTCTTGTAAACAGAGCCGTCCCAAACTTTGGGGTGGCTGTGTCTTTTTGATTTTAATTTCCCTAAGCTATAGGACCATAATTGGAAGTGCCCTAGGCTCTGTTGCTTTGTTTTTTAGATGTTTCAGGAAACACCATACACTTCTCCCTAGTGGCTGTTGGCAATTTACATCCCGCCCTTCAGCATAACAAGGCTCCCAGTTCTCCATGGCCTGTCCTGCCTTTCTGGATTTTACACTTTTTTCAGATGGCCCTTTTGACCAGGGGGAAGTGAGACTGCATTGTAGTGCAGATTTCCTTTGCAAGCTTGCTTGGTTGGCCAAAAAGGGCGTATGCGTTTTTTCCTGAATATGTTCAGGAAAAAACGCATACGTCCTTTTTGGCCAAGTGCATCATTGTGGACGTTCTGCCTCTTTTCCTATGCTTTCAATGCAATTCCAGTCTACCTCCTGAAATCGGTTTCCTGCAATTCTGCCCCGCTTTCAAGTCCTCTTGGCAGCCTTACTTCAGCATATTTTTGGACGATAGCTGTCATTTATAACTCTGCAGGTTTGTGAATTACAGTGCCCCTGAGCTCCTTTCTTCAACTTGCTTTCTTGTGAGCTGGCCGCAACACCGCAGGATTGCTTCAGGCCCTAATCTGGTTCCGGCACGGCACGCTGAGCCTTTGGTTAATTCCTCTTCCTGGTGGGAAATGAGAGTTAAAATTGCCCGTCCAGACACCTCCAGCTAGTCTCTCATTGGTTCTCCCTATTCCTGTTCATCTTCCGCAGAAATTGCAAACGGGGCCAAACAGGAGGTTAAAGGCACTGACTCTCCAAGTCGGGAGAGTGTTAGTAAAGCATCTGGAATGTTGCACCCGAGTACCAGGGGACGAAAACTGAGAAATATTTGAACACGACCCGATCACACGGTTTATCATACTCTGGGTTCCACATGCATGTTTTAGCTGAAGGAAGAATCCCTTAAACCTGGAGAGTTGAGACCCGTGGAATGGGTACCATGCAATATGACTTCAAAGGGTCTTCATTTGCTCATCGAACCTCTCCAATCCTATCACTGCTGCGTTTATGCCCCTGTACACACGCTTGATTCTCCTTCAGAGACATAGCAATCCATAGGTTTTAAGATACTTACTAGTCAGGTACATTCTTAGGCGTTTAATATGGGGTGTTGAGTCCATTTCGTTGAGCAAGGAGTAGCTCTTGTCTATTCCATATTTGGCTTAAGGAACTTTATCTGTGCTCATTTCAGTCTCTGGTTTTTTGCTGCACCCCAACTCACCTTTCCCCTTAAGCAAGCATAAGTTGGTTTTCTTCATCAGAGACACTGTTCTGTTTTGTAATCCAGTTCCTGTGTAGCCAAGTTTACATTCCGTGTATTAGTGATGTCTTATGATGTTTCTATTTCTGTGTGACTTATTTCAGTTAGAATCATCATACCTGAATCCACTCATTATGCTGCTATGGGCCTGATGACATAGATTTCATTGCTGAGTGATATTGCATTGTACGTAAGTACCACAATTTCTTTATCCAGTTTTCACTTTCTGCGATATTGAACTTGTACCGTAAATGAGGTTCTTGTAAATAGAGCCGTCCCAAACTTTGGGGTGGCTGTGTCTTTTTGATTTTAATTTCCCTAAGCTATAGGACCATAAGTGGAAGTCCCCTAGGCTCTGTTGCTTTGTTTTTTAGATGTTTCAGGAAACACCATACACTTCTCCCGAGTGGCTGTTGGCAATTTACATCCCGCCCATCAGCATAACAAGGCTCCCAGTTCTCCATGGCCTGTCCTGTCTTTCTGGATTTTACACTTTTTTCAGATGGCCCTTTTGACCGGGGGGAAGTGAGACTTCATTGTAGTGCAGATTTCCTTTGTAAGTTTGCTTGGTGGCCAAAAAGGGCGTATGCGTTTTTTCCTGAATATATTCAGGAAAAAACGCATACGCCCTTTATGGCCAAGTGCATCATTGTGAACGTTCTGCCTCTTTTCCTATGCTTTCAATGCAATTCCAGTCTACCTCCTGAAATCGGTTTCCTGCAATTCTGCCCCGCTTTCAAGTCCTCTTGGCAGCCTTACTTCAGTATATTTTTGGACGATAGCTGTCATTTATAACTCTGCAGGTTTGTGAATTACAGTGCCCCTGAGCTCCTTTCTTCAACTCGCATTCTTGTGAGCTGGCCGCAACACCGCAGGATTGCTTCAGGCCCTAATCTGGTTCCGGCACGGCACGCTGAGCCTTTGGTTAATTCCTCTTCCTGGTAGGAAATGAGAGTTAAATTTGCCCGTCCAGACACCTCCAGCTAGTCTCTCATTGGTTCTCCCTATTCCTGTTCATCTTCCGCAGAAATTGCCAACTGGGCCAAACAGGAGGTTAAAGGCACTGACTCTCCAAGACGGGAGAGTGTTAGTACAGCATCTGGAATGTTACACCCGAGTACCAGGGGACGAAAACTGAGACATATTTGAACATGTCTCCCGATCACATGGTTGATCATACTCTGGGTTCCACATGCATGTTTTAGCTGAAGGAAGAATCCCTTAAACCTGGAGAGTTGAGACCCGTGGAATGGGTACCATGCAATATGACTTCAAAGGGTCTTCATTTGCTCACCGAACCTCTCCAATCCTATCACTGCTGCGTTTATGCCCCTGTACACACGCTTGATTCTCTTTCAGAGACATAGCAATCCATAGGTTTTAAGATACTTACTAGTCAGGTACATTCTTAGGCGTTTAATATGGGGTGTTGAGTCCATTTCGTGGAGCAAGGAGTAGCTCTTGTCTATTCCATATTTGGCTTAAGGAACTTTATCTGTGCTCATTTCAATCTCTGGTTTTATGCAGCACCCCAACTCACCTTTCCCCTTAAGCAAGCATATGTTGGTTTTCTACATTTGAGACACTCTTCTGTTTTGTAATCCAGTTCCTGTGTAGCCAAGTTTACATTCCGTGTATTAGTGATATCTTATGATGTTTCTTTTTCTGTGTGACTTATTTCAGTTAGAATCATCATACCTGAATCCACTCATTATGCTGCTACGGACCTGATGACATAGATTTCATTGCTGAGTGATATTGCATTGTACGTAAGTACCACAATTTCTTTATCCATTTTTCGCTTTCTGCGATATTGAACTTGTACTGTAAACGAGGTTCTTGTAAACAGAGCCGTCCCAATTTTGGGGTGGCTGTGTCTTTTTGATTTTAATTTCCCTAAGCTATAGGACCATAAGTGGAAGTGCCCTAGGCTCTGTTGCTTTGTTTTTTAGATGTTTCAGGAAACACCATACACTTCTCCAGAGTGGCTGTTGGCAATTTACATCCCGCCCATCAGCATAACAAGGCTCACAGTTCTCCATGGCCTGTCCTGCCTTTCTGGATTTTACACTTTTTCCAAATGACCCTTTTGACCGGGGGGAAGTGAGACTTCATTGTAGTGCAGATTTCCTTTGCAAGCTTGCTTGGTTGGCCAAAAAGGGCGTATGCGTTTTTTCCTGAATATATTCAGGAAAAAACGCATACGCCCTTTTTGGCCAAGTGCATCATTGTCGACGTTCTGCCTCTTGTCCTATGCTTTAAATGCAATTCCAGTGTACCTCCTGAAATCAGTTTCCTGCAATTCTGCCCCGCTTTCAATTCCTCTTGGCAGCCTTACTTCAGTATATTTTTGGACGATAGCTGTCATTTGTAACTCTGCAGGTTTGTGAATTACAGTGCCCCTGAGCTCCTTTCTTCAACTCGCTTTCTTCTGAGCAGGACGCAACACCGCACGATTGCTTCAGGCCCTAATCTGGCTCCGGCATGGCACGCTGAGCCTTTGGTTAATTTCTCTCCCTGGTGGGAAATGAGAGTTAAATTTGCCCGTCCAGACACCTCCAGCTAGTCTCTAATTGGTTCTCCCTATTCCTGTTCATCTTCCGCAGATATTGCAAACTGGGCCAAACAGGAGGTTAAAGGCACTGACTCTCCAAGTCAGGAGAGTGTTAGTAAAGCGTCTGGAATGTTGCACCCGAGTACCTGGGGACGAGAACTGAGACATATTGGAACACGTCTCCCGATCACACGGTTGATCATACTCTGGGTTTCACATGCATGTTTTAGCTGAAGGAAGAATCCCTTAAACCTGGAGAGTTGAGACCCGTGGAATGGGTACCATGCAATATGACTTCAAAGGGTCTTCATTTGCTCACCGAACCTCTCCAATCTTATCACTGCTGCTTTTATGCCCCTGTACACACGCTTGATTCTCTTTCAGAGACATAGCAATCCATAGGTTTTAAGATACTTACTAGTCAGGTACATTCTTAGGCGTTTAATATGGGGTGTTGAGTCCATTTCGTTGAGCAAGGAGTAGCTCTTGTCTATTACATATTTGGCTTAAGGAAGTTTATCTGTGCTCATTTCAATCTCAGGTTTTATGCAGCACCCCAACTCACCTTTCCCCTTAAGCAAGCATAAGTTGATTTTCTAAATCTGAGACCCTGTTCTGTTTTGTAATCCACTTCCTGTGTAGCCAAGTTTACATTCCGTGTATTAGTGATATCTTATGATGTTTCTTTTTCTGTGTGACTTATTTCAGTTAGAATCATCATACCTGAATCCACTCATTATGCTGCTACGGGCCTGATGACATAGATTTCATTGCTGAGTGATATTGCATTGTACGTAAGCACCAGAACTTCTTTATCCATTTTTCACTTTCTGCGATATTGAACTTGTACCGTAAACGAGGTTCTTGTAAACAGAGCCGTCCCAAACTTTGGGGTGGCTGTGTCTTTTTGATTTTAATTTCTCTACGCTATAGGACCATAAGTGGAAGTGCCCTAGGCTCTGTTGCTTTGTTTTTTCGATGTTTCAGGAAACACCATACACTTCTCCCGAGTGGCTGTTGGCAATTTACATCCCGCCCATCAGCATAACAAGGCTTCCAGTTCTCCATGGCCTGTCCTGCCTTTCTGGATTTTACACTTTTTTTCAGATGGCCCTTTTGACCGGGGGGAAGTGAGACTTCATTGTAGTGCAGATTTCCTTTGCAAGCTTGCTTGGTTGGCCAAAAAGGGCGTATGCGTTTCTTCCTGAATATATTCAGGAAGAAACACATACGCCCTTTTTGGCCAAGTGCATCATTGTTGACGTTCTGCCTCTTTTCCTATGCTTTAAATGCAATTCCAGTCTACCTCCTGAAATCGGTTTCCTGCAATTGTGCCCTGCTTTCAAGTCCTCTTGGCAACCTTACTTCAGTATATTTTTGGACGATAGCTGTCATTTAAAGCTCTGCAGGTTTGTGAATTACAGTGCCCCTGAGCTCCTTTCTTCAACTTGCTTTCTTGTGAGCTGGCCGCAACACCGCAGGATTGCTTCAGGCCCTAATCTGGTTCCAGCACGGCACGCTGAGCCTTTGGTTAATTCCTCTTCCTGGTGGGAAATGAGAGTTAAATTTGCCCGTCCAGACACCTCCAGCTAGTCTCTCATTGGTTCTCCCTATTCCTGTTCATCTTCCGCAGAAATTGCAAACTGGGCCAAACAGGAGGTTAAAGGCACTGACTCTCCAAGTCGGGAGAGTGTTAGTAAAGCATCTGGAATGTTGCACCCGAGTATCAGGGGACGAAAACTGAGACATATTTGAACACGTCCCGATCACACGGTTTATCATACTCTGGGTTCCACATGCATGTTTTAGCTGAAGGAAGAATCCCTTAAACCTGGAGAGTTGAGACCCGTGGAATGGGTACCATGCAATATGACTTCAAAGGGTATTCATTTGCTCACCGAACCTCTCCAATCCTATCACTGCTGCGTTTATGCCCCTGTACACACGCTTGATTCTCTTTTGGAGACATAGCAATCCATAGGATTTAAGATACTTACTAGTCAGGTACATTCTTAGGCGTTTAATATGGGGTGTTGAGTCCATTTCGTTGAGCAAGGAGTAGCTCTTGTCTATTCCATATTTGGCTTAAGGAACTTTATCTGTGCTCATTTCAGTCTCTGGTTTTATGCAGCACCCCAACTCACCTTTCCCCTTAAGCAAGCATAAGTTGGTTTTCTTCATCAGAGACACTGTTCTGTTTTGTAATCCAGTTCCTGTGTAGCCAAGTTTACATTCCGTGTATTAGTGATGTCTTATGATATTTCTATTTCTGTGTGACTTATTTCAGTTAGAATCATCATACCTGAATCCACTCATTATGCTGCTATGGGCCTGATGACATAGATTTCATTGCTGAGTGATATTGCATTGTACGTAAGTACCACAATTTCTTTATCCAGTTTTCACTTTCTGCGATATTGAACTTGTACCGTAAACGAGGTTCTTGTAAACAGAGCCGTCCCAAACTTTGGGGTGGCTGTGTCTTTTTGATTTTAATTTCCCTACGCTATAGGACCATAAGTGGAAGTGCCCTAGGCTCTGTTGCTTTGTTTTTTAGATGTTTCAGGAAACACCATACACTTCTCCCGAGTGGCTGTTGGCAATTTACATCCCGCCCATCAGCATAACGAGGCTCCCAGTTCTCCATGGCCTGTCCTGCCTTTCTGGATTTTACACTTTTTTCAGATGGCCCTTTTGACCGGGGGGAAGTGAGACTTCATTGTAGTGCAGATTTCCTTTGCAAGCTTGCTTGGTTGGCCAAAAAGAGCGTATGCGTTTTTTCCTGAATATATTCAGGAAAAAACGCATATGCCCTTTTTGGCCAAGTGCATCATTGTGGACTCTCTGCCTCTTTTCCTATGCTTTAAATGCAATTCCAGTCTACCTCCTGAAATCGGTTTCCTGCAATTCTGCTCCGCATTCAAGTCCTCTTGGCATCCTTACTTCAGTATATTTTTGGACGATAGCTGTCATTTATAACTCTGCAGGTTTGTGATTTACAGTGCTCCTGAGCTCCTTTCTTCAACTTGCTTTCTTGTGAGCTGGCCGCAACACCGCAGGATTGCTTCAGGCCCTAATCTGGTTCCGGCACAGCACGCTGAGCCTTTGGTTAATTCCTCTTCCTGGTGGGAAATGAGAGTTAAATTTGCCTGTCCAGACACCTCCAGCTAGTCTCTCATTGGTTCTCCCTATTCCTGTTCATCTTCCGCAGAAATTGCAAACTGGGCCAAACAGGAGGTTAAAGGCACTGACTCTCCAAGTCAGGAGAGTGTTAGTAAAGCGTCTGGAATGTTGCACCCGAGTACTTGGGGACGAGAACTGAGACATATTGGAACACGTCTCCCGATCACACGGTTGATCATACTCTGGGTTCCACATGCATGTTTTAGCTGAAGGAAGAATCCCTTAAACATGGAGAGTTGAGACCCGTGGAATGGGTACCATGCAATATGACTTCAAAGGGTCTTCATTTGCTCACCGAACCTCTCCAATCCTATCACTGCTGCTTTTATGCCCATGTACACACGCTTGATTCTCTTTCAGAGACATAGCAATCCATAGGTTTTAAGATACTTACTAGTCAGGTACATTCTTAGGCGTTTAATATGGGGTGTTGAGTCCATTTCGTTGAGCAAGGAGTAGCTCTTGTCTATTCCATATTTGGCTTAAGGAAGTTTATCTGTGCTCATTTCAATCTCAGGTTTTATGCAGCACCCCAACTCACCTTTCCCCTTAAGCAAGCATAAGTTGATTTTCTAAATCTGAGACCCTGTTCTGTTTTGTAATCCACTTCCTGTGTAGCCAAGTTTACATTCCGTGTATTAGTGATATCTTATGATATTTCATTTTCTGTGTGACTTATTTCAGTTAGAATCATCATACCTGAATCCACTCATTATGCTGCTATGGGCCTGATGACATAGATTTCATTGCTGAGTGATATTGCATTGTACGTAAGTACCACAACTTCTTTATCCATTTTTCCCTTTCTGTGATATTGAACTTGTACCGTAAACGAGGTTCTTGTAAACAGAGCTGTCCCAAACTTTGGGGTGGCTGTGTGTTTTTGATTTTAATTTCCATAAGCTATAGGACCATAAGTGGAAGTGCCCTAGGCTCTGTTGCTTTGTTTTTTAGATGTTTCAGGAAACACCATACACTTCTCCCTAGTGGCTGTTGGCATTTTACATCCCGCCCATCAGCATAACGAGGCTCCCAATTCTCCATGGCCTGTCCTGCCTTTCTGGATTTTACACTTTTTTCAGATGGCCCTTTTGACCGGGGGGAAGTGAGACTTCATTGTAGTGCAGATTTCCTTTGCAAGCTTGCTTGGTTGGCCAAAATGCGCGTATGTGTTTTTTCCTGAATATATTCAGGAAAAAACGCATACGCCCTTTTTGGCCAAGTGCATCATTGTCGACGTTCTGCCTCTTTTCCTATGCTTTAAATGCAATTCCAGTCTACCTCCTGAAATCGGTTTCCTGCAATTGTGCCCTGCTTTCAAGTCCTCTTGGCAACCTTACTTCAGTATATTTTTGGACGATAGCTGTCATTTATAACTCTGCAGGTTTGTGAATTACAGTGCCCCTGAGCTCCTTTCTTCAACTTGCTTTCTTGTGAGCTGGCCGCAACACCGCAAGATTGCTTCAGGCCCTAATCTGGTTCCGGCACGGCACGCAGAGCCTTTGGTTAATTCCTCTTCCTGGTGGGAAATGAGAATTAAATTTGCCCGTCCAGATACCTCCAGCTAGTCTCTCATTGGTTCTCCCTATTCCTGTTCATCTTCCGCAGAAATTGCAAACTGGGCCAAACAGGAGGTTAAAGGCACTGACTCTCCAAGTCGGGAGAGTGTTAGTAAAGCATCTGGAATGTTGCACCCGAGTACCAGGGGACGAAAACTGAGACATATTTGAACACGTCCCGATCACACGGTTTATCATACTCTGGGTTCCACATGCATGTTTTAGCTGAAGGAAGAATCCCTTAAACCTGGAGAGTTGAGACCCGTGGAATGGGTACCATGCAATATGACTTCAAAGGGTGTTCATTTGCTCACCGAACCTCTCCAATCCTATCACTGCTGCGTTTATGCCCCTGTACACACGCTTGATTCTCTTTCGGAGACATAGCAATCCATAGGTTTTAAGATACTTACTAGTCAGGTACATTCTTAGGCGTTTAATATGGGGTGTTGAGTCCATTTCATTGAGAAAGGAGTAGCTCTTGTCTATTCCATATTTGGCTTAAGGAACTTTATCTGTGGTCATTTCAGTCTCTGGTTTTATGCAGCTCCCCAACTCACCTTTCCCCTTAAGCAAGCATAAGTTGGTTTTCTTCATCAGAGACACTGTTCTGTTTTGTAATCCAGTTCCTGTGTAGCCAAGTTTACATTCCGTGTATTAGTGATGTCTTATGATATTTCTATTTCTGTGTGACTTATTTCAGTTAGAATCATCATACCTTAATCCACTCATTATGCTGCTACGGGCCTGATGACATAGATTTCATTGCTGAGTGATATTGCATTGTACGTAAGTACCACAACTTCTTTATCCAGTTTTCACTTTCTGCGATATTGAACTTGTACCGTAAACGAGGTTCTTGTAAACAGAGCCGTCCCAAACTTTGGGGTGGCTGTGTCTTTTTGATTTTAATTTCCCTAAGCTATAGGACCATAAGTGGAAGTGCCCTAGGCTCTGTTGCTTTGTTTTTTAGATGTTTCAGGAAACAACATACACTTCTCCCGAGTGGCTGTTGGCAATTTACATCCCGCCCATCAGCGTAACGATGCTCCCTGTTCTCCATGGCCTGTCCTGCCTTTCTGGATTTTACACTTTTTTCAGATGGCCCTTTTGACCGGGGGGAAGTGAGACTTCATTGTAGTGCAGATTTCCTTTGCAAACTTGCTTGATTGGCCAAAAAGTGCATATGTGATTTTTCCTGAATATATTCAGGAAAAAACACATACGCCCTTTATGGCCAAGTGCATCATTGTCGACGTTCTGCCTCTTTTCCTATGCTTTAAATGCAATTCCAGTCTACCTCCTGAAATCGGTTTCCTGCAATTGTGCCCTGCTTTCAAGTCCTCTTGGCATCCTTACTTCAGTATATTTTTGGACGATAGCTGTCATTTATAACTCTGCAGGTTTGTGAATTACAGTGCCCCTGAGCTCCTTTCTTCAACTCGCTTTCTTGTGAGCTGGCCGCAACACCGCAGGATTGCTTCAGGCCCTAATCTGGTTCCGGCACGGCACGCTGAGCCTTTGGTTAATTCCTCTTCCTGGTGGGAAATGAGAGTTAAATTTGCCTGTCCAGACACCTCCAGCTAGTCTCTCATTGGTTCTCCCTATTCCTGTTCATCTTGCTCAGAAATTGCAAACTGGGCCAAACAGGAGGTTAAAGGCACTGACTCTCCAAGACGGGAGAGTGTTAGTAAAGCATCTGGAATGTTACACCCGAGTACCAGGGGACGAAAACTGAGACATATTTGAACATGTCTCCCGATCACATGGTTGATCATACTCTGGGTTCCACATGCATGTTTTAGCTGAAGGAAGAATCCCTTAAACATGGAGAGTTGAGACCCGTGGAATGGGTACCATGCAATATGACTTCAAAGGGTCTTCATTTGCTCACCGAACCTCTCCAATCCTATCACTGCTGCGTTTATGCCCCTGTGCACACGCTTGATTCTCTTTCAGAGACATAGCAATCCATAGGTTTTAAGATACTTACTAGTCAGGTACATTCTTAGGCGTTTAATATGGGGTGTTGAGTCCATTTCATTGAGCAAGGAGTAGCTCTTGTCTATTCCATATTTGGCTTAAGGAACTTTATCTGTGCTCATTTCAATCTCTGGTTTTATGCAGCACCCCAACTCACCTTTCCCCTTAAGCAAGCATAAGTTGGTTTTCTACATTTGAGACACTCTTCTGTTTTGTAATCCAGTTCCTGTGTAGCCAAGTTTACATTCCGTGTATTAGTGATATCTTATGATGTTTCTTTTTCTGTGTGACTTATTTCAGTTAGAATCATCATACCTGAATCCACTCATTATGCTGCTACGGACCTGATGACATAGATTTCATTGCTGAGTGATATTGCATTGTACGTAAGTACCACAATTTCTTTATCCAGTTTTCACTTTCTGCGATATTGAACTTGTACTGTAAACGAGGTTCTTGTAAACAGACCTGTCCCAATTTTGGGGTGGTTGTGTATTTTTGATTTTAATTTCCCTAAGCTATAGGACCATAAGTGGAAGTGCCCTAGGCTCTGTTTCTCTGTTTTTTAGATGTTTCAGGAAATACCATACACTTCTCCGGAGTGGCTGTTGGCATTTGACATCCCGCCCATCAGCATAACGAGGCTCCCAGTTCTCCATGGCCTGTCCTGCCTTTCTGGATTTTGCACTTTTTTCAGATGGCCCTTTTGACCGGGGGGAAGTGAGACTTCATTTTAGTGCAGATTTCCTTTGCAAGCTTGCTTGGTTGGCCAAAAAGTGCGTATGCGTTTTTTCCTGAATATATTCAGGAAAAAACGCATACGCACTTTTTGGCCAAGTGCATCATTGTGGACGTTCTGCCTCTTTTCCTATGCTTTCAATGCAATTCCAGTCTACCTCCTGAAATCGGTTTCCTGCAATTCTGCCCCGCTTTCAAGTCCTCTTGGCAGCCTTACTTCAGTATATTTTTGGACGATAGCTGTCATGTATAACTCTGAAGGTTTGTGAATTACAGTGCCCCTGAGCTCCTTTCTTCAACTCGCTTTTTTGTGAGCTGGCCGTAACACCGCACGATTGCTTCAGGCCCTAATCTGGTTCCGGCATGGCACGCTGAGCCTTTGGTTAATTCCTCTTCCTGGTGGGATATGAGAGTTAAATTTGCCCGTCCAGACACCTCCAGCTAGTCTCTCATTGGTTCTCCCTATTCCTGTTCATCTTCCGCAGAAATTGCAAACTGGGCAAAACAGGAGGTTAAAGGCACTGACTCTCCAAGTCAGGAGAGTGCTAGTAAAGCATCTGGAATGTTGCACCTGAGTACCAGGGGATGAAAACTGAGACATATTTGAACACGTCTCCCGATCACAAGGCTGATCATACTCTGGGTTCCACATGCATGTTTTAGCTGAAGGAAGAATCCCTTAAACCTGGAGAGTTGAGACCCGTGGAATGGGTATCATGCAATATGACTTCAATGGGTCTTCATTTGCTCACCGAACCTCTCCAATCTTACCACTGCTGCATTTATGTGCCTGTACACACGCTTGATTCTCTTTCAGAGACATAGCAATCCATAGGTTTTAAGACACTTACTAGTCAGGTACATTCTTAGGCGTTTAATATTGGATATTGAGTCCATTTCGTTGAGCAAGGAGTAGCTCTTGTCTATTACATATTTGGCTTAAGGAACTTTATCTGTGCTCATTTCAATATCTGGTTTTATGCAGCACCCCAACTCACCTTTCCCCTTAAGCAAGCATAAGTTGGTTTTCTAAATTTGAGACACTGTTCTCTTTTGTAATCCAGTTCTTGTGTAGCCAAGTTTACATTCCGTGTATTAGAGATGTCTTATGATGTTTCTTTTTCTTTGTGACTTATTTCAGTTAGAATCATCATACCTGAATCCACTCATTATGCTGCTACGGGCCTGATGACATAGATTTCATTGTTGAGTGATATTGCATTGTACGTAAGTACCACAACTTCTTTATCCATTTTTCACTTTCTGCGATATTGAACTTGTACCGTAAACGAGGTTCTTGTAAACAGAGCCATCCCAAACTTTGGGGTGGCTGTTTCTATTTTATTTTAATTTCCCTTATCTATAGGACCATAAGTGGATGTGCCCTAAGCTCTGTTGCTTTGTTTTTTAGATGTTTCAGGAAAAACCATAAACTTATGCCAAGTGGCTATTGGCAATTTACATCCCGCCCATCAGCATAACAAGGCTCCCAGTTCTCCATGGCCTGTCCTGCCTTTCTGGATTTTACACTTTTTTCAGATGGCCCTTTTGACCGGGGGGAAGTGAGACTTCATTGTAGTGCAGATTTCCTTTGCAAGCTTGCTTGGTTGGCCAAAAAGGGCGTATGCGTTTTTTCCTGAATATATTCAGGAAAAAACGCATACGCCCTTTTCGGCCAAGTGCATCAATGTCGACGTTCTGCCTCTTTTCCTATGCTTTAAATGCAATTCCAGTCTACCTCCTGAAATCGGTTTCCTGCAATTCTGCCCAGGTTCAAGTCCTCTTGGCAGCCTTACTTCAGTATATTTTTGGACGATAGCTGTCATTTATAACTCTGCAGGTTTGTGAATTACAGTGCCCCTGAGCTCCTTTCTTCAACTCGCTTTCTTGTGAGCTGGCCGCAACACCGCAGGATTGCTTCAGGCCCTAATCTGGTTCGGGCACGGCACGCTGAGCCTTTGGTTAATTCCTCTTCCTGGTGGGAAATGAGAGTTAAATTTGCCCGTCCAGACACCTCCAGCTAGTCCCTCATTGGTTCTCCCTATTGCTGTACATCTTCCGCAGAAATTGCAAACTGGGCCAAACAGGAGGTTAAAGGCACTGACTCTCCAAGTCGGGAGAGTGTTCGTAAAGCGTCTGGAAGTTGCACCCGAGTACCAGGGGACGAAAACTGAGACATATTTGAACACGTCTCCCGATCACATGGTTGATCATACTCTGGGTTCCACATGCATGTTTTAGCTGAAGGAAGAATCCCTTAAACCTGGAGAGTTGAGACCCGTGGAATGGGTACCATGCAATATGACTTCAAAGGGTCTTCATTTGCTCACCGAACCTCTCCAATCCTATCACTGCTGCGTTTATGCCCCTGAACACACGCTTGATTCTCTTTCGGAGACATAGCAATCCATAGGTTTTAAGATACTTACTAGTCAGGTATATTCTTAGGCGTTTAATATGGGGTGTTGAGTCCATTTCGTTGAGCAAGGAGTAGCTCTTGTCTATTCCATATTTGGCTTAAGGAACTTTATCTGTGCTCATTTCAGTCTCTGGTTTTATGCAGAACCCCAACTCACCTTTCCCCTTAAGCAAGCATAAGTTGGTTTTCTACATTTGAGACCCTGTTCTGTTTTGTAATCCAGTTCCTGTGTAGCCAAGTTTACATTCCGTGTATTAGTGATATCTTATGATGTTTCTTTTTCTGTGTGACTTATTTCAGTTAGAATCATCATACCTGAATCCACTCATTATGCTGCTACGGGCCTGATGACATAGATTTCATTGCTGAGTGATATTGCATTGTACGTAAGTACCACAACTTCTTTATCCAGTCTTCACTTTCTGCGATATTGAACTTGTACCGTAAACGAGGTTCTTGTAAACAGAGCCATCCCAAACTTTGGGGTGGCTGTGTCTTTTTGATTTTAATTTCCCTAAGCTATAGGACCATAAGTGGAAGTGCCCTAGGCTGTGTTGCTTTGTTTTTTAGATGTTTCAGGAAACACCATACACTTCTCCCGAGTGGCTGTTGGCAATTTACATCCCGCCCATCAGCATAACGAGGCTCCCAGTTCTCCATGGCCTGTCCTGCCTTTCTGGATTTTACACTTTTTTCAGATGGCCCTTTTGACCGGGGGGAAGTGAGACTTCATTGTAGTGCAGATTTCCTTTGCAAGCTTGCTTGGTTGGCCAAAAAGGGCATATGCGTTTTTTCCTGAATATATTCAGGAAAAAACGAATATGCCCTTTTTGGCCAAGTGCATCATTGTCGACGTTCTGCCTCTTTTCCTATGCTTTCAATGCAATTCCAGTCTACCTCCTGAAATCGGTTGCCTGCAATTCTGCCCCGCTTTCAAGTCCTCTTGTCAGCCTTACTTCAGTATATTTTTGGACGATAGCTGTCATTTATAACTCTGCAGGTTTGTGAATTACAGTGCCCCTGAGCTCCTTTCTTCAACTCGCTTTCTTGTGAGCTGGCCGCAACACCACAGGATTGCTTCAAGCCCTAATCTGGTTGCCGCACGGCACGCTGAGTCTTTGGTTAATTCCACTTCCTGGTGGGAAATGAGAGTTAAATTTGCCTGTCCAGTCACCTCCAGCTAGTCTCTCATTGGTTCTCCCTATTCCTGTTCATCTTCCGCAGAAATTGCAAACTGGGCCAAACAGGAGGTTAAAGGCACTGACTCTCCATGTCGGGAGAGTGTTAGTAGAGCATCTGGAATGTTGCACCCGAGTAGCAGGGGACGAGAACTGAGACATATTGGAACACGTCTCCCGATCACACGGTTGATCATACTCTGGGTTCCACATGCATGTTTTAGCTGAAGGAAGAATCCCTTAAACCTGGAGAGTTGAGACCCGTGGAATGGGTATCATGCAATATGACTTCAATGGGTCTTCATTTGCTCACCGAACCTCTCCAATCTTACCACTGCTGCATTTATGTGCCTGTACACACGCTTGATTCTCTTTCAGAGACATAGCAATCCATAGGTTTTAAGACACTTACTAGTCAGGTACATTCTTAGGCGTTTAATATTGGATATTGAGTCCATTTCATTGAGCAAGGAGTAGCTCTTGTCTATTACATATTTGGCTTAAGGAACTTTATCTGTGCTCATTTCAATATCTGGTTTTATGCAGCACCCCAACTCACCTTTCCCCTTAAGCAAGCATAAGTTGGTTTTCTAAATTTGAGACACTGTTCTCTTTTGTAATCCAGTTCTTGTGTAGCCAAGTTTACATTCCGTGTATTAGAGATGTCTTATGATGTTTCTTTTTCTTTGTGACTTATTTCAGTTAGAATCATCATACCTGAATCCACTCATTATGCTGCTACGGGCCTGATGACATAGATTTCATTGTTGAGTGATATTGCATTGTACGTAAGTACCACAACTTCTTTATCCATTTTTCACTTTCTGCGATATTGAACTTGTACCGTAAACGAGGTTCTTGTAAACAGAGCCATCCCAAACTTTGGGGTGGCTGTTTCTATTTTATTTTAATTTCCCTTATCTATAGGACCATAAGTGGATGTGCCCTAAGCTCTGTTGCTTTGTTTTTTAGATGTTTCAGGAAAAACCATAAACTTATGCCAAGTGGCTATTGGCAATTTACATCCCGCCCATCAGCATAACAAGGCTCCCAGTTCTCCATGGCCTGTCCTGCCTTTCTGGATTTTACACTTTTTTCAGATGGCCCTTTTGACCGGGGGGAAGTGAGACTTCATTGTAGTGCAGATTTCCTTTGCAAGCTTGCTTGGTTGGCCAAAAAGGGCGTATGCGTTTTTTCCTGAATATATTCAGGAAAAAACGCATACGCCCTTTTTGGCCAAGTGCATCAATGTCGACGTTCTGCCTCTTTTCCTATGCTTTAAATGCAATTCCAGTCTACCTCCTGAAATCGGTTTCCTGCAATTCTGCCCAGGTTCAAGTCCTCTTGGCAGCCTTACTTCAGTATATTTTTGGACGATAGCTGTCATTTATAACTCTGCAGGTTTGTGAATTACAGTGCCCCTGAGCTCCTTTCTTCAACTCGCTTTCTTGTGAGCTGGCCGCAACACCGCAGGATTGCTTCAGGCCCTAATCTGGTTCGGGCACGGCACGCTGAGCCTTTGGTTAATTCCTCTTCCTGGTGGGAAATGAGAGTTAAATTTGCCCGTCCAGACACCTCCAGCTAGTCCCTCATTGGTTCTCCCTATTGCTGTACATCTTCCGCAGAAATTGCAAACTGGGCCAAACAGGAGGTTAAAGGCACTGACTCTCCAAGTCGGGAGAGTGTTCGTAAAGCGTCTGGAAGTTGCACCCGAGTACCAGGGGGACGAAAACTGAGACATATTTGAACACGTCTCCCGATCACATGGTTGATCATACTCTGGGTTCCACATGCATGTTTTAGCTGAAGGAAGAATCCCTTAAACCTGGAGAGTTGAGACCCGTGGAATGGGTACCATGCAATATGACTTCAAAGGGTCTTCATTTGCTCACCGAACCTCTCCAATCCTATCACTGCTGCGTTTATGCCCCTGAACACACGCTTGATTCTCTTTCGGAGACATAGCAATCCATAGGTTTTAAGATACTTACTAGTCAGGTATATTCTTAGGCGTTTAATATGGGGTGTTGAGTCCATTTCGTTGAGCAAGGAGTAGCTCTTGTCTATTCCATATTTGGCTTAAGGAACTTTATCTGTGCTCATTTCAGTCTCTGGTTTTATGCAGAACCCCAACTCACCTTTCCCCTTAAGCAAGCCTAAGTTGGTTTTCTACATTTCAGACCCTGTTCTGTTTTGTAATCCAGTTCCTGTGTAGCCAAGTTTACATTCCGTGTATTAGTGATATCTTATGATGTTTCTTTTTCTGTGTGACTTATTTCAGTTAGAATCATCATACCTGAATCCACTCATTATGCTGCTACGGGCCTGATGACATAGATTTCATTGCTGAGTGATATTGCATTGTACGTAAGTACCACAACTTCTTTATGCATTTTTCACTTTCTGTGATATTGAACTTGTACCGTAAATGAGGTTCTTGTAAACAGAGCCGTCCCAAACTTTGGGGTGGCTGTGTCTTTTTGATTTTAATTTCCCTAAGCTATAGGACCATAAGTGGAAGTGCCCTAGGCTCTGTTGCTTTGTTTTTTAGATGTTTCAAAAACACCATACACTTCTCCCAAGTGGCTGTTGGCAACTTACATCCCGCCATTCAGCATAACAAGGCTCCCAGTTCTCCATGGCCTGTCCTGCCTTTCTGGATTTTACACTTTTTTCAGATGGCCCTTTTGACAGGGGGGAAGTGAGACTTCATTGTAGTGCAGATTTCCTTTGCAAGCTTGCTTGGTTGGCCAAAAAGTGCGTATGTGTTTTTTCCTGAATATATTCAGGAAAAAACGCATACGCACTTTTTGGCCAAGTGCATCATTGTGGACGTTCTGCCTCTTTTCCTATGCTTTCAATGCAATTCCAGTCTACCTCCTGAAATCGGTTGCCTGCAATTCTGCCCCGCTTTCAAGTCCTCTTGGCAGCCTTACTTCAGTATATTTTTGGACGATAGCTGTCATTTATAACTCTGCATGTTTGTGAATTACAGTGCCCCTGAGCTCCTTTCTTCAACTCGCTTTCTTGTGAGCTGGCCGCAACACCGCAGGATTGCTTCAGGCCCTAATCTGGTTCCGGCACGGCACGCTGAGCCTTTGGTTAATTCCTCTTCCTGGTGGGAAATGAGAGTTAAATTTGCCCGTCCAGACACCTCCAGCTAGTCTCTCATTGGTTCTACCTATTCCTGTTCATCTTCCGCAGAAATTGCAAACTGGGCCAAACAGGAGGTTAAAGGCACTGACTCTCCAAGTCGGGAGAGTGTTAGTAAAGCATCTGGAATGTTGCACCCGAGTCCCAGGGGACGAAAACTGAGACATATTGGAACACGTCTCCCGATCCCATGGTTGATCATACTCTGGGTTCCACATGCATGTTTTAGCTGAAGGAAGAATCCCTTAAACCTGGAGAGTTGAGACCCGTGGAATGGGTACCATGCAATATGACTTCAAAGGGTCTTCATTTGCTCACCGAACCTCTCCAATCCTATCACTGCTTCATTTATGCCCCTGTACACACGCTTGATTCTCTTTCGGAGACATAGCAATCCATAGGTTTTAAGATGCTTACTAGTCAGGTACCTTCTTAGGCATTTAATATGGGGTGTTGAGTCCATTTCGTTGAGCAAGGAGTAGCTCTTGTCTATTCCATATTTGGCTTAAGGAACTTTATCTGTGCTCATTTCAATCTCTGGTTTTATGCAGCACCCCAACTCACCTTTCCCCTTAAGGAAGCATAAGTTGGTTTTCTACATTTGAGACCCTGTTCTGTTTTGTAATCCAGTTCCTGTGTAGCCAAGTTTACATTCCGTGTATTAGTGATATCTTATGATGTTTCTTTTTCTGTGTGACTTATTTCAGTTAGAATCATCATACCTGAATCCACTCATTATGCTGCTACGGGCCTGATGACATAGATTTCATTGCTGAGTGATATTGCATTGTACGTAAGTACCACAACTTCTTTATCCATTTTTCACTTTCTGCGATATTGAACTTGTACCGTAAACGAGGTTCTTCTAAACAGAGCAGTCCCAAACTTTGGGGTGGCTGTGTCTTTTTGATTTTAATTTCCCTACGCTATAGGACCACAAGTGGAAGTGCCCTAGGCTCTGTTGCTTTTTTTTTTCGATGTTTCAGGAAACACCATACACTTTTCCCAAGTGGCTGTTGGCAATTTTCATCCCGCCCATCAGCATAACAAGGCTCCCAGTTCTCCATGGCCTGTCCTGCCTTTCTGGATTTTACACTTTATTCAGATGGCCCTTTGACTGGAGGGAAGTGAGACTTCATTGTAGTGCAGATTTCCTTTGCAAGCTTGCTTGGTTGGCCAAAAAGGGCGTATGTGTTTTCTCCTGAATATATTCAGGAAAAAACGCGTACGCACTTTTTGGCCAAGTGCAACATTGTGGACGTTCTGCCTCTTTTCCTATGCTTTCAATGCAATTCCAGTCTACCTCCTGAAATCGGTTGCCTGCAATTCTGCCCCGCTTTCAAGTCCTCTTGGCAGCCTTACTTCAGTATATTTTTGGACGATAGCTGTCATTTATAACTCTGCAGGTTTGTGAATTACAGTGCCCCTGAGCTCCTTTCTTCAACTCGCTTTCTTGTGAGCTGGCCGCAACACCACAGGATTGCTTCAGGCCCTAATCTGGTTCCGGCACGGCACGCTGAGCCTTTGGTTAATTCCTCTTCCTGGTGGGAAATGAGAGGTAAATTTGCCCGTCCAGACACCTCCAGCTAGTCTCTCATTGGTTCTCCCTATTCCTGTTCATCTTCCGCAGAAATTACAAACTGGGCCAAACAGGAGGTTAAAGGCACTGACTCTCCAAGTCGGGAGAGTGTTAGTAAAGCATCTGGAATGTTGCACCCGAGTACCAGGGGACGAAAACTGAGACATATTTGAACACGTCTCCCGATCACACGGCTGATCATACTCTGGGTTCCACATGCATGTTTTAGCTGAAGGAAGAATCCCTTAAACCTGGAGAGTTGAGACCCGTGGAATGGGTACCATGCAATATGACTTCAAAGAGTCTTCATTTGCTCACCGAACATCTCCAATCCTATCACTGCTGCGTTTATGCCCCTGTACACACACTTGATTCTCTTTCGGAGACATAGCAATCCATAGGTTTTAAGATACTTACTAGTCAGGTATATTCTTAGGCGTTTAATATGGGGTGTTGAGTCCATTTCGTTGAGCAAGGAGTAGCTCTTGTCTATTCCATATTTGGCTTAAGGAACTTTATCTGTGCTCATTTCAGTCTCTGGTTTTATGCAGAACCCCAACTCACCTTTCCCCTTAAGCAAGCATAAGTTGGTTTTCTACATTTCAGACCCTGTACTCTTTTGTAATTCAGTTCTTGTGTAGCCTAGTTTACATTCCGTGTATTAGTGATATCTTATGATGTTTCTTTCTCTGTGTGACTTATTTCAGTTAGAATCATCATACCTGAATCCACTCATTATGCTGCTACGGGCCTGATGACATAGATTTCATTGCTGAGTGATATTGCATTGTACGTAAGTACCACAAATTCTTTATCCATTTTTCACTTTCTGCGATATTGAACTTGTACCGTAAACGAGGTTCTTGTAAACAGAGCAGTACCAAACTTTGGGGTGGCTGTGTCTTTTTGATTTTAATTTCCCTAAGCTATAGGACCATAAGTGGAAGTGCCCTAGGCTATGTTGCTTTGTTTTTTCAATGTTTCAGGAAACACCATACACATCTCCCTAGCGGCTGCTGGCAATTTACATCCCGCCCATCAGCATAACAAGGCTCCCAGTTCTCCATGGCTTGTCCTGAATTTCTGGATTTTACACTTTTTTCAGATGGCCCTTTTGACTGGGGGGATGTGAGACTTCATTGTAGTGCAGATTTCCTTTGCAAGCTTGCTTGGTTGGCCAAAAAGTGTGTATGCGTTTTTTCCTGAATATATTCAGGAAAAAACGCATACGCCCTTTTTGGCCAAGTGCATCATTGTGGACGTTCTGCCTCTTTTCCTATGCTTTCAATGCAATTCCAGTCTACCTCCTGAAATCGGTTGCCTGCAATTCTGCCCCGCGTTCAAGTCCTCTTCGCAGCCTTACTTCAGTATATTTTTGGACGATAACTGTCATTTATGACTCTGAAGGTTTGTGAATTACAGTGCCCCTCAGCCCCTTTCTTCAACTCGCTTTCTTGTGAGCTGGCCGCAACAGCACAGGATTGCTTCAGGCCCTAATCTGGTTCCGGCACGGCACGCTGAGCCTTTGGTTAATTCCTCTTCCTGGTGGGAAATGAGAGTTAAATTTGCCCGTCCAGACACCTCCAGCTAGTCTCTCATTGGTTCTCCCTATTCCTGTTCATCTTCCGCAGAAATTGCAAACTGGGCCAAACAGGAGGTTAAAGGCACTGACTCTCCAAGTCGGGAGAGTGTTAGTAAAGCATCTGGAATGTTGCACCCGAGTACCAGGGGACGAAAACTGAGACATATTTGAACACGTCTCCCGATCACATGGTTGATCATACTCTGGGTTCCACATGCATGTTTTAGCTGAAGGAAGAATCCCTTAAACCTGGAGAGTTGAGACCCGTGGAATGTGTACCATGCAATATGACTTCAAAGGGTCTTCATTTGCTCACCGAACCTCTCCAATCCTATCACTGCTGCGTTTATGCCCCTGTACACACGCTTGATTCTCTTTCAGAGCCATAGTAATCCATAGGTTTTAAGATACTTACTAGTCAGGTACATTCTTACGCGTTTAATATGGGGTGTTGAGTCCATTTCGTTGAGCAAGGAGTAGCTCTTGTCTATTCCATATTTGGCTTAAGGAACTTTATCTGTGCTCATTTCAATCTCTGGTTTTATGCAGCACCCCAACTCACCTTTCCCCTTAAGCAAGCATAAGTTTGTTTTCTAAATTTGAGACACTGTTCTGTTTTGTAATTCAGTTCCTGTGTAGCCAAGATTACATTCCGTGTATTAGTGATATCTTATGATGTTTCTTTTTCTGTGTGACTTATTTCAGTTAGAATCATCATACCTGAATGCACTCATTATGCTGCTATGGGCCTGATGACATAGATTTCATTGCTGAGTGATATTGCATTGTACGTAAGTACAACAACTTCTTTATCCATTTTTCACTTTCTGCGATATTGAACTTGTACTGTAAATGAGGTTCTTGTAAACAGAGCCGTCCCAAACTTTGGGGTGGCTGTGTCTTTTTGATTTTAATTTCCCTAAGCTATAGGACCATAAGTGGAAGTGCCCTAGGCTCTGTTGCTTTGTTTTTTAGATGTTTCAAAAACACCATACACTTCTCCCAAGTGGCTGTTGGCAACTTACATCCCGCCATTCAGCATAACAAGGCTCCCAGTTCTCCATGGCGTGTCCTGCCTTTCTGGATTTTACACTTTTTTCAGATGGCCCTTTTGACAGGGGGGAAGTGAGACTTCATTGTAGTGCAGATTTCCTTTGCAAGCTTGCTTGGTTGGCCAAAAAGGGCGTATGCATCTTTTCCTGAATATATTCAGGAAAAGACGCATACGCCCTTTTTGGCCAAGTGCATCATTGTGGACGTTCTGCCTCTTTTCCTATGCTTTAAATGCAATGCCAGTCTACCTCCTGAAATCGGTTTCCTGCAATTCTGCCCCGCTTTCAAGTCCTCTTGGCAGCCGTACTTCAGTATATTTTTGGACGATAGCTGTCATTTATAACTCTGCAGGTTTGTGAATTACAGTGCCCCTGAGCTCCTTTCTTCAACTCGCTTTCTTGTGAGCTGGCCGCAACACCGCAGGATTGCTTCAGGCCCTAATCTGGTTCCGGCACGGCACGCTGAGCCTTTGGTTAATTCCTCTTCCTGGTGGGAAATGAGAGTTAAATTTGCCCGTCCAGACACCTCCAGCTAGTCTCTCATTGGTTCTCCCTATTCCTGTTCATCTTCCGCAGAAACTGCAAACTGGGCCAAACAGTAGGTTAAAGGCACTGACTCTCCAAGTCGGGAGAGTGTTAGTAAAGCGTCTGGAATGTTGCACCCGAGTACCAGGGGACGAAAACTGAGACATATTGGAACACGTCTCCCGATCACACGGTTGATCATACTCTGGGTTCCACATGCATGTTTTAGGTGAAGGAAGAATCCCTTAAACCTGGAGAGTTGAGACCCGTGGAATGGGTACCATGCAATATGACTTCAAAGGGTCTTCATTTGCTCACCGAACCTCTCCAATCCTATCACTGCTGCGTTTATGTCCCTTTACACACGCTTGATTCTCTTTCGGAGACATAGCAATCCATAGGTTTTAAGATACTTACTAGTCAGGTACATTCTTCGGCGTTTAATATGGGGTGTTGAGTCCATTTGGTTGAGCAAGGAGTAGCTCTTGTCTTTTCCATATTTGGCTTAAGGAACTTTATCTGTGCTCATTTCAATCTCTGGTTTTATGCAGCACCCCAACTCACCTTTCCCCTTAAGCAAGCATAAGTTTGTTTTCTACATTTGAGAACCTGTTCTGTTTTGTAATCCAGTTCCTCTGTAGCCAAGTTTACATTCCGTGTATTAGTGATATCTTATAATGTTTCTTTTTCTGTATGACTTATTTCAGTTAGAATCATCATACCTGAATCCACTCATTATGCTGCTATGGGCCTGATGACATAGATTTCATTGCTGAGTGATATTGCATTGTACGTAAGTACCACAACTTCTTTATCCATTTTTCGCTTTCTGCGATATTGAACGTGTACCGTAAACGACGTTCTTGTAAACAGAGCCGTCCCAAACTTTGGGGTGGCTGTGTCTTTTTTATTTTAATTTCCCTACGCTATAGGACCATAAGTGGAAGTACCCTAGGCTCTGTTGCTTTGTTTTTTCGATGTTTCAGGAAACACAATACACTTCTCCCGAGTGGCTGTTGGCAATTTACATCCCGCCCAGCAGCATAACAAGGCTCCCAGTTCTCCATGGCCTGTCCTGCCTTTCTGGATTTTACACTTTATTCAGATGGCCCTTTTGACTGGGGGGAAGTGAGACTTCATTGTAGTGCAGATTTCCTTTGCAAGCTTGCTTGGTTGGCCAAAAAGTGCGTATGTGTTTTTTCCTGAATATATTCAGGAAAAAACGCATACGCACTTTTTGGCCAAGTGCATCATTGTGGACGTTCTGCCTCTTTTCCTATGCTTTCAATGCAATTCCAGTCTACCTCCTGAAATCGGTTGCCTGCAATTCTGCCCCGCTTTCAAGTCCTCTTGGCAGCCTTACTTCAGTATATTTTTGGACGATAGCTGTCATTTATAACTCTGCATGCTTGTGAATTACAGTGCCCCTGAGCTCCTTTCTTCAACTCGCTTTCTTGTGAGCTGGCCGCAACACCGCAGGATTGCTTCAGGCCCTAATCTGGTTCCGGCACGGCACGCTGAGCCTTTGGTTAATTCCTCTTCCTGGTGGGAAATGAGAGGTAAATTTGCCCGTCCAGACACCTCCAGCTAGTCTCTCATTGGTTCTCCCTATTCCTGTTCATCTTCCGCAGAAATTGCAAACTGGGCCAAACAGGAGGTTAAAGGCACTGACTCTCCAAGTCGGGAGAGTGTTAGTAAAGCATCTGGAATGTTGCACCCGAGTCCCAGGGGACGAAAACTGAGACATATTGGAACACGTCTCCCGATCCCATGGTTGATCATACTCTGGGTTCCACATGCATGTTTTAGCTGAAGGAAGAATCCCTTAAACCTGGAGAGTTGAGACCCGTGGAATGGGTACCATGCAATATGACTTCAAAGGGTCTTCATTTGCTCACCGAACCTCTCCAATCCTATCACTGCTTCATTTATGCCCCTGTACACACGCTTGATTCTCTTTCGGAGACATAGCAATCCATAGGTTTTAAGATGCTTACTAGTCAGGTACCTTCTTAGGCATTTAATATGGGGTGTTGAGTCCATTTCGTTGAGCAAGGAGTAGCTCTTGTCTATTCCATATTTGGCTTAAGGAACTTTATCTGTGCTCATTTCAATCTCTGGTTTTATGCAGCACCCCAACTCACCTTTCCCCTTAAGGAAGCATAAGTTGGTTTTCTACATTTGAGACCCTGTTCTGTTTTGTAATCCAGTTCCTGTGTAGCCAAGTTTACATTCCGTGTATTAGTGATATCTTATGATGTTTCTTTTTCTGTGTGACTTATTTCAGTTAGAATCATCATACCTGAATCCACTCATTATGCTGCTACGGGCCTGATGACATAGATTTCATTGCTGAGTGATATTGCATTGTACGTAAGTACCACAACTTCTTTATCCATTTTTCACTTTCTGCGATATTGAACTTGTACCGTAAACGAGGTTCTTGTAAACAGAGCCGTCCCAAACTTTGGGGTGGCTGTGTCTTTTTGATTTTAATTTCCCTACGCTATAGGACCACAAGTGGAAGTGCCCTAGGCTCTGTTGCTTTTTTTTTTCGATGTTTCAGGAAACACCATACACTTTTCCCGAGTGGCTGTTGGCAATTTTTATCCCGCCCATCAGCATAACAAGGCTCCCAGTTCTCCATGGCCTGTCCTGCCTTTCTGGATTTTACACTTTATTCAGATGGCCCTTTTGACTGGAGGGAAGTGAGACTTCACTGTAGTGCAGATTTCCTTTGCAAGCTTGCTTGGTTGGCCAAAAAGGGCGTATGTGTTTTCTCCTGAATATATTCAGGAAAAAACGCGTACGCACTTTTTGGCCAAGTGCAACATTGTGGACGTTCTGCCTCTTTTCCTATGCTTTCAATGCAATTCCAGTCTACCTCCTGAAATCGGTTGCCTGCAATTCTGCCCCGCTTTCAAGTCCTCTTGGCAGCCTTACTTCAGTATATTTTTGGACGATAGCTGTCATTTATAACTCTGCAGGTTTGTGAATTACAGTGCCCCTGAGCTCCTTTCTTCAACTCGCTTTCTTGTGAGCTGGCCGCAACACCACAGGATTGCTTCAGGCCCTAATCTGGTTCCGGCACGGCACGCTGAGCCTTTGGTTAATTCCTCTTCCTGGTGGGAAATGAGAGGTAAATTTGCCCGTCCAGACACCTCCAGCTAGTCTCTCATTGGTTCTCCCTATTCCTGTTCATCTTCCGCAGAAATTACAAACTGGGCCAAACAGGAGGTTAAAGGCACTGACTCTCCAAGTCGGGAGAGTGTTAGTAAAGCATCTGGAATGTTGCACCCGAGTACCAGGGGACGAAAACTGAGACATATTTGAACACGTCTCCCGATCACACGGCTGATCATACTCTGGGTTCCACATGCATGTTTTAGCTGAAGGAAGAATCCCTTAAACCTGGATAGTTGAGACCCGTGGAATGGGTACCATGCAATATGACTTCAAAGAGTCTTCATTTGCTCACCGAACATCTCCAATCCTATCACTGCTGCGTTTATGCCCCTGTACACACACTTGATTCTCTTTCGGAGACATAGCAATCCATAGGTTTTAAGATACTTACTAGTCAGGTATATTCTTAGGCGTTTAATATGGGGTGTTGAGTCCATTTCGTTGAGCAAGGAGTAGCTCTTGTCTATTCCATATTTGGCTTAAGGAACTTTATCTGTGCTCATTTCAGTCTCTGGTTTTATGCAGAACCCCAACTCACCTTTCCCCTTAAGCAAGCATAAGTTGGTTTTCTACATTTCAGACCCTGTACTCTTTTGTAATTCAGTTCTTGTGTAGCCTAGTTTACATTCCGTGTATTAGTGATATCTTATGATGTTTCTTTTTCTGTGTGACTTATTTCAGTTAGAATCATCATACCTGAATCCACTCATTATGCTGCTACGGGCCTGATGACATAGATTTCATTGCTGAGTGATATTGCATTGTACGTAAGTACCACAACTTCTTTATCCATTTTTCACTTTCTGCGATATTGAACTTGTACCGTAAACGAGGTTCTTGTAAACAGAGCCGTCCCAAACTTTGGGGTGGCTGTGTCTTTTTGATTTTAATTTCCCTAAGCTATAGGGCCATAATTGGAAGTGCCCTAGGCTCTGTTGCTTTGTTTTTTCGATGTTTCAGGAAACACCATACACTTCTCCCTAGTGGCTGTTGGCAATTTACATCCCGCCCTTCAGCATAACAAGGCTCCCAGTTCTCCATGGCCTGTCCTGCCTTTCTGGATTTTACACTTTTTTGAGATGGCCCTTTTGACCAGGGGGAAGTGAGACTGCATTGTAGTGCAGATTTCCTTTGCAAGCTTGCTTGGTTGGCCAAAAAGGGCGTATGCGTTTTTTCCTGAATATGTTCAGGAAAAAACGCAAACGTCCTTTTTGGCCAAGTGCATCATTGTGGACGTTCTGCCTCTTTTCCTATGCTTTCAATGCAATTCCAGTCTACCTCCTGAAATCGGTTTCCTGCAATTCTGCCCCGCTTTCAAGTCCTCTTGGCAGCCTTACTTCAGCATATTTTTGGACGATAGCTGTCATTTATAACTCTGCAGGTTTGTGAATTACAGTGCCCCTGAGCTCCTTTCTTCAACTCGCTTTCTTGTGAGCTGGCCGCAACACCGCAGGATTGCTTCAGGCCCTAATCTGGTTCCGGCAAGACACGCTGAGCCTTTGGTTAATTCCTCTTCCTGGTGGGAAATGAGAGTTAAATTTGCCGTCCAGACACCTCCAGCTAGTCTCTCATTGGTTCTCCCTATTCCTGTTCATCTTCCGCAGAAATTGCAAACTGGGCCAAACAGGAGGTTAAAGACACTGACTCTCCAAGTCGGGAGAGTGTGAGTAAAGCATCTGGAATATTGCACCCGAGTACCAGGGGACGAGAACTGAGACATATTTGAACACGTCTCCCAGTCACACGGTTGATCATATTCTGGGTTCCACATGCATGTTTTAGGTGAAGGAAGAATCCCTTAAACCTGGAGAGTTGAGACCCGTGGAATGGGTACCATGCAATATGACTTCAAAGGGTCTTCATTTGCTCACCAAACCTCTCCAATCCTATCACTGCTGCGTTTATGCCCCTGTACACACGCTTGATTCTCTTTTGGAGACATAGCAATCTATAGTATTTAAGATACTTACTAGTCAGGTACATTCTTAGGCGTTTAATATGGGGTGTTGAGTCCATTTCGTTGAGCAAGGAGTAGCTCTTGTCTATTCCATATTTGACTTAAGGAACTTTATCTGTGCTCATTTCAGTCTCTGGTTTTATGCAGCACCCCAACTCACCTTTCCCCATAAGCAAGCATAAGTTGGTTTTCTACATTTGAGACCCTGTTCTGTTTTGTAATCCAGATCCTGTGTAGCCAAGTTTACATTCCGTGTATTAGTGATATCTTATGATATTTCTTTTTCTGTGTGACTTATTTCAGTTAGAATCATGATACCTGAATCCACTCATTATTCTGCTACGGGCCTGATGACATAGATTTCATTGCTGAGTGATATTGCATTGTACGTAAGTACCACAACTTCTTTATCCATTTTTCACTTTCTGCGATATTGAACTTGTACCGTAAATGAGGTTCTTGTAAACACAGCCGTCCCAAACTTTGGGGTGGCTGTGTCTTTTTGATTTTAATTTCCCTAAGCTATAGGACCATAAGTGGAAGTGCCCTAGGCTCCGTTGCTTTGTTTTTAGATGTTTCAGGAAACACCATACACTTCTCCCGAGTGGCGGTTTGCAATTTATATCCCGACCATCAGCATAACAAGGCTCCCAGTTCTCCATGGCCTGTCCTGCCTTTCTGGATTTTACACTGTTTTCAGATGGCCCTTTTGACCGGGGGGAAGTGAGACTTCATTGTAGTGCAGATTTCCTTTGCAATCTTGCTTGGTTGGCCAAAAAGGGCGTATGCGTTTTCTCCTGAATATATTCAGGAAAAAACGCATACGCCATTTTGGCCAAGTGCATCATTGTGGACCTTCTGCCTCTTTTCCTATGCTATATATGCAATTCCAGTCTACCTCCTGAAATCGGTTTCCTGCAATTCTGCCCCGCTTTCAAGTCCTCTTGGCCGCCATACTTCAGTATATTTTTGGACGATAGCTGTCATTTATAACTCTGCAGGTTTGTGAATTACAGTGTCCCTGAGCTCCTTTCTTCAACTCGCTTTCTTGTGAGCTGGCCGCAACACCGCAGGATTGCTTCAGGCCCTAATCTGGTTCCGGCACGGCACGCTGAGCCTTTGGTTAATTCCTCTTCCTGGTGGGAAATGAGAGTTAAATTTGTCCGTCCAGACACCTCCAGCTAGTCCCTCATTGGTTCTCCCTATTGCTGTACATCTTCCGCAGAAATTGCAAACTGGGCCAAACAGGAGGTTAAAGGCACTGACTCTCCAAGTCGGGAGAGTGTTCGTAAAGCGTCTGGAATGTTGCACCCGAGTACCAGGGGACGAAAACTGAGACATATTTGAACACGTCTCCCGATCACATGGTTGATCATACTCTGGGTTCCACATGCATGTTTTAGCTGAAGGAAGAATCCCTTAAACCTGGAGAGTTGAGACCCGTGGAATGGGTACCATGCAATATGACTTCAAAGGGTCTTCATTTGCTCACCGAACCTCTCCAATCCTATCACTGCTGCGTTTATGCCCCTGAACACACGCTTGATTCTCTTTCGGAGACATAGCAATCCATAGGTTTTAAGATACTTACTAGTCAAGTATATTCTTAGGCGTTTAATATGGGGTGTTGAGTCCATTTCGTTGAGCAAGGAGTAGCTCTTGTCTATTCCATATTTGGCTTAAGGAACTTTATCTGTGCTCATTTCAGTCTCTGGTTTTATGCAGAACCCCAACTCACCTTTCCCCTTAAGCAAGCATAAGTTGGTTTTCTACATTTGAGACCCTGTTCTGTTTTGTAATCTAGTTCCTGTGTAGCCAAGTTTACATTCCGTGTATTAGTGATATCTTATGATGTTTCTTTTTCTGTGTGACTTATTTCAGTTAGAATCATCATACCTGAATCCACTCATTATGCTGCTACGGGCCTGATGACATAGATTTCATTGCTGAGTGATATTGCATTGTACGTAAGTACCACAACTTCTTTATCCATTTTTCACTTTCTGCGATATTGAAGTTGTACCGTAAACGAGGTTCTTGTAAACAGAGCCGTCCCAAACTTTGTGGTGGCTGTGTCTTTTTGATTTTAAGTTCCCTAAGCTATAGGACCATAAGTGGAAGTGCCCTAGGCTCTGTTGCTTTGTTTTTTAGATGTTTCAGGAAACACCATACACTTCTCTGGAGTGGCTGTTGGCAATTTACATCCTGCCCATCAGCATAACAAGGCTCCCAGTTCTCCATTGCCTGTCCTGCCTTTCTGGATTTTACACTTTATTCAGATGGCCCTTTTGACCGGGGGGAAGTGAGACTTCATTGTAGTGCAGATTTCCTTTGCAAGCTTGCTTGGTTGGCCAAAAAGTGCGTATGCGTTTTTTCCTGAATATGTTCAGGAAAAAACGCATACGCACTTTTTGGCCAAGTGCATCATTGTGGACGTTCTGCCTCTTTTCCTATGCTTTCAATGCAATTCCAGTCTACCTCCTGAAATCGGTTGCCTGCAATTCTGCCCCGCTTTCAAGTCCTCTTGGCAGCCGTACTTCAGTATATTTTTGGACGATAGCTGTCATTTATAACTCTGCAGGTTTGTGAATTACAGTGCCCCTGAGCTCCTTTCTTCAACTCGCTTTGTTGTGAGCTGGCCGCAACACCGCAGGATTGCTTCAGGCCCTAGTCTGGTTCCGGCACGGCACGCTGAGCCTTTGGTTAATTCCTCTTCCTGGTGGGAAAAGAGAGTTAAATTTGCCCGTCCAGACACCTCCAGCTAGTCTCTCATTGGTTCTCCCTATTCCTGTTCATCTTCTGCAGAAATTGCAAACTGGGCCAAACAGGATGTTAAAGGCACTGACTCTCCAAGTCGGGAGATTGTTAGTAAAGCATCTGGAATATTGCACCCGAGTACCAGGGGACGAGAACTGAGACATATTTGAACACGTCTCCCAATCACATGGTTGATCATACTCTGGGTTCCACATGCATGTTTTAGCTGAAGGAAGAATCCCTTAAACATGGAGAGTTGAGACCCGTGGAATGGGTACCATGCAATATGACTTCAAAGGGTCTTCATTTGCTCACCGAACCTCTCCAATCCTATCACTGCTGCCGTTATGCCCCTGTACACAAGCTTGATTCTCTTTCAGAGCCATAGTAATCCATAGATTTTAAGATACTTACTAGTCAGGTACATTCTTAGGCGTTTAATATGGTGTGTTGAGTCCATTTCGTTGAGCAAGGAGTAGCTCTTGTCTATTCCATATTTGGCTTAAGGAACTTTATATGTGCTCATTTCAATCTCTGGTTTTATGCAGCACCCCAACTCACCTTTCCCCTTAAGCAAGCATAAGTTGGTTTTCTAAATTTGAGACCCTGTTCTGTTTTGTAATTCAGTTCCTGTGTAGCCAAGATTACATTCCGTGTATTAGTGATATCTTATGATGTTTCTTTTTCTGTGTGACTTATTTCAGTTAGAATCATCATACCTGAATCCACTCATTATGCTGCTACGGGCCTGATGACATAGATTTCATTGCTGAGTGATATTGCATTGTACGTAAGTACCACAACTTCTTTATCCATTTTTCACTTTCTGCGATATTGAACTTGTACCGTAAACGAGGTTCTTGTAAACAGAGCCGTCCCAAACTTTGGGGTGGCTGTGTCTTTTTGATTTTAATTTCCCTAAGCTATAGGGCCATAATTGGAAGTGCCCTAGGCTCTGTTGCTTTGTTTTTTAGATGTTTCAGGAAACACCATACACTTCTCCCTAGTGGCTGTTGGCAATTTACATCCCGCCCTTCAGCATAACAAGGCTCCCAGTTCTCCATGGCCTGTCCTGCCTTTCTGGATTTTACACTTTTTTCAGATGGCCCTTTTGACCAGGGGGAAGTGAGACTGCATTGTAGTGCAGATTTCCTTTGCAAGCTTGCTTGGTTGGCCAAAAAGGGCGTATGCGTTTTTTCCTGAATATGTTCAGGAAAAAACGCAAACGTACTTTTTGGCCAAGTGCATCATTGTGGACGTTCTGCCTCTTTTCCTATGCTTTCAATGCAATTCCAGTCTACCTCCTGAAATTGGTTTCCTGCAATTCTGCCCCGCTTTCAAGTCCTCTTGGCAGCCTTACTTCAGCATATTTTTGGACGATAGCTGTCATTTATAACTCTGCAGGTTTGTGAATTACAGTGCCCCTGAGCTCCTTTCTTCAACTCGCTTTCTTGTGAGCTGGCCGCAACACCGCAGGATTGCTTCAGGCCCTAATCTGCTTCCGGCAAGACACGCTGAGCCTTTGGTTAATTCCTCTTCCTGGTGGGAAATGAGAGTTAAATTTGCCCGTCCAGACACCTCCAGCTAGTCTCTCATTGGTTCTCCCTATTCCTGTTCATCTTCCGCAGAAATTGCAAACTGGGCCAAACAGGAGGTTAAAGACACTGACTCTCCAAGTCGGGAGAGTGTGAGTAAAGCATCTGGAATATTGCACCCGAGTACCAGGGGACGAGAACTGAGACATATTTGAACACGTCTCCCAGTCACACGGTTGATCATATTCTGGGTTCCACATGCATGTTTTAGGTGAAGGAAGAATCCCTTAAACCTGGAGAGTTGAGACCCGTGGAATGGGTACCATGCAATATGACTTCAAAGGGTCTTCATTTGCTCACCAAACCTCTCCAATCCTATCACTGCTGCGTTTATGCCCCTGTACACACGCTTGATTCTCTTTTGGAGACATAGCAATCTATAGTATTTAAGATACTTACTAGTCAGGTACATTCTTAGGCGTTTAATATGGGGTGTTGAGACCATTTCGTTGAGCAAGGAGTAGCTCTTGTCTATTCCATATTTGACTTAAGGAACTTTATCTGTGCTCATTTCAGTCTCTGGTTTTATGCAGCACCCCAACTCACCTTTCCCCATAAGCAAGCATAAGTTGGTTTTCTACATTTGAGACCCTGTTCTGTTTTGTAATCCAGATCCTGTGTAGCCAAGTTTACATTCCGTGTATTAGTGATATCTTATGATATTTCTTTTTCTGTGTGACTTATTTCAGTTAGAATCATGATACCTGAATCCACTCATTATTCTGCTACGGGCCTGATGACATAGATTTCATTGCTGAGTGATATTGCATTGTACGTAAGTACCACAACTTCTTTATCCATTTTTCACTTTCTGCGATATTGAACTTGTACCGTAAATGAGGTTCTTGTAAACACAGCCGTCCCAAACTTTGGGGTGGCTGTGTCTTTTTGATTTTAATTTCCCTAAGCTATAGGACCATAAGTGGAAGTGCCCTAGGCTCCGTTGCTTTGTTTTTAGATGTTTCAGGAAACACCATACACTTCTCCCGAGTGGCGGTTTGCAATTTATATCCCGACCATCAGCATAACAAGGCTCCCAGTTCTCCATGGCCTGTCCTGCCTTTCTGGATTTTACACTGTTTTCAGATGGCCCTTTTGACCGGGGGGAAGTGAGACTTCATTGTAGTGCAGATTTCCTTTGCAATCTTGCTTGGTTGGCCAAAAAGGGCGTATGCGTTTTCTCCTGAATATATTCAGGAAAAAACGCATACGCCCATTTTGGCCAAGTGCATCATTGTGGACCTTCTGCCTCTTTTCCTATGCTATATATGCAATTCCAGTCTACCTCCTGCAATCGGTTTCCTGCAATTCTGCCCCGCTTTCAAGTCCTCTTGGCAGCCTTACTTCAGCATATTTTTGGACGATAGCTGTCATTTATAACTCTGCAGGTTTGTCAATTACAGTGCCCCTGAGCTCCTTTCTTCAACTCGCTTTCTTGTGAGCTGACCACAACACCGCAGGATTGCTTCAGGACCTAATCTGGTTCCGGCACGGCACGCTGAACCTTTGGTTAATTCCTCTTCCTGGTGGGAAATGAGAGTTAAATTTGCCCGTCCAGACACCTCCAGCTAGTCTCTCATTGGTTCTCCCTATTCCTGTTCATCTTCCGCAGAAATTGCAAACTGGGCCAAACAGGAGGTTAAAGGCACTGACTCTCCAAGTCGGGAGAGTGTTAGTAAAGCATCTGGAATGTTGCACCCGAGTACCAGGGGACGAAAACTGAGACATATTTGAACACGTCTCCCGATCACATGGTTGATCATACTCTGCGTTCCACATGCATGTTTTAGCTGAAGGAAGAATCCCTTAAACCTGGAGAGTTGAGACCCGTGGAATGGGTACCATGCAATATGACTTCAAAGGGTCTTCATTTGCTCACCGAACCTCTCCAATCCTATCACTGCTGCGTTTATGCCCCTGTACACACGCTTGATTCTCTTTCGGAGACATAGCAATCCATAGGTTTTAAGATACTTACTAGTCAGGTATATTCTTAGGCGTTTAATATGGGGTGTTGAGTCCATTTCGTTGAGCAAGGAGTAGCTCTTGTCTATTCCATATTTGGCTTAAGGAACTTTATCTGTGCTCATTTCAGTCTCTTGTTTTATGCAGAACCCCAACTCACCTTTCCCCTTAAGCAAGCATAAGTTGGTTTTCTACATTTGAGACCCTGTTCTGTTTTGTAATTCAGTTCCTGTGTAGCCAAGATTACATTCCGTGTATTAGTGATATCTTATGATGTTTCTTTTTCTGTGTGACTTATTTCAGTTAGAATCATCATACCTGAATCCACTCATTATGCTGCTACGGGCCTGATGACATAGATTTCATTGCTGAGTGATATTGCATTGTACGTAAGTACCACAACTTCTTTATCCATTTTTCACTTTCTGCGATATTGAACTTGTACCGTAAACGAGGTTCTTGTAAACAGAGCCGTCCCAAACTTTGGGGTGGCTGTGTCTTTTTTATTTTAATTTCCCTAAGCTATAGGGCCATAAGTGGACGTGTCCTAGACTCTGTTGCTTTGTTTTTTCGATGTTTCAGGAAACACCATACACTTCTCCCGAGTGGCTGTTGGCAATTTACATCCCGCCCATCAGCATAACAAGGCTCCCAGTTCTCCATGGCCTGTCCTGACTTTCTGGATTTTACACTTTTTTCAGATGGCCCTTTTGACCGGGGGGAAATGAGACTTCATTTTAGTGCAGATTTCCTTTGCAAGCTTGCTTGGTTGGCCAAAATGGACGTATGCGTTTTTTTCTGAATATATTCAGGAAAAAACGCATACGCACTTTTTGGCCAAGTGCATCACTGTCGACGTTCTGCCTCTTTTCCTATGCTTTAAATGCAATTCCAGTCTACCTCCTGAAATCAGTTTCCTGCAATTCTGCCCCGCTTTCAAGTCCTCTTGGCAGCCTTACTTCAGCATATTTTTGGACGATAGCTGTCATTTATAACTCTGCAGGTTTGTCAATTACAGTGCCCCTGAGCTCCTTTCTTCAACTCGCTTTCTTGTGAGCTGACCACAACACCGCAGGATTGCTTCAGGACCTAATCTGGTTCCGGCACGGCACGCTGAACCTTTGGTTAATTCCTCTTCCTGGTGGGAAATGAGAGTTAAATTTGCCCGTCCAGACACCTCCAGCTAGTCTCTCATTGGTTCTCCCTATTCCTGTTCATCTTCCGCAGAAATTGCAAACTGGGCCAAACAGGAGGTTAAAGGCACTGACTCTCCAAGTCGGGAGAGTGTTAGTAAAGCATCTGGAATGTTGCACCCGAGTACCAGGGGACGAAAACTGAGACATATTTGAACACGTCTCCCGATCACATGGTTGATCATACTCTGCGTTCCACATGCATGTTTTAGCTGAAGGAAGAATCCCTTAAACCTGGAGAGTTGAGACCCGTGGAATGGGTACCATGCAATATGACTTCAAAGGGTCTTCATTTGCTCACCGAACCTCTCCAATCCTATCACTGCTGCGTTTATGCCCCTGTACACACGCTTGATTCTCTTTCGGAGACATAGCAATCCATAGGTTTTAAGATACTTACTAGTCAGGTATATTCTTAGGCGTTTAATATGGGGTGTTGAGTCCATTTCGTTGAGCAAGGAGTAGCTCTTGTCTATTCCATATTTGGCTTAAGGAACTTTATCTGTGCTCATTTCAGTCTCTTGTTTTATGCAGAACCCCAACTCACCTTTCCCCTTAAGCAAGCATAAGTTGGTTTTCTACATTTGAGACCCTGTTCTGTTTTGTAATCTAGTTCCTGTGTAGCCAAGTTTACATTCCGTGTATTAGTGATATCTTATGATGTTTCTTTTTCTGTGTGACTTATTTCAGTTAGAATCATCATACCTGAATACACTCATTATGCTCCTACGGGCCTGATGACATAGATTTCATTGCTGAGTGATACTGCATTGTACGTAAGTACCACAACTTCTTTATCCATTTTTCACTTTCTGCGATATTGAACTTGTACCGTAAACGAGGTTCTTGTAAAAAGAGCCGTCCCAAACTTTGGGGTGGATGTGTCTTTTTGATTTTAATTTCCCTAAGCTACAGGACCATAAGTGGAAGTGCCCTAGGCTCTGTTGCTTTGTTTTTTAGATGTTTCAGGAAACACCATACACTTCTCCCGAGTGGCTGTTGGCGATTTACATCCCGCCCATCAGCATAACAAGGCTCCCAGTTCTCCATGTCCTGTCCTGCCTTTCTGGATTTTACACTTTTTTCAGATGGCCCTTTTGACCGGGGGGAAGTGAGACTTCATTGTAGTGCAGATTTCCTTTGCAAGCTTGCTTGGTTGGCCAAAAAGGGCGTATGCGTTTTTTCCTGAATATATTCAGGAAAAAACGCATAGGCCCTTTTTGGCCAAGTGCATCATTGTGGACGTTCTGCCTCTTTTCCTATGCTTTCAATGCAATTCCAGTCTACCTCCTGAAATCGGTTTCCTGCAATTCTGCCCCGCTTTCAAGTCCTCTTGGCAGCCTTACTTCAGTATATTTTGCGACGATAGCTGTCATTTATAACTCTGCAGGTTTGTGAATTACAGTGCCCCTGAGCTGCTTTCTTCAACTCGCTTTCTTCTGAGCTGGCCGCAACCTCGCAGGATTGCTTCAGGCCTTAATCTGGTTCCGGCACGGCACGCTGAGCCTTTGGTTAATTCCTCTTTCTGGTGGGAAATGAGAGTTAAATTTGCCCGTCCAGACACCTCCAGCTAGTCTCTCATTGGTTCTCCCTATTCCTGTTCATCTTCCGCAGAAATTGCAAACTGGGCCAAACAGGAGTTTAAAGGCACTGACTCTCCAAGTCAGGAGAGTGTTAGTAAAGCGTCTGGAAAGTCGCACCCGAGTACCAGGGGACGAGAACTGAGACATATTGGAACACGTGTCCCGATCACACGGTTGATTATACTCTGGGTTCCACATGCATGTTTTGGCTGAAGGAAGTATCCTTTAAACCTGGAGAGTTGAGACCCGTGGAATGGGTACCATGCAATATGACTTCAAAGGGTCTTCATTTGCTAACCGAACCTCTCCAATCCTATCACTGCTGCCTTTATGCCCCTGTACACACGCTTGATTCTCTTTCGGAGACATGGCAATCCATAGGTTTTAAGATACTTACTAGTCAGGTACATTCTTAGGTGTTTAATATGGGGTGTTGAGTCAATCTCGTTGAGCAAGGAGTAGCTCTTGTCTATTCCATATTTGGCTTAAGGAACTTTATCTGTGCTCATTTCAATCTCTGGTTTTATGCCGCACCCCAACTCACCTTTCCCCTTAAGCAAGCATAAGTTGGTTTTCTAAATTTTAGACCCTGTACTCTTTTGTAATTCAGTTCCTGTGTAGCCAAGTTTACATTCTGTGTATTAGTGATATCTTATGATGTTTCTTTTTCTGGGTGACTTATTTCAGTTAGAATCATCATACCTGAATCCACTCATTATGCTGCTATGGGCCTGATGACATAGATTTCATTGCTGAGTGATATTGCATTGTACGTAAGTACCACAACTTCTTTATCCATTTTTCACTTTCTGCGATATTTAACTTGTACCGTAAAGGAGGTTCTTGTAATCTGAGCCGTCCCAAACTTTGCGGTGGCTGTGTCTTTTTGATTTTAATTTCCCTAAGCTATAGGACCATAAGTGGAAGTGCCCTAGGCTCTGTTGCTTTGTTTTTTAGATGTTTCAGGAAACACCATACACTTCTCCCGAGTGGCTGTTGGCAATTTACATCCTGCCCATCAGCATAACAAGGCTCCCAGTTCTCCATGGCCTGTCCTGCCTTTCTGGATTTTACACTTTTTTCAGATGGCCCTTTTGACCGGGGGGAAGTGAGACTTCATTGTAGTGCAGATTTCCTTTGCAAGCCTGCTTGGTTGGCCAAAAAGGGCGTATGCGTTTTTTCCTGAATATATTCAGGAAAAAACGCATACGCCCTTTTTGGCCAAGTGCATCATTGTGGACGTTCTGCCTCTTTTCCTATGCTTTAAATGCAATTCCAGTCTACCTCCTGAAATCGGTTGCCTGCAATTCTGCCCCGCTTTCATGTCCTCTTGGCAGCCTTACTTCAGTATATTTTTGGACGATAGCTGTCATATATAACTCTGAAGGTTTGTGAATTACAGTGCCCTTGAGCTCCTTTCTTCAACTCGCTTTCTTGTGAGCTTGCCGCAACACCGCAGGATTGCTTCAGGCCCTAATCTGGTTCCGGCACGGCATGCTGAGCCTTTGGTTAATTCCTCTTCCTGGTGGGAAATGAGAGTTAAATTTGCCCGTCCAGACACCTCCAGCTAGTCTCTCATTGGTTCTCCCTATTCCTGTTCATCTTCCGCAGAAATTGCAAACTGGGCCAAACAGGAGGTTAAAGGCACTGACTCTCCAAGTCGGGAGAGGGTTAGTAAAGCGTCTGGAATGTTGCACCCGAGTACCAGGGGATGAAAACTGAGACATATTTGAACACGTCTCCCGATCACACGGTTGATCATACTCTGGGTTCCACATGCATGTTTTAGCTGAAGGAAGAATCCCTTAAACCTGGAGAGTTGAGACCCGTGGAATGGGTACCATGCAATAAGACTTCAAAGGGTCTTCATTTGCTCACCGAACCTCTCCAATACTATCACTGCTGCGTTTATGCCCCTGTACACACGCTTGATTCTCTTTCGGAGACATAGCAATCCATAGGTTTTAAGATACTTACTAGTCAGGTACATTCTTAGGCATTTAATATGGGGTGTTGAGTCCATTTCGTTGAGCAAGGAGTAGCTCTTGTCTATTCCATATTTGGCTTAAGGAACTTTATCTGTGCTCATTTCAATCTCTAGTTTTATGCAGCACCCCAACTCACCTTTCCCCTTAAGCAAGCATAAGTTGGTTTTCTAAATTTGAGACCCTGTTCTGTTTTGTAATTCAGTTCCTGTGTAGCCAAGTTTACATTCCGTGTATTAGTGATATCTTATGATGTTTCTTTTTCTGTGTGACTTATTTCAGTTAGAATCATCATACCTGAATCCACTCATTATGCTGCTATGGGCCTGAAGACATAGATTTCTTTGCTGAGTGATATTGCATTGTACGTAAGTACCACAACTTCTTTATCCATTTTTCACTTTCTGCGATATTGAACTTGTACCGTAAACGAGGTTCTTGTAAACAGAGCCATCCCAAACTTTGCTGTGGCTGTGTCTTTTTGATTTTAATTTCCATAAGCTATAGGACCATATGTGGAACTGCCCTATGCTCTGTTTCTTTGTTTTTTAGATGTTTCAGGAAACACCATATACTTCTCCCCAGTGGCTGTTGGCAGTTTACATCCCGCCCATCAGCATAACAAGGCTCCCAGTTATCCATAGCCTGTCCTGCCTTTCTGGATTTTACACTTTTTTCAGATGGCCCTTTTGACCAGGGGGAAGTGAGACTTCATTGTAGTGCAGATTTCCTTTGCAAGCTTGCTTGGTTGGCCAAAAAGGGCACATGTGTTTTTTACTGAATATATTCAGGAAAAAACGCATACGCCCTTTTTGGCCAAGTGCATCATTGTCGACGTTCTGCCTCTTTTCCTATGCTTTAAATGCAGTTCCATCTACCTCCTGAAATCGGTTGCCTGCAATTCTGCCCCGCTTTCAAGTGCTCTTGGCAGCCTTACTTCAGTATATTTTTGGACGATAGCTGTCATTTATAAGTTTGCAGGTTTGTGAATTACAGTGCCCCTGAGCTCCTTTCTTCAACTCGCTTTCTTGTGAGCTGGTCGCAACACCGCAGGATTGCTTCAGGCCCTAATCTGGTTCCAGCACGGCTTGCTGAGCCTTTGGTTAATTCCTCTTCCTGGTGGGAAATGAGAGTTAAATTTGCCCGTCCAGACACCTCCAGCTAGTCTCTCATTGGTTCTCCCTATTCCTGTTCATCTTCCGCAGAAATTGCAAACTGGGCCAAACAGGAGGTTAAAGGCACTGACTCTCCAAGTCGGGAGAGTGTTAGTTAACCATCTGGAATGTTGCACCTGAGTACCAGGGGACGAAAACTGAGACATATTTGAACACGTCTCCCGATCACACGGTTGATCATACTCTGGGTTCCACATGCATGTTTTAGTTGAAGGAAGAATCCCTTAAACCTGGAGAGTTGAGACCCGTGGAATGGGTACCATGCAATATGACTTCAAAGGGTCTTCATTTGCTCACCGAAACTCTCCAGTTCCTATCACTGCTGCGTTTATGCCCCTGTACACACGCTTGATTCTCTTTCTGAGACATAGCTATCCATAGGTTTTAAGATACTTACTAGTCAGGTACATTCTTAGGCGTTTAATATGGGTTGTTGAGTCCATTTCATTGAGCAAGGAGTAGCTCTTGTCTATTACATATTTGGCTTAAGGAACTTTATCTGTGCTCATTTCAATCTCTGGTTTTATGCAGCACCCCAACTCACCTGTCCCCTTAAGCAAGCATAAGTTGGTTTTCTAAATTTGAGACCCTGTTCTGTTTTGTAATTCAGTTCCTGTGTAGCCAAGTTTACATTCCGTGTATTAGTGATATCTTATGATGTTTCTTGTTCTGTGTGACTTATTTCAGTTAGAATCATCATACCTGCATCCACTCATTTTCTGCTACAGGCCTGATGACATAGATTTCAATGCTGAGTGATATTGCATTGTACGTAAGTACCACAAATTCTTTATCCATTTTTCACTTTCTGCGATATTGAACTTGTACCGTAAACGAGGTTCTTGTAAACAGAGCCGTCCCAAACTTTGGGGTGGCTGTGTCTTTTTGATTTTAATTTCCCTAAGCTATAGGACCATAAGTGGAAGTGCCCTAGGCTCTGTTGCTTTGTTTTTTAGATGTTTCAGGAAACACCATACACTTCTCCGGAGTGGCTGTTGGCAATTTACATCCCGCCCATCAGCATAACAAGGCTCCCAGTTCTCCAAGGCCTGTCCTGCGTTTCTGGATTTTACACTTTTTTCAGATTGTCCTTTTGACTGGGGGGAAGTGAGACTTCATTGTAGTGCAGATTTCCTTTGCAAGTTTGCTTGGTTGGCCAAAAAGGGCGTATGCATTTCTTCCTGAATATGTTCAGGAAAAAATGCTTACACACTTTCTGGCCAAGTGCATCATTGTGGACGTTCTGCCTCTTTTCCTATGCTTTAAATGCAATTCCGATCTACCTCCTGAAATCGGTTTCCTGCAATTCTTCCCCACATTCAAGTCCTCCTGGCAGCCTTACTTCAGTATATTTTTGGACGATAGCTGTCATTTATAACTCTGCAGGTTTGTGAATTACAGTGCCCCTGAGCTCCTTTCTTCAACTTGCTTTCTTGTGAGCTGGCCGCAACACCACAGGATTGCTTCAGGCCATAATCTGGTTCCGGCACGTCACGCTGAGCCTTTGGTTAATTCCTCTTCCTGGTGGGAAATGAGAGTTAAATTTGCCCGTCCAGACACCTCCAGCTAGTCTCTCATTGGTTCTCCCTATTCCTGTTCATCTTCCGCAGAAATTGCAAACTTGGCCAAACAGGAGGTTAAAGGCACTGACTCTCCAAGTCAGGAGAGTGTTAGTAAAGCGTCTGGAAAGTTGCACCCGAGTACCAGGGGACGAGAACTGAGACATATTGGAACACGTCTCCCGATCACATGGTTGATTATACTCTGGGTTCCACATGCATGTTTCAGCTAAAGGATGTATACCTTAAACCTGGAGAGTTGAGACCCGTGGAATGGGTACCATGCAATATGACTTCAAAGGGTCTTCATTTGCTCACCGAACCTCTCCAATCCTATCACTGCTGCGTTTCTGCCCCTGTACACACGCTTGATTCTCTTTCGGAGGCATGGCAATCCATAGGTTTTAAGATACTTACTAGTCAGGTACATTCTTAGGCGTTTAATATGGGGTGTTGAGTCCATCTCGTTGAGCAAGGAGTAGCTCTTGTCTATTCCATATTTGGCTTATGAAATTTATCTGTGCTCATTTCAATCTCTGGTTTTATGAAGCACCCCAACTCACCTTTCCCCTTAAGCAAGCATAAGTTGGTTTTCTACATTTGAGACCCTGTTCTGTTTTGTAATCCAGTTCCTGTGTAGCCAAGTTTACATTCCGTGTATTAGTGATATCTTATGATGTTTTTTTTTGTGTGTGACTTATTTCAGTTAGAATCATCATACCTGAATCCACTCATTATGCTGCTACGGGCCTGATGACATAGATTTCATTGCTGAGTGTTATTGCATTGTACGTAAGTACCACAACTTCTTTATCCATTTTTGAATTTCTGCGATATTGAACTTGTACCGTAAACGAGGTTCTTGTAAACAGAGCCGTCCCAAACTTTGGGGTGGCTGTGTCTTTTGGATTTTAATTTCCCTAAGCTATAGGACCATAAGTGGAAGTGCCCTAGGCTCTGTTGCTTTGTTTTTTAGATGTTTCAGGAAACACCATACACTTCTCCCCAGTGGCTGTTGGCAATTTACATCCCGCCCATCAGCATAACAAGGCTCCCAGTTCTACATGGCCTGTCCTGCCTTTCTGGATTTTACACTTTTTTCAGATGGCCGTTTTGACCGGGGGAAGTGAGACTTCATTGTAGTGCAGATTTCCTTTGCAATCTTGCTTGGTTGGCCAAAAAGGGCGTATGCGTTTTTTCCTGAATATATTCAGGAAAAAACGCATACGCCCTTCTTGGCCATGTGCATCATTGTCGCCGTTCTGCCTCTTTTCCTGTGCTTTCAATGCAATTCCAGTCTACCTCCTGAAATCGGTTTCCTGCAATTCTGCCCCGCTTTCAAGTCCTCTTGGCAGCCTTACTTCAGTATATTTTTGGACGATAGCTGTCATTTATAACTCTGCAGGTTTGTGAATTACAGTTCCCCTGAGCTCCTTTCTTCAACTCGCTTTCTTGTGAGCTGGCCGCAACACCGCAGGATTGCTTCAGGCCCTAATCTGGTTCCGGCATGGCACGCTGAGGATTTGGTTAATTCCTCTTCCTGGTGGGAAATGAGAGTTAAATTTGCCCGACCAGACACCTCCAGCTAGTCTCTCATTGGTCCTCCCTATTCCTGTTCATCTTCCGCAGAAATTGCAAACTGGGCCAAACAGGAGATTAAAGGCACTGACTCTCCAAGTCGGGAGAGTGTTAGTAAAGCATCTGGAATGTTGCACCCGAGTACCAGGGAATGAAAACTGAGACATATTGGAACACGTCTCCCGATGACATGGTTGATCATACTCTGGGTTCCACATGCATGTTTTAGCTGAGGGAAGAATTCCTTAAACCTGGAGAGTTGAGATGCGTGGAATGGGTACCATGCAATATGACTTCAAAGGGTCTTCATTTGCTCACCGAACCTCTCCAATCCTATCAATGCTGCGTTTATGCCCCTGTACACACGCTTGATTCTCTTTCAGAGACATAGCAATCCATAGGTTTTAAGATACTTACTAGTCAGGTACTTTCTTAGGCGTTTAATATGGGGTGTTGAATCCATTTCGTTGAGCAAGGAGTAGCTCTTGTCTATTCTATATTTGGCTTAAGGAATTTTATCTGTGCTCATTTCAGTCTCTGGTTTTATGCAGCACCCCAACTCACCTTTTCCTTTAAGCAAGCATAAGTTTGTTTTCTACATTTGAGACCCTGTTCTGTTTTGTAATCCAGTTCCTGTGTAGCGAAGGTTACATTCCGTGTATTAGTGATATCTTATGATGTTTCTTTTTCTGTGTGACTTATTTCAGTTAGAATCATCATACCTGAATCCACTCATTATGCTGCTACGGGCCTGATGACATAGATTTCATTGTTGAGTGATATTGCATTGTACGTAAGTACCACAACTTCTTTATCCATTTTTCACTTTCTGCGATATTGAACTTGTACCGTAAACGAGGTTCTTGTAAACAGAGCCGTCCCAAACTTTGCATGGCTGTGTCTTTTTGATTTTAATTTCCCTAAGCTATAGGACCATAAGTGGAAGTGCCCTAGGCTCTGTTGCTTTGTTTTTTAGATGTTTCAGGAAACACCATACACTTCTCCGGAGTGGCTGTTGGCAATTTACATCCCGCCCATCAGCATAACAAGGCTCCCAGTTCTCCATGGCCTGTCCTGCCTTTCTGGATTTTACACTTTTTTCAGATGGCCCTTTTGACCGGGGGGAAGTGAGACTTCATTTTAGTGCAGATTTCCTTTGCAAGTTTGCTTGGTTGGCCAAAAAGAGCGTATGCGTTTTTTCCTGAATATATTCAGGAAAAAACGCATACGCCCTTTTTGGCCAAGTGCATCATTGTCGACGTTCTGCCTCTTTTCCTATGCTTTCAATGCAATTCCAGTCTACCTCCTGAAATCGGTTTCCTGCAATTCTGCCCCGCTTTCAAGTCCTCTTGGCAGCCTTACTTCAGTATATTTTTGGACGATACCTGTCATTCATAACTCTGCAGTTTTGTGAATTACTGTGCCCCTGAGCTCCTTTCTTCAACTCGCTTTCTTTTGACCTGGACGCAGCACGGCAGGATTGCTTCAGGCCCTAATCTAGTTCTGCACGGCACGCTGATCCTTTGGTTAATTCCTCTTCCTGGTAGGAAATGAGAGTTAAATTTGCCCGTCCAGACACCTCCAGCTACTCTCTCATTGGTTCTCCCTATTCCTGTTCATCTTCCGCAGAAATTGCAAACTGGGCCAACAGGAGGTTAAAGGCACTGACTCTCCAAGTCGGGAGAGTGTTAGTACAGCATCTGGAATGTTGCACCCGAGTACCAGGGGACGAAAACTGAGACATATTGGAACACGTCACCCGATCACACGGTTGATCATACTCTGGGTTCCACATGCATGTATTAGCTGAAGGAAGAATCCCTTAAACCTGGAGAGTTGAGACCCGTGGAATGGGTACCATGCAATATGACTTCAAAGGGTCTTCATTTGCTCACCGAACCTCTCCAATCCTATCACTGCTGCTTTTATGCCCCTGTACACATGCTTGATTCTCTTTCAGTGACATAGCCGTCCATAGGTTTTAAGATACTTACTAGTCAGGTACATTCTTAGGCGTTTAATATGGGTTGTTGAGTCCATTTCGTTGAGCAAGGAGTAGCTCTTGTCTATTCCATATTTGGCTTAAGGAACTTTATCTGTGCTCATTTCAATCTGCGGTTTTATACAGCACCCCAACTCACCTTTCCCCTTAAGCAAGCATAAGTTGGTTTTCTAAATTTGAGACACTGTTCTGTTTTTTAAATCAGTTCCTGTGTAGCCAAGTTTACATTCCCTGTATTAGTGATATCTTATGATGTTTCTTTTTCTGTGTGACTTATTTCAGTTAGCATCATCATACCTGAATCGACTCATTATGCTGCTACGGGCCTGATGACATAGATTTCATTGTTGAGTGATATTGCATTGTACGTAAGTAGCACAACTTCTTTATCCATTTTTCACTTTCTGCGATATTGAACTTGTACCGTAAACGAGGTTCTTGTAAACAGAGCCGTCCCAAACTTTGCATGGCTGTGTCTTTTTGACTTTAATTTCCCTAAGCTATAAGACCATAAGTGGAAGTGCCCTAGGCTATGTTGCTTTGTTTTTTAGATGTTTCAGGAAACACCATACACTTCTCCCGAGTGGCTGTTGGCAATTTACATCCCGCCCATCAGCATAACAAGGCTCCCAGTTCTCCATGGCCTGTCCTGCCTTTCTGGATTTTACACTTTTTTCAGATGGCCCTTTTGACCGGGGGGAAGTGAGACTTCATTGTAGTGCAGATTTCCTTTGCAAGCTTGCTTGGTTGGCCAAAAATGGCGTATGCGTTTTTCCTGAATATATTCAGGAAAAAACGCATACGCCCTTTTTGGCCAAGTGCATCATTGTCGACGTTCTGCCTCTTTTCCTATGCTTTCAATGCAATTCCAGTCTACCTCCTGAAATCGGTTTCCTGCAATTCTGCCCCGCTTTCAAGTCCTCTTGGCAGCCTTACTTCAGTATATTTTTGGACGATAGCTGTCATTTATAACTCTGCAGCTTTTTGAATTACAGTGCCCCTGAGCTCCTTTCTTCAACTCGCTTTCTTGTGAGCTGGTCGCAACACCGCAAGATTGCTTCAGGCCCTAATCTGGTTCCGGCACGGCACGCTGAGCCTTTGGTTAATTCCTCTTCCTGGTGGGAAATGAGAGTTAAATTTGCCCGTCCAGACAACTCCAGCTAGTCTCTCATTGGTTCTCCCTATTCCTGTTCATCTTCCGCAGAAATTGCAAACTGGGCCAAACAGGAGGTTAAAGGCACTGACTCTCCAAGTCGGGAGAGTGTTACTAAAGTATCTGGAATATTGCACCCGAGTACCAGGGGACGAAAGCTGAGACATATTTGAACACGTCTCCTGATCACACGGTTGATCATACTCTGGGTTCCACATGCATGTTTTAGCTGAAGGAAGAATCCCTTAATCCTGGAGAGTTGAGACCCGTGGAATGGGTACCATGCAATATGACTTCAAAGGGTCTTCATTTGCTCACCGAACCTCTCCAATCCTATCACTGCTGCGTTTATGCCCCTGTACACACGCTTGATTCTCTTTCGGAGACATAGCAATCCATAGGTTTTAAGATGCTTACTAGTCAGGTACATTCTTAGGCGTTTAATATGGGGTGTTGAGTCCATTTCGTTGAGCAAGGAGTAGCTCTTGTCTATTACATATTTGGCTTAAGGAACTTTATCTGTGCTCATTTCAATCTCTGGTTTTATGCAGCACCCCAACTCACCTTTCCCCTTAAGCAAGCATGTTGGTTTTCTAAATTTGAGACCCTGTTCTGTTTTGTAATCCAGTTCCTGTGTAGCCAAGATTACATTCCGTGTATTAGTGATATCTTATGATGTTTCATTTTCTGTGTGACTTATTTCAGTTAGAATCATCATACCTGAATCCACTCATTATGCTGCTACGGGCCTGATGACATAGATTTCATTGTTGAGTGATATTGCATTGTATGTAAGTACCACAACTTCTCTATCCAGTTTTCACTTTCTGCGATATTGAACTTGTACTGTAAAGGAGGTTCTTGTAAACAGAGCCGTCCCAAATTTTGGGGTGGCTGTGTCTTTTTGATTTTAATTTCCCTAAGCTACAGAACCATAAGTGGAAGTGCCCTAGGCTCTGTTGCTTTGTTTTTTAGATGTTTCAGGAAACACCATACACTTCTCTGGAGTGGCTGTTGGCAATTTACATCCCGCCCATCAGCATAACAAGGCTCCCAGTTCTCCATGGCCTGTCCTGCCTTTCTGGATTTTACACTTTGTTCAGATGGCCCTTTTGACCGGGGGAAGTGAGACTTCATTGTAGTGCAGATTTCCTGTGCAAGCTTGCTTGGTTGGCCAAAAAGGGCGTATGCGTTTTTTCCTGAATATATTCAGGAAAAAACGCATACGCCCTTTTTGGCCAAGTGCATCATTGTCGACGTTCTGCCTCTTTTCCTATGCTTTAAATTCAATTCCAGTCTACCTCCTGAAATCGGTTTCCTGCAATTCTGCCCCGCTTTCAAGTCCTCTTGGCAGCCTTACTTCAGTATATTTTTGGACGATAGCTGTCATTTATAACTCTGCAGTTTTGTGAATTACAGTGCCCCTGAGCTCCTTTCTTCAACTCGCTTTCTTGTGAGCTGGCCGCAACACCGCAGGATTGCTTCAGGCCGTAATCTGAATCCGGCACGGCACGCTGAGCCTTTGGTTAATTCCTCTTCCTGGTGGGAAATGAGAGTTAAATTTGCCCGTCCAGACACCTCCAGCTAGTCTCTCATTGGTTCTCCTTATTCCTGTTCATCTTCCGCAGAAATTGCAAACTGGGCCAAACAGGAGGTTAAAGGCACTGACTCTCCAAATCGGGAGAGTGTTAGTAAAGCGTCTGGAATATTGCACCCGAGTAACAGGGAACGAAAACTGAGACATATTTGAACACGTCTCCCGATCACACGGTTGATCATACTCTGGGTTCCACATGCATGTTTTTGCTGAAGGAAGAATCCCTTAAACCTGGAGAGTTGAGACCCGTGGAATGGGTACCATGCAATATGACTTCAAAGGTTCTTCATTTGCTCACCGAACCTCTCCAGTCCTATCACTGCTGCTTTTATGCCCCTGTACACACGCTTGATTCTCTTTCAGAGACATAGTAATCCATACGTTTTAAGATACTTACTAGTCAGGTATATTCTTAGGCGTTTAATATGGGTTGTTGAGTCCATTTCGTTGAGCAAGGAGTAGCTCTTCTCTATTCCATATTTTGCTTAAGGAACTTTATCTGTGCTCATTTCAATCTGTGGTTTTATACAGCACCCCAACTCACCTTTCCCCTTAAGCAAGCATAAGTTGGTTTTCTAAATTTGAGACACTGTTCTGTTTTGTAAATCAGTTCCTGTGTAGCCAAGTTTACATTCTCTGTATTAGTTATATCTTATGATGTTTCTTTTTCTGTGTGACTTATTTCAGTTAGAATCATCATACCTGAATCCACTCATTATGCTGCTACGGGCCTGATGACATAGATTTCATTGCTGAGTGATATTGCATTGTACGTAAGTACCACAACTTCTTTATCCATTTTTCACTTTCTGCGATATTGAACGTGTACCGTAAACGAGGTTCTTGTAAACAGAGCCGTCCCAAACTTTGGGGTGGCTGTGTCTTTTTGATTTTAATTTCCCTAAGCTATAGGACCATACGTGGATGTGCCCTAGGCTCTGTTGCTTTGTTTTTTAGATGTTTCAGGAAACACCATACACTTCTCCCGAGTGGCTCTTGGCAATTTACATCCCGCCCATCAGCATAACAAGGCTCCCAGTTCTCCATGGCCTGTCCTGCCTTTCTGGATTTTACACTTTTTTCAGATGGCCCTTTTGACCAGGGGGAAGTGAGACTTCATTGTAGTGCAGATTTCCTTTGCAAGCTTGCTTGGTTGGCCAAAAAGGGCGTATGCCTTTTTTCCTGAATATGTTCAGGAAAAAACGCATACGTCCTTTTTGGCCAAGTGCATCATTGTGGACGTTCTGCCTCTTTTCCTATGCTTTCAATGCAATTCCAGTCTACCTCCTGAAATCGGTTTCCTGCAATTCTGCCCCGCTTTCAAGTCCTCTTCGCAGCCTTACTTCAGCATATTTTTGGACGATAGCTGTCATTTATAACTCTGCAGGTTTGTGAATTACAGTGCCCCTGAGCTCCTTTCTTCAACTCGCTTTCTTGTGAGCTGGCCGCAACACCGCAGGATTGCTTCAGGCCCTAATCTGGTTCCAGCAAGACACGCTGAGCCTTTGGTTAATTCCTCTTCCTGGTGGGAAATGAGAGTTAAATTTGCCCGTCCAGACACCTCCAGCTAGTCTCTCATTGGTTCTCCCTATTCCTGTTCATCTTCCACAGAAATTGCAAACTGGGCCAAACAGGAGGTTAAAGGCACTGACTCTCCAAGTCGGGAGAGTGTTAGTAAAGCATCTGGGATGTTGCACCCGAGTACCAGGAGACGAAAACTAAGACATATTTGAACACGTCTCCCGGTCACATGGTTGATCATACTCTGGGTTCCACATGCATGTTTTAGCGGAAGGAAGAATCCCTTAAACCTGGATAGTTGAGCTCCGTGGAATGGGTACCATGCAATATGACTTCAAACGGTCTTCATTTGCTCACCGAACCTCTCCAATCCTATCACTGCTGCGTTTATGCCCCTGTACGCATGCTTGATTCTCTTTCGGAGACATAACAATCCATAGGTTTTAAGATACTTACTAGTCAGGTACATTCTTAGGCGTTTAATATGGGGTGTTGAGTCCATTTCGTTGAGCAAGGAGTAGCTCTTGTCTATTCCATATTAGGCTTAAGGAACTTTATCTGTGCTGATTTCAGTCTCTGGTTTTATACAGCACCCCAACTGACCTTTCCCCTTAAGCAAGCATAAGTTGGTTTTCTACATTTGAGACCCTGTTCTGTTTTGTCATCCAGTTCTTGTGTAGACAAGTTTACATTCCATGTATTAGTCATATCTTATGATGTTTCATTTTCTGTTTGACTTATTTCAGTTAGAATCATCATACCTGAATCCATTCATTATGCTGCTACGGGCCTGATGACATAGATTTCATTGCTGAGTGATATTGCATTGTACGTAAGTACCACAACTTCTTTATCCATTTTTCACTTTCTGCGATATTGAACTTGTACCGTAAACGAGGTTCTTGTAAACAGAGCCGTCCCAAACTTTGCATGGCTGTGTTTTTTTGATTTTAATTTCCCTAAGCTATAGGACCATAAGTGGAAGTGCCCTAGGCTCTGTTGCTTTGTTTTTTAGATGTTTCAGGAAACACCATACACTTCTCCCGAGTGGCTGTTGGCAATTTACATCCCGCCCATCAGCATAACAAGGCTCCCAGTTCTCCATGGCCTGTCCTGCCTTTCTGGATTTTACACTTTTTTCAGATGGCCCTTTTGACCGGGGGGAAGTGAGACTTCATTGTAGTGCAGATTTCCTTTGCAAGCTTGCTTGGTTGGCCAAAAAGTGCGTATGCGTTTTTTCCTGAATATATTCAGGAAAAAACGCATACGCCCTTTTTGGCCAAGTACATCATTGTCGATGTTCTGCCTCTTTTCCTATGCTTTAAATGCAATTCCAGTCTACCTCCTGAAATCGGTTGCCTGCAATTCTGCCCCTCTTTCAAGTCCTCTTGGCAGCCTTACTTCAGTATATTTTTGGATGATAGCTGTCATTTATAACTCTGCAGGGGTGTGAATTACAGTGCCCCAGATCTCCTTTCTTCAACTCGCTTTCTTCTGAGCTGGCCGCAACACCGCAGGATTGCTTCAGGCCCTAATCTGGTTCTGGCACGGCACGCTGAACCTTTGGTTAATTCCTCTTCCTGGTGGGAAATGAGAGTTAAATTTGCCCGTCCAGACACCTCCAGCTAGTCTCTCATTGGTTCTCCCTATTCCTGTTCATCTTCCGCAGGAATTGCAAACTGGGCCAAACAGGAGGTTAAAGGCACTGACTCTCCAAGTCGGGAGAGTGTTAGTAAAGCATCTGGAATGTTGCACCCGAGTACCAGGGGACGAAAACTGAGACATATTTGAACACGTCTCCCAATCACACGGTTGATCATACTCTGGGTTCCACATGCAAGTTTTTGCTGAAGGGAGAATCCCTTAAACCTGGAGAGTTGAGACCCGTGGAATGGGTACCATGTAATATGACTTCAAAGGGTCTTCATTTGCTCACCGAACCTCTCCAATCCTATCACTGCTGCATTTATTCCCCTGTACACACGCTTGATTCTCTTTCGGAGACATATAAATCCATAGGTTTTAAGATACTTACTAGTCAGGTACATTCTTAGGCGTTTAATATGGGGTGTTGCGTCCATTTCGTTGAGCAAGGAGTAGCTCTTGTCTATTACATATTTGGCTTAAGGAACTTTATCTGTGTTCATTTCAATCTCTGGTTTTATGCAGCACCCCAACTCACCTATCCCCTTAAGCAAGCATAAGTTGGTTTTCTAAATTTGAGACCCTCTTCTGTTTTGTAATCCAGTTCCTGTGTAGCCAAGTTTACATTCCGTGTATTAGTGATATCTTATGATGTTTCTTTTTCTGTGTGACTTATTTCAGTTAGAATCATCATAACTGAATCCACTCATTATGCTGCTATGGGCCTGATGACATAGATTTCATTGCTGAGTGATATTGCATTGTACATAAGTACCACAACTTCTTTATCCAGTTTTCACTTTCTGCGATATTGAACTTGTACCGTAAACGAGGTTCTTGTAAACAGAGCCGTCCCAAACTTTGGGGTGACTGTGTCTTTTTGACTTTAATTTCCCTAAGCTATAGGACCATAAGTGGAAGTGCCCTAGGCTCTGTTGCTTTGTTTTTTAGATGTTTCAGGAAACACCATACACTTCTCCCTAGTGGCTGTTCGCAATTTACATCCCGCCCATCAGCATAACAAGGCTCCCAGTTCTCCATGGCCTGTCCTGCCTTTCTGGATTTTACACTTTTTTCAGATGGCCCTTTTGACCGGGGGGAAGTGAGACTTCATTGTAGTGCAGATTTCCTTTGTAAGCTTGCTTGGTTGGCCAAAAAGGGCGTATGCGTTTTTTTCTGAATATATTCAGAAAAAAACGCATACGCCCTTTTTGGCCAAGTGCATCATTGTCGACGTTCTGCCTCTTTTCCTATGCTTTAAATGCAATTCCAGTCTACCTCCTGAAATCGGTTTCCTGCAATTCTGCCCCACTTTCAAGTCCTCTTGGCAGCCTTACTTCAGTATATTTTTGGACGATAGCTGTCATTTATAACTCTGCAGGTTTGTGAATTACAGTGCCCCTGATCTCCTTTCTTCAACTCGCTTTCTTCTGAGCTGGACGCAACACCGCACGATTGCTTCAGGCCCTAATCTGGCTCCGGCACGGCACGCTGAGCCTTTGGTTAATTCCTCTTCCTGGTGGGAAATGAGAGTTAAATTTGCCCGTCCAGACAGCTCCAGCTAGTCTCTCATTGGTTCTCCCTATTCCTGTTCATCTTCCGCAGAAATTGCAAACTCGGCCAAACAGGAGGTTAAAGGCACTGACTCTCCAAGTCGGGAGAGTGTTAGTAAAGCATCTGGAATGTTGCACCCGAGTACAAGGGTACGAACACTTAGACATATTTGAACACGTCTCCCGATCACACGGCTGATCATACTCTGGGTTCCACATGCATGTTTTAGCTGAAGGAAGAATCCCTTAAACCTGGAGAGTTGAGACCCGTGGAATGGGTACCATGCAATATGACTTCAAAGGGTCTTCATTTGCTCACCGAACCTCTCCAATCCTATCACTGCTGCGTTTATGCCCCTGTACACACGCTTGATTCTCTTTCGGAGACATAGCAATCCATAGCTTTTAAGATACTTACTAGTCAGGTACATTCTTAGGTGTTTAATATGGGGTGTTGATTCCATTTCATTGAGCAAGGAGTAGCTCTTGTCTATTTCATATTTGGCTTACGGAACTTTATCTGTGCTCATTTCAATCTCTGGTTTTATGCAGCACCCCAACTCACCTTTACCCTTAAGCAAGCATAAGTTTGTTTTCTACATTTGAGAACCTGTTCTGTTTTGTAATCCAGTTCCTGTGTAGCCAAGTTTACATTCCGTGTATTAGTGATATCTTATGATGTTTCTTTTTCTGTGTGACTTATTTCAGTTAGAATCATCATACCTGAATCCACTCATTATGCTGCTATGGGCCTGATGACATAGATTTCATTGCTGAGTGATATTGCATTGTACGTAAGTACCACAACTTCTTTATCCAGTTTTCACTTTCTGCGATATTGAACTTGTACCGTAAACGAGGTACTTGTAAACAGAGCCGTCCCAAACTTTGGGGTGGCTGTGTCTTTTTGATTTTAATTTCCCTAAGCTATAGGACCATAAGTGGAAGTGCCCTAGGCTCTGTTGCTTTGTTTTTTAGATGTTTCAGGAAACACCATACACTTCTCCCGAGTGGCTGTTGGCAGTTTACATCCCGCCCATCAGCATAA